>NC_077228.1:193308586-193632317 GCF_027887165.1 Monodelphis domestica | reverse complement strand
AAAAACATTTGTTTTCTTCAGCTTGTCCAGTTGGATCTGGGCATAACGCATCTGGTTGTCCACACTCTTTAGCTCATCATCTAGCTCCAACTGTTGTCGTTTAAACTCACTATATTCCCTCTGGTATCTGTAATTAAGACAAATGTTAAAGAGTTGTGACTTGTGGCCAGCACTATCAATCTTATTCCAACCAATAACTTATTTTGGCTCTGATGTTTATGGGACCTTCTGAATTTGGTGTAGATTCATCAAACAGGACACAACATTGGGCACCCTCCCTTTTTTCCAGCAAAGGGAGTAAAAAGAATGTCTAATTCCATCTGTTTAAGGCTGGATGTATCAGAAAAAGGCCCTTCAAAAAAAGGAATGGGGTGGGGTGAGGGGGAGAAACACCACAGCTAAGTGCCAGAGTGGGTAGAGTCCCAGGGCCTGGAGCCAGGACCTGGGCTCAAATCTGGCCTGAGACACTTCTAAGCTATGTGACTTTGGGCAAGTCACTGAACCCCGATCATCTAACCCTTACTTCTCTTCTGACTTAGAACGGATACTAAGGGGGTAGCTAGGCAGCTCAGTGAATTGAGAGCCAGGGTCTAGGAGGTCCTGGGTTCAAATCTGACCTCAGACCATTGTGTGTCTACAAGTTACCTAACTCCATTTGCCTAGCCCTTGCCCTTCTATCTTGAGTAAGACAGAAAATAAAGGTTAAAAAAAAAAGAGTTGCTGGAGATTTCCTCTAAAACTATGTAGGATATATACTTTCTGGATTGGCTCATTTGACTTGTCCCCCTGAGTTCTTAAGATATTTATGCTATTCTAAATATGAATTAGCTATTCTATAAAATCTCAAGTTTCCTTAAAAGCTCAGCTCAGCTTCCACCTTTTATGGGAAACCTATCCTGATCCAGTTACTAGTCTCCTTCCTCCAGTTACTTTGTATTTAATTTTCTACATACAGGGTATATAGCTATTGTAAAATTTAAGCTATTATAGTTTAAAATTACACTAAGACTTTAGGGACAGCCAGACATCCTACAGGCCTGTGGTGGCAAACCTATGGCACATGTGCCAGAGGGGGATATCCAGAGCCCTCTCTGTGGGCACAAGCACCATCACCCCAGCATAGAGTTCATTACTAGAAAGCTAGAGGGTGTTGGGGGCTGCTCCCCTGCCCCTCTCCACATGCACCTGAGTCATTTCTCACATCACCTGTCCCTCTAAAAGGTTCATCAACACTGCTATAAGTATTCTCCTCTACAACACAAGGTAAATTCATTGACGGCTGTATTCTCAGTGCCTAGACCACAGTTAATGGTAGAACTTACTAATAATTCTTTTTAGAATTTTATGTATCACCCCAGCTAAAATATAAGCACCAAAAGGATACAGTGTTTTCCCCATGAAATTGAAAGCTTTTCCAGTGTAGTAATGAATTAACAAGAGTGGGCACTGTTATGAATGACAGAATTGTAAGCCAAGAAGGGGCTTTTAAGAGATCAAACAGAGCAGCATTAGTTCAAGTGCTCAGAGGGCAAATTCAAGTTGTCTGTGAGCCCATTACCCCTAGAGAGCAGAGGGGAAGTGCTTGCTTTGGGCTGATGGACAGAGGGGTGGGGCATGCAAAAAATGTCTTCAGGCACTGGGAAGAGGGGAAACTGAGCAGCTCCCCAGCCAACACAGATATAGAACATTTGTTATGTAATAGTGAAAGCGATGGATTTGAAATTAGAACACCCGAGTTTGAGTTTGTAGCTACCATCTACTAGCAAAGTCAACACAAGTCTTTTTATCCTCTGTTTCCTCATAGATAAAATGGGGATGATGGTATTTGTGTATCTTAAAATTGTGTAATAATTAAAAATAATATTTCTACCCAGATGTATACATATTTTATAAAGTTTTTGGAAGATATATAGACAACGTTCCTATAAGTAACCTGACCGTGTGGTGTCTAGCCTGCAAGTCTTTTCCTCATTCCCCCTCACCTGCCTGCACTCACTCTCCTCCTTATGGTTCTCCCCTTGGTCTTCTCGTCCATCTCCCCGGTTCTGCCCTAAACCTTAACTTTTATTGAAGTACAGAACGTAACCCTGGGGCAACTGTGGTATGTCAGGAATGTTTAATAGACAGATAAAGTTACTCAGGAGGGGAAAGGGATGAGCTTCCTTGACACAGTTGTAAGGATAAAATGATAATGTACATATTTAACCACTGTTAATATACAAATAATGAAACTGAAGCCTTCTGAGGTTAAATATTTGGTGAAGGGCAGCTAAATAGTAGAGTGAATAAAAGGCCAGGCCTGGAATTGGGAAGACCTGGGCTCAACTCTGGCCTCAGAGAGTTCCTAATTGTGTGACCCTGGGCAAGTCACTTAATGCCAATTAACCTCTTTCATCATAGAATCAACACTTGGTATTAATTCTAAGAAGGTAGGGGTTTCTGCTTTTTAAATATTCAGTGACTCCCTATTGCCTCTAAGATAAAATACAAACTACTATACCTAGCATAAAAGTTCTTCACTATCTGGCTCCAACCAATCTAACCAGACATATATTAATCCCTTTCTTGTTTCCTGAATTTAGAATCCATCTCCAGTCTCTGTTCCTTTGCATATTCTAAACCCCCATCCCTCACTAGCTTCTCTCAAGGCTCAATTCAAGCTCCAACCTCCCAACAAACCTTTTCAGATGACCATGACATACTGACCTGCTCCTAACAAAATCTGAGCTCTAAAGCAGGGACTGTTTGGATTGTCTCTTTGTGTTTTCAGTGCCTGAGGAGGCAATGTCATGATGGAGAGCGTACTTGGCCTGAACTCAGGAAGTTCAGACTTCAAATCCCAATTGTAAAATGTCCTAACTACTGTAAAACCCTGGGCAATCACCTATCTGTGCCTCAGAGAACTGTCCAGGATACATTCATGCAATAGTCATTAATTCTCCTTTGGCGTGGAAGGAAGGGGGAATGATGCCCTGAGAGATGAATCACTTACTGAGCTTCCTCCTGATCTAGCCGCTCAGTCTCTGCCTGGACTTTCTCAAGATCTTCTGCCACAATTTTGCGGTTCTTTTCTACATCTTCCAGTTCCTGGATCAGCCTTTCTTCCTCAAGTGCCAGCTCCTTTAATTCCATCTTCAACTTCTCCTCATCATCTTCATTCATTTGCTCCAAGATCTCCAAACAGCGTCTGCCAAAGACACCCTATTTAAACTGAGGGAATCTGTCATTCACATTAAAGTATTCTAGTTAAACTCAAGAAAAACCCATAAGGGATTAATCTGGGGTCCCATTTTCCAAACAGCACTTTGGACCAGCAGCAGTGGCCTGCCTCTGATCTAGAGTCCCATTGCTCAAGTTCTCACAGGAACTCACTTGTAGTTCTGACATTCATTTTCTGTGATGTTGAGCTGGGTGTCCAGCTGATCCAACAAAGTATCTGTACATTCCTCACACAAAGGGTGATCCACATCTGTCTGACCTGACATGATATCAAAAAGGTCTCCAGTGACCTGAGGAATAAGAAGAAATGAGTGACCTATGAAGTTCACTATGAGGAGTCAGTGAGAGTTATCCTCACACTGACTACTGACTGCATACTCCTCCACCAGCTCAGACCATACCCCCTCGATGGGCAGACTTGCCTTCAGTCTTCGGCTGAGATTCTCCATGGTACCTCCATCGGATGCCTCCCCAATCAGAGTGAAGCTGTTGGCACTTTCCGTGGACATCATCCTATAGACAGTCCCCCACCCACCAGCCACATGAGGGAGCAGAGAGGTTCCCCCTCTACCTCCTAAAGTACCAGTGGCAAGACTCTTAGGCAGCAAAGCCATAGAAGCTCTTAAGGGTCAAACCTATTTCCCCAACTCTTTGCTGACTCTAGGTCTCTTCAAAGCCACTCTGATCTCTTCTCTTGGGACTACATAGACTAGACTTATTGAATTAAGGATAAAACACCTGAGACTTGAGACATGCCACAGAAACTTCAGTAAGTATGGTGGCCAAGGAGGAGCATTTCCTAATTATACCCCCTCCAATAAACCCAACTTCATCAATATCAATGAGGATTACCATTTCCAGATTTCTTTTCCTGATCCCTCCTCTACAGTGAATTGGATCAACTTTTCCCAGTGCTTAATACTCCCAAGCATTATTTAATCTGCCCTCCCCACCCTAAAAGCTGCCACAGGGAAAGCCCTTCTTAGGTTTGCTCCATAATTGTAGTGGGAGAAGGGAGACAGGACACCATGGCCTTGTTGGAGGGATCATATGGCTTGTTCATTGCCATCTGATCCTAAGACCTTACATAGAGAGAGCGCCACCCTAATTTTACGTGCCTCTAGTATGAAACAGGGGCTGAGGCATAATAGGCACCTGGCTGGGGGGATGTATCTGCGGGAGACACCATCCTGCCGAGTTTCAGCAAATGGCTCCTGGAAATGAGAGGGGACAATGTTAAGATACCAGTAGACTATGGTACCAGTTTGTGTCCCAAACAATAGCCCTGCTCTCCTAAAAGATGACTGCTTGTCCTGGAAAGTTTCAGTCACTATGCTATTCTTTACTCCCCTCCTCTCTGGCCATATCCATTATAACTTCAGCATGGCTAATTGCCACTATCCTCACTTTCCTCACCCTCCTCCAATTTCTGAAACCAAGAACCATAAATCAACTCAGCTACGATTCCTATTGAGGAGATCTACTCTCTAACAGCCCATTTTCATCATCCCAGTAACTTTCCAGACCAAAGTATTCCTTCCCCCAACCCACTCCACCATTCCCCTTAAGTGTAAGGTCAACCTCATTAGAATATATAAGCTCCTTGAGGACAGGAGCTAGGTTGGCTTTTGTAGATATATCCCCAGCACTTGGCAGTGTGCCCAAGACTTGGTGTGTAGTAGGAAAATATGCGTATAGTCAACCTTCAATTAACTGTATTAATGACAGATAATTAAAAAAAAATCCTATTTGTATATATATTGTATACATAATTATAATATATATAAATATATAAGTTATATTTACATTACACATGTAAAACCCAGTGGAATTGTGTCAGCTACGGGGGGGGGGGGGGGGGGGTTGAGAGAGAGAAAGAACATGATTTTTGTAATCCTGGAAAAATACTCTAAATTAATTAAATTAAATTAAAAAATTTTAATCCTATTTGGCTTTGAATGTCTTTATTCCAAAGGTTTATCTAACATAGATAGTATATGTTTGCATACTGAGGACATAAAGCAGTATAATGTAGTAGAAAGTTGGGTTTCAAGACAAGACCTGAATTTTTCAGTCTTGCTTCTGACACACTGGCAACATGGATCTGGGCAAGTGACTTAACCTATATTGGCAGAAGAGTTTCTTTATATGGCAGTTCCGTATACCAGTGAAACCATAGTTAAAGACTGCCCAGAATTGGGCTAGCAAGACTGTTAGACTATGATTAAAAATAGCATAGTAAGCCATAAAATAGATAATTCATGTTTGTAACTAAAACCTGTCCACACATTACTGCTTTTTGTATTTAAGAGATAATACAGGGGGCAGCTAGGTGGCTCAATGGATTGAGATCCAAGCCTAGCTGTGGGACCCTGGGCAAGTCACTTAACCCCATTGCCTAGCCCTTATCACTCTTAAGCCTTGGAACCAACACACAATATTAATTCTAAGACAGAAGATGAGGGTTGTTTTTTTTTTTAAATAATGGAGCACAATTTCAATTTGTGTTATTAAATAACAATATTCACATAACAATCTTCTCTGAATTGTCACTGTGGCTTCAAAGAAGACTTCCTCTCCAGATCCCAGTTACTTGAGGTCCCTTGAATTGTCTTCCATTTCTCAGTAGTAGCCATGAAGGCTGGGATGCATTTCTGATCATGTTTCAGAGATACCTTAAGTATATTACTCACACAATGGATACTTCTCATGAAAGGAATCTGGGTGGGTATGAGGGGATACTACATCTAAGCAGATGCTCTGATTATTTTTCTCAGGCTGGATTCTACCCTCTGGAAAAGTATAAACCCTATTACCTCTCCTGAGTTAGTTTCTTCCTCCTGGGTTTCTCCAGGCTTTGTCTGAGCTGTGGTGAGTAGTGGAGCTAAGGGAAAAGAAATTACTACAATCACTGAAAATTTCCTGCTTCTCTAGCTGCTAAAATATGATCTCTTTGCATCCCCTACCCACAAATTTCCTTTAAAATACTATTTATATTTGGTGGAACTGTTTTGTTTCACTCTACATGGCTGTCTCTGCTCTTAAAACAAATAATTTCAGGTCATTGTAATTTTTCCCCCCTTATTTTCACCCCATTGCACTCCTACTTTTACCCGTCTCTACATCACTGTTGAAGCCCTGGATCTCCACTTTAACCCCAATATAGTAGAAGGGTGGTAGGAAAGTGCCATTTTTTTGTTGTTGGAAAAATGTCGAGTTCCAGGACTTATAAAACATTAAAACAGAAAAGGGGCCTCAACAATCCTAACCCAATCTTTTCATTTGATCAAAACAAAAACCCTCAAGCAAAATGACTTGTCCAAGGGTCCTTGTAGTTTGTGATCAGTCACTGTCTATCTCTCAGGGCAATGGCCCTCCCCCTAATCCCAAGGACGGGGCAGACCTGTGAGCTCCCGGATGGTGACCTGGTCTAGGATCTTGAAGGACGTGTCCAGTTTCAGGGGTTGGCTGCAGCGCTGGCAAACGAAGCTCACTTGCATGGTGCTGCTTGATGACTTCGACCCCTCCATCTCTGCAGGAACCCGGCTATCGATCAGTGTGGGCTACAGGCCCTTGGGGCACTTCTCTGACTTAGGACTCTCACTCCAGCCCTCCACCCTTGGGTCCCCAGGGGCCTCCAGTCCCAGGACCCCAGGAATCCTATCTTGGTAGGACTGTGGGAATAGGGACTAAGCGGGGTCGGGGCCCCTCAGTCCTGGACCGCCGCTTTCTCCTCCTCCTCCTCACCTCTGAGTTTCAGAGTCCGCTGCCCAGGCCACGCTGAGTCGGGCCTACCGCGGGGGTGCCTTCACACTACCGGCTTTCACCAGCAGCCCCGTCTCACCGATCCCCATCGCCCACAACCCCAATCTCAGTCTACTCCCACTTCCCGGTCCACTAGGAGGGACTTCCGCCCTCCAAAGGATATGACGGAGGACGCTAAAATGCAACTTCCATCCACCAATACCAGGCATCGGAGCTTTTTTTCCCCAGGGGATGAGAAGCGCGACAGCGGCCTCCAGTGTCTGCCTTGAGAAGTGCAGTTCTGCGCATGGAACAGCCCAAGAGAACACAGGTGCGGGAGGGAAAGGCTTTGGAGCAACCGCAGTTTCTGAACTCCCTAACCCTTCTCAGGGCTCTCGAATTGAACTGAAACCAAATTCCTTTAGACTTTCCTATGGGGTCAGAGTTGTTTCCCTTTTGAAGTCAGCTTGCTAAAATTGGAGTTACAAAATCTGAATTGGAATCTTGGCTATGTCACTCATGACCTGCATGACCTTGGGCAAGTTAGGACTTTTCTGGACCTATTTATTTATCTATAAAACGAGGGTCCTTAAGGGCCTTTATAGACCTAAATTCATGACCCTGGAAGAACTGAAAAATATAAAGATTAACTTTTCAATAGCTTGTGCTTTCCAAAAATATGCAATAGTCTACTTGGGGCAGTAGAAAACTCTCAATACTGGAAGTGATCTTGACTCAGTCAAGTCTGAGTCAATATCATCGAAGGGTAATTCCTGTTTGGGTATGGATTGGACTAGATGATTCCTGCAGTGCATTTCAATTCAGATTCTATGATCTAAAACTCCATCTGACAAGAGGGGCTTGAGTTACTGAGAGTAAGCGGAACATAAAACAGATCCATAGTGCTGGTACTTGAAGTGCAATGGACTTTAAATCTTCTTCTAGGAGAGGTTCCTCATGAAAGCCTTCCTACACCTTCTCTCACAGCCACATACTCTTTTATCTGGGTGACACTTGCCTCCTTGCCATCCAACAAAATACACTTGTCTCTCTGTTCCAGGTATTTTCTCTGGCTAGAACATTCTCTTTCCTCATCTCTGGTTTCCTTTAAGTCTCAACTAAAATCCCATTTTCTACAGGGAGACTTTCTCAACTTCTCTTAATTCTAGTGCCTTCTTTCTCAATTATTGTACATATTTGTTTGCTTGTTGTATTCCATATTAGACTGAGAAGTTCTTGAGGGTAGGGACTATCGTTTATCTCTTTTTGTATCCCTAGTGCTTAGAACAGTGGCTGGCAATTAGTAGGAGTGTAATAAATGTTTATTGACTAGACTGACAAGAGCACCCAGAGATGAATATCATATGAGATATGAGTGCTGTACTTGAGAGTCAGAAAAAAAACTAGGTTCACATCCACTTGTGTGAGCCTAGACAATGAATTTCTCCTTTCTAAGACTTTTTTTTTCATTCTTAAAATCAAATAATCATAGTATCTATCTCATGAAGTTGTGAAAATCAACTACATTAAGCATTTTGCAAACTGTAAAATAAAATTATAATTCTTCACATCTTTCCTCCTACTAATTATTAATAGTAAAAGCTAACATCTTGGTGTAAGCAGTTGAATTTGAACCAAGGCCTTCCCTTACCCCAAAGTCAGCACTCCGAGAAAAAAAAGTAGCAAGGGTTGTAGAATACGATGCCAGACTTCTCTACTCATTACTCAGGGAACTGTAAAGACCATTCATAAATCAGGACTCATTATTTATTTAACCTCTTCTGACAGGGTTTTTCATGTGCAAAAAAACCAATGTGCTTGAGATACAATATTTAGATAAGACCCTATCCTCATAGATGACAGTCAAGTGTGGGGGGCGGGGATTAAGACCCAAATATCACTGTAATAAATATCACAAGAGAGGTGTATTTGAGAGTTACAAAACAAAGTGCTGATGGGGAAAGTCCAAAGAGAATGACATATGGCAAAACTTCACTGTGCATACTAAGCTGTTAGAGAAGGGTGTGGTTTCTGGTTTGGGCTACGTTTTCTAAACCTGGTTCTAGCATCTGTGTAAGTAACCTTGCTCCATCGACTTTTGTTTCTGGGCCTGTTTTCTCATGTTTAAAAGGAGGAGGTTGGACAAGTTGATCTCAAATTTTCTTTGAAATCTGACCCTTTGAAATATAATGATGAGTCCTTAGCTGCCCTCAGGGAGCTCCCAGATTAGGGTAAAAAAGGAGAAGACGGGTGAGTCTCCGCACAGACTATGCGGTTGGCACCAGAACATCACCGAGGATCTTGGACTGGCCCGCCCCCGCCCGGGGCTTTCTGCACCTGCTGGATTCCACTGACAGACCGGGATCTGGCCCGCAGTACTGACGTCATTGGGGCGGGACGGCGCACTGGCGCCTCGGGGGCCGTCAGAGATGCGGCGACGGACAATGATGCCCGGAGCCCCGCTGGCCTTTCTCACTCTCAACGTAATACCCCGGGGCCCAGAGGAGAAAGGCACAAGCTCCTATTAGCCGCCTAGGGCACCCCGACTCCGGTTCTCAGCCCTGAGCGGCTGTGGAGACCAGAGGCGAGAGACACGGCGGCTCCCTGGCCTCCTGCCCGGGCTGGCGCGGCGCGTTAGGGCGCGCGTGCGTACGAGCGCGCGCCGGGCACGTGCCGCCCGCGAGCCCCCCGGCGATTGGCTGTGACGCGACTTCCGGTGCGAGCGGCGGAAGCCGGGCGGGCAAGCGAGTGAGCGAGCAGGGAGGTAGGCAGGCAGGGAGGTAGGGAGGCAGGTAGGCGCCCGGGAGGCAGGCAGCGAGGAAGCGAGGGAACCAGACAGGCCGGCGGAGGCCCGAAGGAAGCCGAAACCTGCCCCCGTGCCCAGGTCCTCCGCTCCCTCATCCCGGAGCCCCCAGCGGAGTGGACGCGGCCCGCCCCGGCCATGGCCTCGCTGCTGAAGGTGGATCAGGAAGTGAAGCTCAAGGTAGCAGCCCCCGCCTCCTCCCCGCGACCCCGCCGGGCCGGTTCTTGATCCCGCGGTGTCCGCCTTTGTCTCCCGCGGGCACTTCCGAGTCCGGCGCCGCCTCCCTCTGCCCCGGGCCCGCCCCAACCTCCCCCCTTTCCCGGCTGGCCACTGGCTCTTCCTGGGGACGGTCTGAGCGTCGCTTCACTCAAGGATGCTACTACTGTGGAGCCGGTGCTGCTTCTCCCCGCGCCGGATTTTGGGGGGAGGCGGTGGCGTACACGTGTTGGGCCTGGGGGAGACAGGCCGCAGCGAAAACCAACCCTCTTATCGATCGTGAGGCGCCACCTCCCCCTCCCGCCGCCAAGATCCCGCAGGAGCTTGGGGTTACACTAGCATCGTCACTGAGGGTTGGGGGGTGCGTTTGTGAGATCACAGCCCCCATGTCCCCGCTTCCCTGCTACCCCTCTTAACCTGGGGGAACAAGCTGACATAGGGAGGGAGGAAAAAACTGACAAGTGTTGGCCCCTATTCCGTGGGAACCACCCCCAAGATGGAGAAATGGATCCTCAAAAAAATAAAATACTTAGAATCTGGGGGTCTCTCATCTTCCCATTACAACTACAAGGTGGGCTGTGGTACTAGGAATGGTATTTTGTTTTGCTTCTGAGGACACATCTCTTTCCCCTTGCTGTCAGACCCTGGAGGAAGTCCTGATGTATGTTTTTGCTCTTTGCAGGTTGATTCTTTCAGGGAGCGGATCACAAGTGAGGTGAGTGATACTGCTTGGGTGGGACAAGAAGATGAATTTAGTTTAGGGGGACCCTAAAGAGACTACTTGGGAAGTGTGTAGATTGTAGGTCAAGAGTCCTCCAGCAAGCATTAAGTCAACTTTACTGTGTGTGTTCCTTTCAGGCAGAAGACTTGGTGGCAAATTTTTTCCCAAAGAAGTTGTTAGAACTTGATAGTTTTTTGAAGGTGAGAGATACTTCCTATCCCTCCCTTTCCTCATATAGCCCCAGTTCCCTCAGGATGTCAGATTCTGTAGCAAATTGGAATTATCTGCATTGTGTTTGATTCAAATGTACACATTCCCCTTCCTGACACCTTAAAAAATGTTTTACTCTTCCTTTTGTTTTAACACCCCATATATTACTGTATGTCCATTCCTCCAAGCCTTTCCTTATTACAAAGAATAAAATAGTTAAGCATGATCAGTTGATAGTAACTACATCTGATAGTGACATTCCATACCTGTAGTCCCCCACCTCTCTACTTGACTCATCCTTTTGCTTATATTTAACTTGAAAACTCTCTACTTGACTCATCCTTTTGCTTATATTTAACTTGAAAACATACAGATTTTTTTTCTTCTAGGAGCCTATCTTAAACATCCATGATTTAACTCAGATCCACTCAGACATGAATCTCCCTGTTCCTGATCCCATCCTTCTTACCAATAGCCATGATGGATTGGATGGTGTAAGTTTCTCTTTACTACTCTCTGTTCTTGACTAATAAATGCCTCTAGGCCAAAGTTCTGTTTGCATTAGGGAACAGTGTAAGAACCTACTTTAGAGTCTAGAAGCCAGTTTCTTTGTGACCCAGGGTTTAGCATAATCCCTCTTGTTTTCTGCATTTGTAACATGAGAAGACTCTTAACTATCCTGTTCCTAAAGCTGTTGTGAGATCCAGCAGTACTGAAGTCATCACACACCTTCTCTAGGAGGTTACAGGATATCTGGTTCTGGGCAAGACTATTTTTTATCAGTTTGTATCTCATACACTTGTCAGTGATTAGGAAGTTCTTGGTATCTTAGCATATTTCTTTCTGTCTTATACATTTGTATATAAAAATTTGATAATATGTATAAAGCACTTTGTAAACCTTAATGCCAACACTACCTGAATATCATCTCCTTGTGGAACAAGTAGACTTGAAGCAAGAATACTCAAATAAGTTCAACCCACATTGATCATTTCTTTGCTTAATGTTCATTAGCATTATTTATATGTAGCTTTATACCAAGTTATCTTTGCCATTTGCTCACTGTCTCACCTTTCCAATTAGACTATTAATTCCTTAAGAGCAGATTTCTTGTTTACTTTATCTTGTCCCCAGTATCTTAGTACAGTACATGCACAAAGACATGTAAATGTTTAGTAATTGAATGGAATCAACAGTGGGGAAACTCAGTTTAGTTTTCAGGACTCTGGGAAGGGTAGAATAAAGTAACTTAAAAATTGATGTCTTTGAGGTAAATAACACTTAACCTCTGTATGTCCTCAGCCCACTTTGAAGAAGAGGAAATTGGATGAATGTGAGGAGGCCTTCCAGGGTGAGTGTGATTCCTTTCTCCAAACCTACTTCTATATGCCTCATTTAGGGTGATCTATTTATTTTAATGTGCAGAGTTGAATGCAGTTGTTTTGGAATTTTGAGTCTCCCCAAAACTGCTTTTGATGGAGGAAAGGAAGTCCTGGCTTGGCATTTGTGTTTTGGGTTGGGGGTCAGGGAGAAGTTGGCATTCTAGGCCCTGGGGCAGAGGAGAGAAAAAAATGTCCACTTCTTTCAGACAAAATTAGTTTCCTTTACCATCAGGTACCAAGGTGTTTGTGATGCCTAATGGAATGTTAAAAAGCAACCAGCAGCTGGTGGACATTATTGAAAAGGTGAAACCTGAAATCCGGCTGTTGATCGAGAAATGTAATACGGTAAGGCCAGAGTGGAATGGGTTGGGTGTACAAATGATGATGTATTGGAGGAAATTAGTTTAAAGAAGAGAGGGATTTTTTTTTTTTTGAGGTGAGAGGGTAGTTTAGTCCGTTGGGCCCCCTAAATTACTCTGTTTGGTGACCCTTCTTCCTTTCTTCCTCTGTAAGGCAATGGCTTTCACATAAGTAATACTCTACAACAGAAAGACCACTGATTCCCTTGTTTTTGTTTTCTTTCCAGGTCAAAATGTGGGTTCAGCTCCTTATCCCCAGAATAGAAGATGGGAATAACTTTGGTGTATCCATCCAGGTAAGACCTTCTGGGCTGGATTATAAAGTTAGATCAGTTACCAGAAGTTAGATGATAATCTCGCAATGATTTTATAATCTCATTGAGAGGAAATATTTGGTCTTGTTCTATGCTTTATCCTCCATGACTTCATGCTTCTGCAAAATAGGTTTTGCTTGATAGTTTATAAATCCTTAAGTGAAAGTTTTAATACATGGTCATTAAAAGGATGGAGAAACATACCTAGAAGAAGAGGTTCAGACATTTTCCCAGCTATTTTGCCTATTGTCTTTTTGGGTGATACCTAGCTAATATCCTATGGGGTGCCAGAATAGAAGGATTTGCTTTTACTCATTTGACCTTCAATCCTTCACAGGAGGAGACAGTTGCAGAACTAAGGACTGTGGAGAGTGAAGCTGCATCTTATCTAGACCAGATTTCTAGGTAGGAGTTTGGGGCAGGGGCAGGGATTGTGGAATTTAGTCTTTGACTACTTGTATTACTTGCTTTTTCCTATTCTTTCTCCTTCCAGATATTACATTACAAGAGCCAAATTGGTTTCTAAAATAGCCAAATATCCCCATGTGGTAAGTGAGAAAATTATGATGGGAGGTAGGGGAGGGAAATACAAAATTAGGAGAAAAAGCCTTGAATATTCAAGCAGAATCTCAGCCTAGCCCTGCAAGACAGCCAATCCATCTTTTCCTCTCCCTTTCATTTCCTTTCTTGCCATTCTTTAGGAAGACTATCGACGCACAGTGACAGAGATTGATGAGAAGGAATATATCAGCCTTCGGCTCATCATATCAGAACTGAGGAACCAATACGTGAGTGACTGGCCCCTTTACCATATCACCCTCTCAATTGTCCTGGCTTCTTTCAACAGTCATTTCCTGTGGGAGGGGGGTTAGATTCTGCTCCTTTTCTTGAGGGTTCAGGACCATGAAATTGGTGGTTGATGGCCAGTGATCCCATCTCTTGACCTGAAAGTTCTTTTTGAAGTCCCTATGTCTATGCTGGAAGAGAGCCAGGTGGGTGATTGGCCTTCCCCCCTCCCCCAACCTCTCTCCTCTCAGGTCACTTTACATGACATGATCCTGAAAAACATTGAGAAGATCAAGCGGCCCCGGAGCAGCAATGCAGAGACGCTGTACTGAGGCCAGGGCCAGAGCCAGGGGACTCTGTGAGTCTGGCTCAAGACCGACATTGCCTTGGTTTGTTACATGACTATCGAGATGGGGAAACTGGCTGGAAATAGTAATCACACCTCTCTTCTGTTTTTAGTTAGAGTCTAATGAAGCTCTCATGTAGTTCTGTGACGTGTTTACCTCTTATTTCAGGCCTCAGGAACTCTCCTACCCTAGTCCCCATTCCCAACCTGCCCTGTTGTCAAGACTCATTTCTAGAGTGTTTGCATATGTGTGTCTACGCACACATGCACTTTCTCTTGAACTCTTTCTCCTACCCCACTTGACCCCTGGTCTCTTGGTCTGTATGTCTCCTTTTCAGTTAGTTGGTTAGATGCTGGGAAAGTTGGAAGTGAAAGAGCTGTGTTTCTTTGAGGGAATAAGGGGCCTATCCTGGCCTCTATGGCATAGAGGATCCCTGGTGATAGTGTGCGTGGCCAGGGGAGGGAGAAGAGAAGGAGAAGGTTGTATTTCCTATATTGCATCTCCCTACCATCAGGACCTTGGGAAATATTATACCTTCTACTATCTATTTGAGAGGTTTTTTGATGTCTTTATTTTGAGGTTTTTAGTTTTTTGTATGTAGCTCTGCCACCACACATATTCCTTACTCTGTCACCAGACCTCCCATTCTCTTCAAGGATTCATCTTAGCTCCAAGAGTCAGGTGGCCAGACTAAGCAGAACAAGGATTCAGCTGAGAGGCGCAAGTTTGTTCCAACTGAACAGAGAGATGGGAAGGAGGGAGGAGAGCACCAAGGCGCATCCACTATCCTGTGATTCAGAGTCTTGTTGGGAATTGTTACAAAGACTGCTGCCCCAACTATTTGGCTCTCCTTAATCAATTACAAATGGGAGGTTGGTGTGTTCTGAAGCTTAGATCCAGATACTACTTTGGGACCTCTTCCTTTTGGAATATTTTTCTTATTTATATTTTTTCCCAAGGAGGGTAGGGATGTGTGTGAAAATCTGCAGGGTGGATCAGAAAAATGGAAGAATTGCTATCTTTCTCTTGAGAACTCTGGATATATATGTCATTATTGCAGGTTCTTTGACCTCCCACCCCACCTCCCAAGTCTGTTACCCCTCAGAGAGAGTCAGCTTATTTCAATCAACCCTTCCCATGTATGTGGCTCTTTCTGTGTTTGTTTCCATCATCCCTTACTTCTATTTTTCTCTCCTCACTTTCCTGCTGGTTTCCACCTGGGATGCATCACTGTCTGTCCCATTATGTTATAGTGAAGGAGTCAGGACATTGTCTTCCCATGAATAATATTCAGTAACAAACCAACTGTGTTTTAGTTGGGCCTCCCCAGACCCTGTCCCTATCCCCAACCCTACCTGCTCTCTCTCCACCATGTGTTTCTTGGTGTTGTTTGCTTTTTTGTTTGTTGGATTGTTCTGATGTCCTCAACCTCAACTTCCCCAATCCTTATCCTACCCCTGCTTCCCTGGATCGTAATGTAAAATTCTTTTACCATGTCAAGAAATTATTAAAAATACAGGTACTTTGACCTTTTTTTAAAGTCACAGACCCCAGTGCGATCCTCAGACAACTGAGGCCAATCTCCATACACACACTCACACCCTTACAGGCTGACCACAAGTGAGGTGAACAACCTTCAACCTCCACCCCCCTTCCATGATAAAAAGATTGATCTAACACCATCTTCCAGTATCAGGGGTGGGGATGGCCCCTTTCTCTGATGGCCCCACTGTCTGACCTGGCTTATGTTTAAAAAAAAAAATGACACTCCAAAACCTGAGGGGTTCCTCTCCTCTTCCCCCAATCCTGGCATCTGTGCTCTCTCCCCCAGTGATTCTCATGAGCTACCAGTAGGGGCTGCTGTGCCCTCATGTAGTTGGTGTGGAGCTTCCTCATCACTGAACCTGAGAGACCTACAGTATTTGAGCTGGAAGGTCATTTAAACACCACTCTCCTATTTGATAAAGGAGGTAATTGAATCCCCAAGAAGCAGAATAACTTGTCCGAGGTCATGTTAGCTTAGCTAGTTAGTGCAGAACCAAGACTCAAAGCATCCTAATTAGCTTGATTGGTGCTTGGCCTGCTGCACCATGGAGCCCTTATACATGAGGCGGGGAGGGGGGGGGGGGGGGGTCAAGGAGAGAACTTCCCTAACAACATGCTGGGCTTGGTTTTACTTTTGACCAGACTGTGATTTCATTGGTGTGGGGGCTCCCAGCCAGGAACTTCATTTTATCATTGTTGATTTGTACCTTCTCTGTCAACTCCTATATTTAGAGTTAACTAGAGCATCAGGAAGACATTAAGGGACTGACTCAAGGACCCAGAGCCACAGTGTGTGCCTGAGACAGGGAGGGTCTGCACTCTGATTTTTGGAATGGTGTTTTCAATTCCTTAAGGATTGTAAATAGAGATACTTAATCTGGAGTCATTTTTATGACTGATGGGAACTTTTCATCTGTTTTCTGTACGTTTGGCTGGGACTCTCCTACATTACCCAGTCATAGTCTGATACTAGCCTAACCTTGCTGCCACTCAAAACCAACCCCCAAACAATTAATTTTCAGTTAGGATTTATTGTCTTTCACCTTTCAGAATCAGTTTTTGTGGGGGTTTTTGTGGTGTTGTTGTTTTTTTCCCCAAAAAAATGACTGGAGAATGGAGATTGGGGAGGGAGGACTTCCTTGGAATATGAATGAAGCAGAGGTGTGGAGGCAGAAATGTTTCCTGGTCCTGGAGTTTAGGATTTCCCTTTCTTTGAAAGGCTTATAGGCCCTAGTTTATTTTCCCTAAGGAAATAGGTAGCTGAGGAGGTGTGGTGCAGATGTTGACTCCCTCTATACCCCTCTTTGGATTCTGTTAAAAATGAAACCCTCACCCAAGGCTCTATGAAGAGACAGGCATATACATATATGTATATACAGCATCAGTTAGTAAAGGACTTTAGAAATCAACTATTTCCATTCCATTTCATAGGTGAGGAAACAGACCCCTTCCACCTTCCCCTCCCCTACAAAAAAGGTAAAGTGGCTTTTCCCTGAGACTCGGGATATTAATCCATCATTTCAGATTCTCTGACTCAATCTAGTACACTTTATACCTCTGCACAAGGCTGCCTCATAAGGAGACTTTTAAAGCAGGAATCTTTCCAGCACCTGTTTGGATGTTCTTCAAAATTCTAAAAATTTCTTTGCCCTTTGTCAATGCTCTCCTTCAACTAAAGGAAACTCCTAAATTAAAGGTTTTAACCAACAACACTGGAAATGACAAAAAGTACTACCTACAGTTCTTATTGTTGTTGGAACCTGCCTCACTGGTGTGCTGGGCTCTTCTGGAGGGTGGAGGTGGGGGTGGTAATTAATGAAGCCAAACCACAGAAGAGGAAAATGGAGAGGGCAGGACCAAAATAAGCCAATTATAGGGGAAACTGCATTTCTAGACCAGAGGGTGGAGAGCTTCAATCCTAACCCAGGGAGTAGGTTTTTCCCCCAGTCACTGCCTGGAGCTGGGAGAAGCAACTGGGAGAACTTTCCGTGGGACCCCCAATACTGCACTGTTTTTATATTCACTATGAATTCGAGGGTGGCCCTGATCCTCCTAGTTCTCTCCATTGTCACCATTTTTGCTCTGGTTTGTGTCCTGTTGACTGGTGGTGGGGTTGTCTCCAGCCAACCTCCCCACTGCCCCTCAAGGTCCCCTGCCAGTCAGTTTTGGCTGCATTCTAACAGGAGCCGACTGTTCTCAGATCTGACCCAGGAGGAGCTGGCCTCTGTGATGCGCTTCCTGACCCAGCAGCTGGGGATAGGGTTTGTAGATGCACGCCATGCCAACCCATCAGACAACTGTATCTACTCAGTGGAGTTACAGCTGCCTTCCAAAGCTGCAGCACTAGCCCACCTGGATGGGGGAAAACCACCACCTCCCCGTGAAGCTCTAGTTGTGGTCTTCTTTGGCCATCAGGCCCAGCCTAATGTGAGTGAATTTGTGGTGGGGCCGCTGCCAAGCCTCTCCTATCTTCGAGATGTGACTGTAGAACGCTATGGGGGTCCTATCCCTTATTATCGGCGCCCTATGCTTAGGACTGAGTTTGCCCAGCTTTGGAGGCACTTGAAGGAAGTGGAGCTGCCCAAAGCACCTGTCTTTCTGACTTCGGTCTTCAATTACGATGGCTCTTCTTTAGCGCCTGTGCCCTCACCTTCTCATGGTTTTGGATCAGGGGAGCGTACCACCTGGCTTGCCCTTTACCACAATGTCTCAGGTGCTGGCCTTTTTTTGCATCCTGTGGGGCTGGAGCTGCTCTTAGATCATGGGGACCTGGACCCTGCTCGATGGTCTGTTCAGAAGGTCTACTATCAAGGCTACTACTATGAGGACCTGGGCCAATTGGAACAAAAGTTCAAGGCTGGCCAAGTGGATGTGGTTAGGATCGATCCACCCTTACCAGATGGGGCATCATCATCCTTGAGGCCTCAGGTACCTCCAGGCCCTCCTCCTCCTCTACAGTTCTCACCCCAGGGTCCTCGATATAGTGTCCAGGGTAGTCAAGTAGCCTCTCCATTTTGGACATTTACTTTTAGCCTTGGGGTATTCAGTGGCATGAGGATTTTTGATGTGCGGTTCCAGGGGGAGCGGGTGGCTTATGAGATCAGTGTCCAGGAATGTCTCTCCATCTATGGTGCTGACTCACCTAAGACGATGATGACCCATTACTTGGATAGCACTTACGGAATTGGTCGACACAGCCGAGGACTCATTCGGGGAGTGGATTGCCCCTATTTAGCCACCATGGTGGATGCCTATGTGCTGGTGGACCAGGGGACAGCTCAGTTGCTCCCTGGGGCCCTATGTGTATTTGAGGAGGCACAGGGGATGCCTCTTCGAAGACACCATAACCAGGCACAGGGTCGTTACTTTGGTGCTGTGGTTGGTTCAGCTCTTGTTATCCGGTCGGTGTCATCTGTGGGCAACTATGACTACATCTGGGACTTCGTATTACACCCTCATGGAGCACTTGAGGGACGAGTCCATGCTACAGGCTATATCAATACAGCCTTCCTAGGTGGGGGAGAAAATACCCTTCACTTTGGGAACCGTGTGGGGGGACATGTTCTGGGGACAGTGCACACTCATGCCTTTCACTTCAAGCTGGACCTGGATGTAGCAGGTAATTTGGGATTGGGGACAAGGACTCTCTAGGAAGGAGGATCCAAAACAGCAGTCTGGAGTGGGAGGGTGTAATGAGAGCACCACACAAATAGTATAATGCATTGGGTGGGAGTGGCCTAAGGGATTCTGTTGGCCATTTTATGATGGATTGGGCACAGCCCATGAAACAGGTTATCGAGCATCTGACAAGTTTTCCCCACTCACATTCGCAAGTTAGCATTATTAAATTATTTTAGGTTTTCTGTTTCTGCCTATGCTTTAATCTTCTCACAATACGGTTTGGGGTTTAGTGATGTTGCAAGGTGGATGCTGTGGGCAACTGCATAAACCTACAGGGGTCAAGGTGTTCTGGATGAGTTGGGTGGTTACCAACAGAATGGCTGTTGGAGCCAAAGGGAAAGTAGGAAAGTGGCCTGTGTCACCTAATAATCACTGATGTTGTAGAGCCCTTAACAGATAACATTTCAGTTGAGCTCAACAACTCCATGTGAGGCAGGAACAATAGATACTATTACTCCCCATTGCACAAATGGGGAAACCTGAAGGAGATTGAGTGACTTTCCCCACATTGGCCATGGTTTGAACTCCCAAGTTTTCCTGTCTCTTACTAAGTCCAACACTATAATAGCTGGCATTTATGGCATACCTTTATGTGTCTCAATGGTTATATACCTGAGCCTAAAAATAAAGGCTACCAGTGTACAACAGGAGTGAATGGAATAGGTAGAAGTTGGGAACTAATAGAAGAAAGCTCCCTTGCAACATAGGATTTCCATTGATCAAATGATGTCCCCTTAAGCATCTCAACAAGTCATTTGAAAGTCATCCCATTGTTCCTGCAAGTTACATGGGAGATCTATTTCATGCATGCAATGGGAGTTTCCTCCCCATCATTCAGTGTACAGAGGATGGAGACTGGCAGTGAGATCTGTCAAAGTCATCAGCACAGGATTTGGAGCTGGAGGGATCTTTGGAGATCATCTTTTTACATTTTTCCTAATTTTATTCTAATTTTGATTTTAACTATCTAAAAAGCAAATTAAATACCAAATGAAATATGTTTGCTTTTTGTATTCTTTCCAGTCTGTCTTCAGTTCCATTCAGCTTTTTTCCTATTTCCTTCTTCCCTTTCCTCTCCCTCTCCTTCCCTCCCTTCCATAATAGTCAGTGTATATAGTTCTGATTCAGTTTTCTTGATTTACATCTTTTGCCACAGATCTTTACATTTTTCCTTGTATATAATATGTGTATATAATATTATTGTATATATGTATGTGTATTTGTGCACATACACATTCAATAGAGCCATAGAGAGAGGGACTGGGCCTATGATTTCATTGATCTAGAGAACTCCAGATGAGGAAACTCCCTCTGCCAATGCAGGCTGTTACCTCTTCAATTTATAGCCAGGGCGTGACAAGGCTTGAACCCAGGTATTCCTAGTTCCAAGACCAGCTCTCAAAGTACTAATATTGCAATAATATGCCATACTATATTTTGCCATTCTTGGGCATATATATATTTTTTGCTATTACAAATAAAACAGTTATGAATATTTTTCATAGAAATATACTTTCATGTTATTTTATGTTTTATAATATATTTTAAAATATTTTATTTTATCCCACTTGTGATATTTTAAGGGCAAAGTCCTATAGGAAGGGTAAAACAAAAGTTATGACTTTTTTTTTAATGTTGACATAATGCCGCTCTCCAAAATCTTTGTACCAGTCTACAATTCCACTAATGATATACTAAAAGTTAGTTTCCTTGTAACCTCACCAATTTTAAATTATTATTTTTGCTATTTTTCTCATTCTGGCTAAACATGAGGTGGTAATTCTTCTGAATTGTCTGTGTCTCATTGTTCCACTGATCATATACATGTGTGACATATATATGTAAGATCTTTAGAGATTTTGTGTTAGATTTAATCTGAAATTTGTTCTAAATACTTTTCCCCAAAATGCCTTAATTTCAGAAGTATTTTTTGCATTGCAAAATCTTATTATTGTGTAGTGAAAACCATTTTTATCTCCAATAACTTTAACTTGTTTGATTAAAATATCCCTCCTTTCCCTAGTCAAGATAATTATAATATGACTCCTTTTCCTAATTTAAAAAGATATTTAGGTAGCAACCCACTCATTTTATAAATGAGGAAACAACTCCAGGGAGGAAGTTGCTTGCCAAAATCACACAGGTAGTAAGTAGCGTCAGGATTTGTGCCCAAGTTCTTTGACTCAAAATTCAATACCCAGGGATCAAGGAGCTAGCACAGTAGATAGAGTACGAGGTCTAGAGTCAGGGGAGCCTGGGTTCAAATCTGACATTAGATACTTCCTTATTTGTGTGACCCTAGGCAAGTCACTCAACCCCATTTGCCTAGTTCTTGATGTTCTTCTGACTTAGAACTGATACTAAGGCAGAAAGTAAGGGTTTAAAAAAATACCCAGGGTGGCTAGGTAAGATCCTCCAGGAAGATTCTCTGACTGATGTAGTATTTGAGTTGAACTTTAAGGAATGACTAGGAATTCAGTAGGAAAAGGCAGGAGTGAGCATTACATAGAATGCACAGCAAACACTGCTTTTAAAACCAAAGTTGTAAGAGGACAAGCAACATGAGCTATGTTTAGAGGGCATAAAATAGTCCAACTTGACTGTAGAATAAGAGTTCGAGGGGAGTAACATAGAGGTAAGGCTGCAAAGGTATGGTGATTGGTGGTTATTGAGAGTGGAGGACTCTAAATACTGATCAGAGAAATTTGAACTTGAGAAGATGGTTTTTGATCCAAGGAGTAACATGACTAGTTTCCAGTAAGAATTCTGGCAATGGTATACAGGGTGGTTTTGAGGAATGTAGGGCAGGCAAGGTAAATGGATAATAGAGATTGGAGACCTATGAAAAAATTTTTGCAAGGGGGCAGCTAGGTGGCTCCGTGGATAGAAGGCCAGGTCTGGAGTCAAGGGGACCTGGGTTCAAATTTGACCTCAGACACTTCTTAGCTATTTGACCCTGGGCAAGTCACTTAACACTGTTTGCCTAGTCTTTGCCTTTCTCTCTTACAGTTACTAAGAAAGTAAGGGTTATTGAACAAAAAGAGGGGAGCATGAATGCGAAAAGTATAGCCATGCAAGCAAACAAGACCAAGGAACTGATTGGATGTGAAAGTTAAGGAGAGGCAGCTAGGTGACTCAGTAGATAGAGAGCTGGGCCTTGAACATAGAAGGTCCTGGGTTCAAATATGAGCTCAGATACTTTCTAACTGCATGATCCTGGGCAAATCACTTAACCTCCCTTGCCTAGCCCTTACCTGCTCTTATGCCTTGGAACTGATACATAGTATTGATTCCAAGATAGGTAAGGATTTTTTAAAAGAAAAAAAAGGAGAGGGAGTGGTCAAAGATAGCTCTATGATTATTATGAAGGGGATAAGGAGGGGAGAAGAGGAACTAAGTGAACAGTGAATGCCACAAAGAAACAGTAGTCAGAAGGGAGGAGCAGGTTAAGAGGGGAAAGATGATAAGCTTAAATCTGGACTTACTACATTTGAGGGAAGAGGAAGAAAGTTTAGGAGGACAATAAATGAGAAAGGACAATAATAGCTTGACAAATGGTAAGGAAAGGGCAGGCTTGGTAGGGTAGGGGAAACCTAAGCACGTCCAAAGGCAGATGGGAAGAAGCCAAAGAAGAGGGAAAGATGAGATTGTGGAGAGAGAATATGATAAAGCAAGTCCTATGCCTGGAAGAAAAGGAATTGAGGAGGATTGTCAGGGGATTAGCCCTGGCAAGGGAAGAGTTGCAAGGGAATTACTCTCTGAGACCAGAAAGAAGCAAGAATATGAAGATAAGTTGACAGGTTTTAGAGGGTGGAATAGACAAGAGAGAACTCGTGATCTTAGAGGTGGAGGTAAGGGACATTGTCAGAGGAGATGGGGAGAGAGTGGAGTTCTGACTATTTTAGAGGAAAAGATGTGAGGCAGCTGTGGGGAATAAAATAGGCAATCAATCAGAAATGAGTCACTTTTTCATCACCTCTCATATTTGTATGGGGGGGGGGAGTCTGAGTTGCTTTCAAATAATGTAATCCAGCCCCTCCCGTGCCTCACTCCTGCAGGGTTAGAAAATTGGGTGCTGACAGAGGATGTGATGTTTGAACCCCTTACTGTGCCTTGGAGTCCTGAACACCAGCTGCAACGTCCACAGCTGACAAGGCAGACACTGGACACAGAGAATAAGGCAGCCTTCTTCCTGGGAGATACCCTCCCCAGATACCTCTACCTTGCCAGCAACCACACCAATACCTGGGGTCATCGCCGTGGATACCGGGTCCAGATCCATAGTCCTCTTGGAGTACATCTACCCCTTGAGACCTCCATGGAGAAGGCATTCAGCTGGGGAAGGTGAGGAAGGAAGGGTGGGAAGTATCAGAAAGAAACTCACTAGTTCCCCATTTCTCCTTCCAAACCAAAGGGAAGTGAGATGGGCAACAGTATCCCCCAGTATCTGGACAGAAGACTCACTATATAAGTGTTCTGCCCCTCCAACAGTCACCCCACTCCCCAACAAGTGCCCTAAGGCTTACCTGAAGCCCTTACCTCATACTTAGGTACCAGCTGGCAGTGACTCGAAGGAAAGAGGAGGAGCCACAGAGCAGTAGCATCTACAACCAGAATGATCCCTGGACACCAACTGTGGTCTTTGCCAACTTCATTGACAATGAGGTGCTCTCAGGAGAGGTCAGTGGCCCTGGAGTGGGGGTAGGAGAGGAATTACCTAGTTTCCAAGTGGTTCAGTCTTTTTGACTCTAAGATGCCAATCCTTAGATCTTTGGATGGCTGAGCCATTTAGATGGATGGAGACTTCTCTGATGATCAACCAGGGGCAAAAAACACCAACCTAATCATTGAGTGTTGACAATATGCAAAGCAATGTGCTCTAGTGCTGGAGGAGGTCCATGAAAAACAGTTCCCTCACAGATCTTATAGTTTGTTTTTCTAGACTCTTACCTTTTGTCTTAGAATCAATACTGTGTATTGGTTCTAAGGTAGAAGAGAGGTAAGAGCTAGGCAATGGGGGTGAAGTGACTTACCCAGTTAGGAAGTGTCCGAGGCCAAATTTGAACCCAGGACTTCACATCATTAGGCCTGGCTCTCAATCTACTGAGCCACCCAGCTGCCCCCAGATCTTATAGTTTAATAAGGGCATAAGACTCAGAACCACAAGACCTAGAGATAGAAATGGCCTTACAGGTCACCTAATCCAACCCCTTCATTTCCCAATTGAGGAAATTTGAGCTAAGAGAGGTTGTCCTTGCTCAAGATCATGATGAAGATGATAGTAAGTGGCAGAATTGGTATTCAAACCCACATCTGAATCAAAATCCAATTCTTTTTCGACTCATTCATAACTACAAGCCAAAATAATATAGTAATAATAATATAGGTACAACAAAAGGTGAAGTCATCAGGGAATCAGTTGGTGCTGGTTAGGAGAGTCAGGGAAGGCTTTATGGAGGAGCTGGCATTTGAACTGAGCTTTTTTAAGATTTATTTTTATTTTTTCAGTTATATGTAGAAAAAATGTTGACAATTATTTTCTGACATTTTAGAATTCATATTTCTCCCTCTCTTATCCTTCCTCCCTTCTCTGAGGTAGTAAATAGTCTGATATAGGTCCTGCCCATACTTTCATATAATACATAGTTCCATATTGCTCATGTGGTGATGGAAGACACATATCACACATACAATAAAAATCTTATGAAGAAAATAAAGTAGAAGCTGACATGCTTTGATCTGCATTTGGACTCCAACAGTTCCTTCTTTGGCTGTGGAGGGCTTTTTCATCATGATTCCCTTGTAGGTTATCCTGGAAATTTGCTTTGCTGATAATGGCTCAGTCCTTCACAGCTTATCATCATACAATATTTCTGTTACTGTATACATTGTTCTCCTAGTCGTGCTCACTTCACTTTGTGTCAGTTCATATGAGTCTTTCCAGGTTTTTTTGCACTCATCCTGTTCATCATTTCTTATGGAGCAATAGTATTCCATTACAACCATATGCCACGATTTGTTCATCCATTCCCCAAGGGATGGACAACGCCTCAGTTTTCAATTCTTTGCCACTACAAAAAGATCTGCAAAAAATATTTTGGTACAGGTAGGCCCTCTTCCCTTATCTCTGATCTCTTTGGGATACAGACCCAGTCATAGTATTGCTGGGTTAAAGGATAGCATAGTTTTGTGGCCCTTCGAACCTGGTTCCACATTGCTCTCCAGAATGGTCACATCAGTTCACAGTTCCAACAACAGTGCATTAGTGTCCCAATTTTCCCACGTCTTCCAATATTTATCATTTTCTTTTTTGGTCACGTTAGCCAATCTGATAGGGGTTAGGTGGTATCTCAGACTTGTTTTAATGAATTTCTTGAATCAACAGTAATTTGAAGCATTTTTTCATATGATTATAGATTGTTTGATTTCTTCTTCTGAGAACTGTCTGTTCATATCCTTTGACCATTTTTCAATTGGGAAATGCTTTGTATTCTTATAAATTTGACTCATGTACTGAGTTTTAAATACTATATGTGACACAGTGAAGATCGGAACACCATGAACAAGGTACGCAAGCATGAGAGTACAGGACATATCCAGGACACAGTCCAGTTTGATTGGAGGGCAGTCTGTGGAGCAGAGTAGTATTTGATGAGGCTGGAAAGGGCCTACATTGTGGAAGGCCAGGCATGCCGGACAAAGGTATCTGAATTTTATTTGGTAGGCAATAAGCAGCTTTAAAGATATTTGAATAGAGGAACCATGCCTGGATTAATGCATAAAGTTTAATGTTGGCAGCCATGAAAACAATCCATTTAAGAGTAGGAAAGAGGGAAGACTAAGAAGTCCTGGGAAGCTCTTTTGATACTTCAAGAGGATGATGATGAAGGTAAGTACTAGAATGGTGAAACTGGGATCAGAGAGGAGAAGACAGATGTAGGAAAGGTTTCAAACATAAAAACAACAGAATTTGGCAAACCAATTGCATATGGATAACTAGATGATTGGGTGACAAAAAAAAAATTGAAGGAGGAGCAGTGTTAGTAAAATTCTCTTTTGGACATGCCAAGTTTGAGGTATTTCTCCAGTGAGAGACTTCTTAGAGACAGTTGTAGATATTGATGTAAAGTTTAGGGCAGGGCTGGAGATATAGATGTATGAATCACCCAAATAAAGAAGAGACGGAAAGAGAGAAGTATTAATTACCTACTTGTGCCAGGCACTAAGCTAAATACCTTATAAATATCTCAATTGATAAAGGGGCGGGCAGCTAAGTGATAAAGTGGATAGAGTGCCAGGCCTGGAATCAGGAAGACCTAAGTTCAAATCTAGCCTCAGACCCTTGCTAGCTGTGTGACCCTGGGCAAGTCACATCATCCTGTTTGCCTCAGTTTCCTAGTCTGTAAAATGAACTAGAGAAGGAAATAGCAAATCACTCCAGTATCTTTGCCGAGAAAACCCCAAAGGGGTCATGGAGAGTCTGACCTGGCTGAACCACAATGATGATGGGGGGGGAGGGTGATATTTGAAAGCTATAGGGTTGGAGAAGACTACGTGGGGAAGAATGTAGAGGGAGAAAATCAAGGGCCAAAGAGGAACATCTATCTTGATGCTGAGGAATGAACAAAAAAGAGAGATGGAGCTATTAAGAGAGAGGGGAGAGGAGAACCCCAGAGAATGTGATGCCTCTGAAGCCAAGGAATGAGAAAATAAAATAGGAGGATGCTGTGGTCAATGTTAAAAAGGACCCCAAATTTAAGGAAAAAGACTGAAAAAAGGCCCTTGGGGCCACAGTCACCCCACAGAGAGCAGTTTCAGCAGAGGGCGGAGGGCGGAAGCCACCAGGCCAGTGAGGAAGAGAAGACCCCTCCCATCCTCACTGGATCCCTAAGGGGAAGTGTGACTATTGGGCTGGTTGTCAAACTGAGTTCCGTCTGAGAGTGACACTGGGGGTGGGGGTGGGGTGGGGGCGGAGTGGGTGCAGTTGGCGCCTCACTGCCGTGGCTCTCATTCTCTCCTGTTTTCCTCAGGACCTGGTTGCCTGGGTTACCACCAGCTTTCTGCATATTCCCCATGCGGAGGACATCCCCAACACGGTGACTCCGGGAAATGGCGCTGGTTTCTTCCTCCGGCCCTACAACTTCTTTGACGAGGATCCCTCCGCCTTCTCCCCAGATGCTGTTTACTTTCGGGATGACCAGGATGCTGGGCTCTGCGATGTCAACCCCATCGCCTGCCTCCCAGACTTGGCTGCCTGTGTGCCTGATCTGCCTCCATTCTCCTACTATGGCTTCTAATCCTGCTTGGAACCCTGACATCTGGCCCTGGTCTTTCTCCTCCTCCTCCTTCTTCTTCTCCATCTTAACACGCCCACTTACATTCTTTTTTTTTTTCCTCTTAAATCCTTTCCTTCTGCCTTAGAATCAATACTATGGATTGGTTCCAAGGCAGAAGAGCAGAAAAGTCTAGGTAATGGGGACTAAGTGACTTGTCCAGGGTCACACATTTCTTTGTTTCTTTTTTAAACCCTTACCTTCTGCCTTAGAATCAATTCTGAGTATTAGTTCCAAAACAGAAGAGTGGTAAGGGCTAGGCAATGGGATTAAAGTGACTTCTCCAGGGTCACACATTTCTTTTTCTTTTTTTTTTAACCCTTACATTTTATCTTAGAATCAATACTGAGTATCAGTTCCAAGACAGAAGGGCAGTAAGGGCTAGGCAGTGGGGGTTAAGTGACTTTCTCAGGGTCCTACAGCTAGGAAGTATCTAAGGCCACATTTGAACTCAGGACCTGTCTCTAGACCTGGCCTTCTATCCACTGAGCCACCTAGCTGCACCCTTGTACATTTGTAAAATCAGTGGGGAGTCTACTCCATACATCCCTTCAGAATTCATCCCCAGCTTGCTCTTAATTTTTCTTCTTCCTCATTTTCTTTTCACTTTGATTCTTTAAAAAATTAAACTTTCTCCACCCTCTCTCAGGAATATTCATAAGGGATGGGGTGCATGAGGGGAAGAATAAGAAAGATGGCTGTGAGAAAGGGAAAGAAGGAAGCTCTTGGGGGTTGGGAAAATAAGTTTCCTTGGAAGCTGAACAACACTTTGCTGCTAAAGGAAAGAACACATCTGGATGCGGGAGGGGGGGAGGACAGGGTGGAAGAGGCGGAGGGAGGCTGGAGATGGGGGTGGGTAGAAGGAAGGGCCATGCCAAGGAGCCCCATCTCTCCTCCACATTCTTCTCGTCCTCTCTTTCCCCATTTCATCTTGAATAACTGCCCGTGGTGGGCCATGCCTCCCAGCTCTGACCCTGGAAGCAGGCCCTGATGGGAAATGTAGATCCTTATATGTTACAGCTGAGGTCCCGGCTCCCCCTCCCCCCCTCCGGTTCCGCCTGACCCTCCCCTCCCAGCCCGGCCCGCCCCTGGTCCTCCCCCCTGCTGCTCTGGCCCTACACATTCCCTATGTCTCTGCAGTCTGGCAACCTCGCCCTGTGGCGCATGCATGTAAGCCCAAGCAGTCCTCGAGTTTGAAAGAAAGTTCCTGGCCTGGGCCGGCAGGAGATACCCCACCCCTTTCTCTTTGGGTCCGGCCTCTCTGATTCTCCACGTGACCATGAACCTGAAAACAGCCCTGGTGCTCCTGGTTCTCTCCATCATCACCATCTTTGCCTTGGTTTGCGTCCTGCTGACAGGGAGGGGTGGGGATGCTTCCAGCCAACCTCCCCGGTGCTCCTCACTGAACACCAAGAGCCAGCTCCGGCCACATCCCGTCCAGAGCCGAATCTTCTCCGACCTGACCCGGGAGGAGTTGGCCTCAGTGATGGGCTTCCTGACCCGGCAGTTGGGGTCAGGGCTGGTGGATGCAAGCCGAGCCATCCCATCTGATAACTGCGTCTACTCGGTGGAGCTGCACCTGCCTCCCAAGGCTGTAGCCTTGGCCCACCTGGACAGGGGGGGACCCCCACCTCCTCGAGAGGCCCTAGCCCTTGTCTTCTTTGGCCAACAGGCCCGACCCAATGTGAGTGAACTGCTGGTGGGACCACTGCCTAACCCCTCCTACCTGCGGGACGTGACTGTAGAACGTCATGGGGGGCCCCTCCCCTACCACAGGCGCCCACTGTCCACGAAAGAAATGGAAGAAATGAACAAGATGATCACTGACCGCGTGTTGCCTCTTGCCGCTGGTCTCCTCCATCGTTGTTGCTACCACAATGGGAAGAACCTGTTGTCGGTGACCTCTGCGCCCAGAGGCCTGCGCTCTGGGGATCGGGTCACCTGGTTTGGCATCTACTACAATGTCCAAGGTGCGGGCCTTTATCTCCACCCTGTGGGGCTAGAGCTGCTCATAGACCATGGAGCCCTGGACCCCGCTCGATGGACCGTTCAGCAAGTCTTCTACAATGGTCGCTATTATAAGAGCATGGGCTACCTAGAGCAAGAGTTTGAGGGAGGTCGGGTGGAGGTTGTAGAGATGGCACCCAATGGCACCAAAGTTGCCTCCTCTCTCAGGCCTCGAGTTCCTCCAGGCCCCCCTCCCCCACTGCAGTTTTCCCCCCAGGGCCCTCGATTCAGTGTCCAAGAAAGTCAAGTGGCCTCTCCACTCTGGACCTTCACCTTTAGCCTGGAGTTGTACAGCGGTATGAGGATCTTTGATGTCCGGTTCCAGGGGGAGCGAATAGTCTATGAGCTTAGCCTCCAGGAGGCTTTGACTATCTATGGTGGCAACTCCCCAGCAGCCATGCTAACTCGCTATTTAGATGGCAATTTTGGCATGGGCTTGTTCTCCACACCACTGACCCGAGGAGTGGACTGTCCGTACCTGGCCACCTATGTGGACTGGGACTTCCTTGCAGATTCTGGGACTCCAAGGACAGTCCGTGATGCTCTGTGCATATTTGAACAGAACCAGGGCATCCCCCTGCGGCGGCACCATTCCGATATCTACTCCTATTATTATGGGGGCCTCCCAGGGACAGTGTTGATCCTCAGGTCTGTGTCCACTCTGCTCAATTATGATTATGTATGGGACATGGCCTTTCATCCCAACGGAGCCATAGAAGTCAAATTTCATGCCACCGGCTATATCAGTTCATCCTTTCTGTTTGGTGCTGGCCGAAGATACGGGAACCAGGTTGGGGAGCACACCCTGGGCACCATCCATACCCATGCTGCTAACTTCAAAGTCGATCTGGACGTGGCAGGTGAGGGAGTCCCGTAGCTCCTACAGGAAAAGGTAGAAGGGAGAGGGAAGAAGTTTGAAATCTCTTTTGCTTTATGTTTGATAACTTGAAATAATGCACCCATTAATTTATTTGACAAATGTATATCAAGCATTTACTGTGTGCAAAGGACAAAGTGGGGTAAAGTATCATATACAAAGAAGTTCTCTAGAAGTTTATAGTCTAATAGGGGAGATAAGATGGATGTATAAAATGACCATGATTCAAAGAAGAGTGTCACAGATGCTGGATAGAATGTTGTATGAGTTCATTGGAGGGAGAGATTGAATTTAGTTGGGGAAAATCAGGGAAGGTTTCATGGAGGAGGAGAATTTGAGCTGGGTTCAAAGCACAGGAAGTCAGGTGAAGATAGGAAAGAGGACATTCCAGAAGGATATAGTGTGAGCCAAGAGTCAAGGAACATAGAGTTTACAGGGAGAGATGGGAACAGTAAAATACAGTTTGACTGGAAGCATAGGATACAAATAAGGGAACTGTAGGAGATAGGTTAGGAAAAGAAGATGACAACCAGAAAATAAGGACCTTGAATGTCAGGATAAGAATTTTGTAGGATGCTCAAAGCTGGATATTAGTAAAACTACTTTTAGTTATTTAGGGGCTGATTTTTATGGTTGTTGATTTTGGATCTGATTTTTAAAAGCATTTTAAAAAACTATTTGAGCTGTTGTTTTAATTATTTATACTCTTCTGTCTCCCGTGATCCTGGGGATCAAAATTCACCCATGATTTTCAATTTGTTTTCTTGCTTTTAAGTTTCAGAACACCTTAAAGGACTTTCACATAAGACTTTTTACATGACAAAGTCATGGGAAATATTAGGCCTCAAGGAACAGTCTGTAGCCTATGATCTCATTTCTCTTTCCTGGTTTCCCTGGAGGATTCTGAGTGTTTCTCAAGTCTAACTTGGGCCCAAGAGCTCATGATTTTAGTTCCCTCTGGCCCTGATTTCTTCAACCAAAGCAGAGCAGGGGGCACTGGCTTTGCATTTTGCTGTGGCTACATCCCAATCCCAGTCTCTAAGGGATTTGTGGGGAGGGAGTATATATGAGCAGGCAAGTCTGGGTCAATTTTGGTTCCCAGGAAATTTCTACCTTTCTCTTATTTCTTCTTCTCCCTCCAACATAGTACATTTGGGCAAGAGGGAAGGGCATGAAAAAATGATAAGTAGCACTTCTACTTCTCAGAGAATCATAGACTTAGGGCTGAGAGAGATTTTAGAAGCCATTATGTTCATCCCCCTCATTTCACAGAGGAAGAAACTTGAGCCCCAGAGAAATTAAATGACTCCCCCATGAGGTTTTCTTAACCTGAATCCCTTGGTCACTGAGGAAGTTTCTGGCAATTGCCCAATCCCTCTGTGGCCTTTCCAGTATACCTTGATTTCCCTGACCTTAGCAAGGGATGAAAACCCTACTCTGTCCTTAACCAAAAGATATATAGTTGTGTAAAGAATATAACTACTCTTCAGTTTAAGAGAAGTGAAAGTAAATTGAACTAATCTTGTTTATGGGGGTTGTAGCTATCCTTTTTTTTTTTAAGTCATTTCCTCATGAAGAATAGAGTTCTTTTTTAGGAGTTTGATCTGCCACTTCATGGCTTCCTTGTGGACAAGTGGCTTCTAGTATTTAGCACAACGCCTAGTGCATAGTAGGTACTTAATACATGCTTATGGATTGACTGACAGAACATACCATTGGTGTCTATTTATGAAAAAAACAACTTATATAGAGTGATTTGAGTTTTTGGCTGTGTGTGCAGAAGTTCTTGAGTGGTTTATCATTATCTTCTCCAACATGAGGAAACTGAGACAAATCAGGTTAAGTGACAGGGTCACATAGTTTGTAAGTATCTCAGTCTGGATTTGAACCCTGGAAGATGAGTCTTCCTGACTCTAGGCACAACGCTGTATCCACTGTACCATCTAGGTGTCCACAATGGGGAAGTTCTTGAAAGAAAGCCAGGGTATCATCAGATGAAGACCAGGATTCATTGGAACAGCAGGGATTAATATTAGTGTGGAGAGTTGTTGAAAAAACACCTCCAGGTTTTGGAATAATTTTGCTATATTAGCCAAAGGATGGTGAGGACAGGGTGATCAGAAGGAATGAGATATTTGCAATTTTAACCTGAATTGTTATTTGATTCTACCCCACCTTTTTTCCCCAGCCCTGGGTTTATTGGGAGAGAATCAAGACTAACTGTATAAAGTGTATCCTTGACTTTGTAGGACAAGAGAACTGGGTGGTGGCAGAGGACATGGCATTTGAGTCTAGGCCTGTACCCTGGAACTCAGAGTATAAGATGCAGCAGATGCAGCTGACACAAAAGACACTGGAGACTGAAGACCAGGCAGCCTTCCCCTTTGGGGGCACCACTCCTCGATACATCTACCTGGCCAGTAACCATACCAATGCCTGGGGTCACCGTCGTGGATACCGGATCCAGATCATTAACTTTGCAGGGCAGCCAATGCCCCAGGAGAGCACCATGGAAAGAGCCTTCAGCTGGGGGAGGTCAGGGGTCAGCGCCAACCAGGGGGTGGGGGTGAGGGAGGCACCAGCATATGAGAAACTGCCTTCAGAGGCAGTGAAGGAGATGGAGAATGGTGGATCTTGGGAAGACACTAGAATGGGGTCAGCCAAAGAGTCTAGGCCATCAGTTTCTCTGGAGATCCCTGGGTATGGGGGAGAGACTTCTGTCAGCCTGGAATGGGGGTGGGCCATCCTGCCCATGAGCAGGGGAACAGTCCAGTGAAACCTAGGAAAGCACTATAAGTCCCAAGATAAGTTGAATCATTCAACTCTAATAATGGAAAAGGTAGAGGAAGAAGGGGCAATCTAAAGATCCCTGTTCCTTTTCCCTACTCTCTTCTGGTGGAATTATACCATCTTTCATCTGGAAGCTCTGACCATAATCCCTGATTAGGTACCAACTGGCTGTGACACAGAGGAAGGAGGAAGAGCCTTCGAGCACCAGTATTTATAATCAGAATGATCCCTGGACCCCCACCGTGAACTTCACTGATTTCATCAACAATGAGACCATAGCAGGCAAGGTAGGCAACCCTGGGGAGGGAGAGCAAGGGTGGCAGAATCTCCTTCCCCATGCTTCACTCTCCATCAAACCAGATTCTCATAGAGGGTGGCCACAAGTATTCATTATACTAATTAGGTAAGTATAACATCTTAAAGCAACACCAAGGCTTTGGACTCCCCTTTATACAGTGGAACAGAGTGCTGGGTTCCTTAGAACTGAGCAGATATGCCTACTTGCCTAGGATACATGAGGTCCATAACACCCCCTGGCCTCCCTCAACCAGATTAAAAATGTAATTGGGAATTATTTAACAACAAAAAAATACAAATATAGCAGATCATAAATAATGTCAATATGTGGCTTTCTGAGTCAATATTGCAGCCTGCAGGGCTCCTTATATTGGAGCCTTCTATTTGAGTTTTTCACCAGTACCCTAGAAACCCTTTGGCCTCAGAAGGAGCTGATTCATGCCCTTCTTATGCTTCAATGAAACTCTTCATTAATTCTGTGTGAAAGTGTTCCCAGGTCCTTGTAAGAACATTTGCCAAAGATCCTGGGTAAAACCCAGCAACCCATCTTGAGGCTTATTTTTCAGGTTTTGGCAGTAGCGTGATTTTGCTCTTGACACTGGGTAGAGGGGTCTTAACCCTCAGTGCCAGTCTTTACTACTCTTCTGCCTTAAAACCAATACACAGTGCCATTGAGTAAGATACATTTCCTACTTTGGAAGCTACCACCCACTCTACCATGATCTAGTGTACATACCCTCTTCCTAATGAAGGCATCTTTCCAGATGCCCCACCATACACTGTACCCTCCTTGGCTGTACCACTCTTTCCTTAATAGACAGGGCTCTTGAGATAACCTGGGCAGATAAGACCAAGCTAGGAGACCTAGCTCTGGATCCACCAGAGAGTACTCTGGTTCTATGCAGTGAGAGGAGGGAGGACATGTGTTCCTGTTACTTTGTACAGGCTATCTGCTACCCACTCCCAATTTTCTGCCTCTCCTCTGGTTGAAATGGACTTCTACTCACCCCCACCTTTAAGAATCCCTCCCTTCCAAGGGCAGCTGAGTGGCTCAATGGATAGAGAGCCAGGCCTAGAGACTGGAGGTCCTAGGTTCAAATCTGGATGTGTGACCCTGGGCAAGTCACTTAAACTCCATTGCCTAGCCCTTACTACTCTTCTGCCTTAGAACCAATGAACAGTATTGATTCTAAGATGGAAGGTAAGGGTTTTTTTTTTTTAAAGAATTCCTTCCAGATATAGCTCAGGGACTACCACTTCTTAGAGGCTTTTGGGTACCACTAGCATTCATCACCATCCCCATTTCACCATCCATCTCGCTGTCTTTAGAGCAGAAGCAAGGTGAGAGGGCGAATGTCACCCTTCTTCCCCTCAAATACAATTTACTTGTTGGCCGGCTTCCCTCTGGCTCAGAAGGATAGGATGTTGGCTGTGCTGAGATTCTTTTTCTGAGGGGCTAGAAAAGGAGGTTATTCTGCCAAGCTGGGTCCCCCCTTCTAGGGCCCTTTGTGAGGGATCAGGTTCTGCCTCTCAGAGGCTTCCTTTTGCTTCCTCCTCCTTCAGGACCTGGTTGCCTGGGTGACAGCTGGCTTTTTGCACATTCCTCACGCAGAGGACATCCCTAACACCGTGACTGTGGGGAATGGCGCTGGCTTCTTCCTCCGGCCCTATAACTTCTTCGACGAGGACCCATCTGTCCAGTCTCCTGACGCCGTCTACTTTCAGAATGCCAAGGATGCTGGGGTCTGTGAGGTCAACCCTGCTTCATGCCTTTCAGAGACAGCCGCCTGTGCTCCTGAGCTCCCCAAATTCACCCATGGTGGTTTTAGAACAGGGTCTTAGGGCCTGGCTGTTGACCTCAGCGTTCAGATATGTGAGGAAGTAGGAGCACTGGATTACTGTGTGATTAATACCAGGGCCGAAGCTCTACAGCTGTTCTCTCCACAGCTACCAGACTTTCCTTTTCCTCCCTGGATGTGCAAACCTTTGAGAATCAGTGAATACTAAAGCTCAGGCTCACTTATTCTAAAACTTGGTGGATTGCTGGCTTCAGAGAGGATAAAGGGACGAATCCCCTCACCTGGGGCCCTGGCCCTGGGGTAGGTGGTCAAACTGTGGCCTAAAACATTTAATCTTTTCCCTTCTTTGACTTTTCCCAAATTTGTTGAAATCAGAATGCTTTCAGGATCTTCTTGTTTCTTTCTTTCTGTGAGATTCCTGTTTCCTTATCCCCTAAGGAAATAACAGGTGGGGGAAGGGGGACTTGGGGGTATAATTAGGGATGGGGGAGGAATAGATATTAAGACTGGTGGACATGGCAGCAATGGAGGCCCTTGGAGGTTCCTTGTGGACTCCAGGACAGTCTTACCTAAGCCTCTATTTATTTATAGAGCTACTGAAATGTTCTAATGTGCCTCTCTTCCAACTACATCTCTCTTCCTCTGAGCTTTTATACTCAGTCATCCATGGATATTTATTAAGCACCTACTCTGTGCTAGGCATTGTGCTGGGGCATACAAAGACAAAGAATGGAACAATTCCTACTCTCAAAGTCTTTAGACTCTGACTTTCAATAGACTGTAAGATGGGGGGTGGGGTAGCTATGTGGCTCAGTGGATTGAGAGCCAGGTCTAGAGATGGGAGGTCCTGGGTTCAAATCTGACCTTATAGACTTCCTAGTTGTGTGACCCTGGGCAAGTCACTTAACCCCCGTTGTCTAGCCCTTACCACTCTTCTGCCTTGGAATCAATACACAGCATTGATTCTAAGATGGGAGGTAAGGGTTTAAAAAAAGAGAATGTAAGATCCTTGAGGGCAAAGATCTTGATTTTTTTGTCTTGCACAGTGCTTGGCTCATAGTACATGCTTATAAATGCTTTCAGCTTTTTTTTTTCAGCAACAGGAGAGTGAGATTCTATGACAATGGCACCTGCACCACTTGCACCCCATCCTCCACTCCCATCTCTAATGACCTTAATATCCATCCTCTCCTTCTTGTGGTCTTGAGGATATAGTGGGTGGTGATGTTTTTGATGAGAGGATAATAATTTTTATCTATCCCAGCATAAAGATCACTTCCCCTCAAGTGACAAAATGCCCTTCTCTGGGGACAGATACTCTGTCCATGTATGTCTATATAAAGAAGCAAGTTGTATGGATGTCTGTCACTCTCAGATGTAATAAACATTTTCCTAATGAATCTAATATTGTTTGTACCAGCCAAATAAACTTTTTCCGGGTCCTTATCTTCTCCATGGATAATCGTGTGAGTTATTCATATTCATGTGTGAAATAACAAAAGAAGGATCAAAGCAACAGCAATAGCTTAAATCAGACAATTCTGGAAAGATATTTAGATATCTGGATGGGGCGGAAGAGTGGTGGGAAGGGGAAGGGATCATTTTCTCTAAGGACTGTGGGATTGAGTGCCCACTAGATCAACTAGCATTAAGGAAAAAAACAACTTGTAGTAATTCCTGTAACCTCAATATGTTGCTGCCCCATTGGCTTTTGCCATGTTGGGATTGGTTTAGCCTCATCTAGGCTAACTTCTGACCCCCTTCTTCTCCTCCAATCTCCCCAGTGGCCTCACATCACCTGTCCCTCCTTGGAATGTCTGCATATTCAAATAGGTAGTAAACAGGAACTGAGATGTTTACTCTTGAGGAGTAGAGAGATGGGCAGAAACCAGGATAAATAATTTGTCCACATTCCTAAGAAATTCTGACGTCTCTGGCACTTGCTGCATGCTCCTGTGATGGCTGGCTATCTTGAAAAGTTTTAACTTTCAGTCAGCAACTTTGTCCTGGAAGCATAAGCCTGGGGTGGTAAGAGGGAGCCCCTCCTATTCTCCAACCTAAAACCCTCACGCAGAGGAAGCACAGCCCTATCATATTCTGTGTTGGGGAGAGGGCAGCAGACTCGGTTCAGAGAACAGAGATTTTGAGCAGCTAGCTATGTTCAGTGTATGGGCAGCGGGTGGAGGATCATCAAAGCAGCATCCTGAGACATTTAGTTTCTAATATCTTCCAGTAAAATTTAATTACATCCCTACTCCCATCTTCAGGCCTGGAAAAGTGGAAGGGGGACAACAGGGTAAGCCAGTAAGTGGGAGAGAAATGGGAGTCAAGGTGACACATTGCAGAGAAAGAATAAAAGAAGGGGAAGCTCAGACAGCACATTTGTTTCTAAGAAAGGAGAACCAGCAGGAGGGTTTGCTGTGGCAGGTTTCCCAGTCCAGACCCTGTTCTTGACTTTTTTTTTTAACTCTTACTTTCTGCCTTGGAATCAATACTGTGTGTTGGTTCCAAGGCAGAAGTAAGGGCTAGGCAATGGGGGTTAAGTGACTTGCCCAGGGTCACACAGCTGGGAAGTGTCTGAGGTCAAATTTGAACCCAGGACTTCCCATCCCTAGGCCTGGCTGTCAATCCACTGAACTATCCAGCTGCCCCCTGTTTTTGACTTTAAAATTAACTGTGCTATAGATAGACAGATTAAAAGATGGATGGACAGATATAGATAAAATTTTATAATATCTAACATAGGTTTATAATATATTTTTGTAATATAATTTTGTAACATGATGTTTATATTATGTGTAATATAAATATATGCATATAATAATGTTATATGTACACACAACTGGATAGACAGACAAAGAGAAAGAAGGAAATTAAGGAAGAAAGAAAGAAAGGAAGGAAGGAAGAAGAAAGAAAAAAAGAAAGAAGAAAGAAGAAAAAGAAAGAAGGAAAGAAAGAAAGAAAGAAAGAAAGAAAGAAAGAAAGAAAGAAAGAAAGAAAGAAAAGGAAAGAAGGAAAAAAGGAAAGAAAGAAAGAAAGAAAGAAAGAAAGAAAGAAAGAAAGAAAGAAAGAAAGAAAGAAAGAAAGAAAGAAAGAAAGAAAGAAAGAAAGAAAGAAAGAAAGAAAGAAAGAAAGAAAGAAAGAAAGAAAGAAAGAAAGAAAGAAAGAAAGAAAGAAAGAAAGAAAGAAAGAAAGAAAGAGAAAGAGGAAATTTTAAAAAGACTACAGGGGAAAATAAGGGAGGGAATAAGAAGGGAGGGGGGTAGAAAGGGAAGTAAAATAAGGGAGGGAAGGGGGGGCTGACTATAAACCAACATTGGTATAGAAGGAAATAGTGAAAGAAGAAAAGGCAGGACCAGGAGTAGAAATCAAAATGCTGGGAAGGAAACTATAAGTAAATTAGGTGAACACAGAATAGTATACATGTCAGAACTTTGGGAAGGGAAAGATTTTAAAACCAAGCAAGACTTAGAAAGAGTCACAAAATGCAAAATAAATAATTTTGACTACATCAAATTGAAAAGTTTTTGTACAAACAAAACCAATGTAACTAAAATTGGAAGGAAAGCAACAAATTGGGAAACGGTCTTCGTGGCAGGAACCTCTGACAAAGGTCTAATTGCTCAAATCTATAAAGAGCTAAACCAGTTGTACAAGGGATCAAGCCATTCTCCAATTGAAAAATGGGCAAGGGACATGAATAGGAAGTTTTCAGTTAAAGAAATCAAAACTATTAATAAGCACATGAAAAAGTGTTCTAGATCTCTTATAATCAGAGAGATGCAGATCGAAACAACTCTGAGGTATCACCTCACACCTAGCATATTGTTCAACATGACAGCAAAGGAAAGTAATGAATGCTGGAGGGGATGTGGCAAAGTAGGGACACTAATTCATTGCTGGTTGAGTTGTGAATTGATCCAGTCATTCTGGAGGGCAATTTGGAACTCTGCCCAAAGGGCGATAAAAGACTGTCTGCCCTTTGATCCAGCCATAGCACTGCTGGGTTTGTACCCCAAAGAGATAATAAGGAAAAGGACTTGTACAAGAATATTCATAGCTGCGCTCTTTGTGGTGGCCAAAAATTGGAAAACGAGGGGATGCCCATCAATTGGGGAATGGCTGAACAAATTGTGGTATATGTTGGTGATGGAATATTATTGTGCTAAAAGGAATAATAAAGTGGAGGAATTCCATGGAGACTGGAACAACCTCCAGGAAGTGATGCAGAGTGAGAGGAGCAGAGCCAGGAGAACATTGTACACAGAGACTGACACATTGTGGTACAAGAGAACGTAATGGACTTCTCCAGTAATGGCTTTACAATGTCCCTGAACAACCTGCAGCGATCTACGAGAAAAAAACAACAACAAAAAACAAACACTAAACTATCCACAAGCAGAGGACAAACCGAGGGAATAAAAACACCAATGAAAAGCAACTGCTTGACTACAGAGGTTGAGGGGACATGATCGAGGAGAGACGCTAAATGAGCACCCTAATGCAAATACCAACAACAGGGAAATGGGGTCAGAGCAAGGACACATGAGATACCCAGACGAATCATGAGTCAGCTAGGAAGGGGGGGAGGAAAAGAAAATGATCTGTTTCCAATGAACAATGTATGAAAATGACCAAATAAAATAATGTTTAAAAAAGAAGAAAGAAAAAGAAAAAAAAAGATGAATGGATGGATATATAGGTAGGTAGGGAAAGAGAGTGATGGAGAGGGATGGATTGATATAGATAAAATCCTGTAATATGTAATATAGGTCTATAATATATACTTGGTAACAAAATGATATTTATATTGTGTAATGATATATTTATATTATGTGTAAGATAAATATATATATATAATAATGTTATATGTACACACAACTGGATGGATAGCTAGATAGATTGGATGGATGGATGGATGGATGGATGGATGGATGGATGGATGGATGGACAGGTAGGTAGATAGAAAGATAAACAGAAAGACAGACAGAGACAGATAGATAAACATACAGATAGATATAAATATATGACACCAATATAAAATCACATAAACATATAAATATATAATTTCCTGTGCCTCTCATAAATATATTATACATACATATGTATATGTGTATATACACATTTTATATATTATATATACATGCATATAAAAGACCTCTATCTAACTTGGGTTTTAATTTTTTTTCTTTCCTATGGATTCTGGGTCAGTGGACGGCTCTGGTTTTGTGCACCATATAAAACTGTTCCATCTGAATGGTGCTATAGCCTGTTACTCTCTTCATTTTTCTTCACAGCCTTTCTCCCATCTCTTGGGCAAAGGGTATGTGAATGTTTGTCTCTCTAAATCACCATGGAGTGATCTCACCTTCTGTCCCCTAAAAATGGACCAGAATTGATGTGCTGTCATCTCAACCCATTGCAGTAACAGCCCTGGTGGGGATAGAAGAGGAAGAGGAGAGGGGCCAAGTTCCATTTATAAGGTCTTCTTGCATTTTCCTCTGAAGATAACCACAGTGAACAGCCAAGCTTTAAGCAAATGTTTCCAGCTCAACACAGTGGACCAAACAGCAGACTGGGATGTCCAAAGGAGTCATTCATCCCTCTGGCAGAGGTTTGCATTAGAAGGGATTGGCCGGGAGACAAAGGGCTGACAGAAGATTGCCTCATAACAAGCATCTTCCTGGAAAGGCTTGGTCTGGACTTTTAAGGTACCTGGTACAAGAGTGAGATGGGGTGGAGTTCTAGCAAAGACTCCTCAGCCACTCACAAGGTTAACCCAGGAGGAATCAATTTTAAATGAGGAGATTAAGGAGCAGCAAAGAAGAATAAGAAGCTCGGGAATTCGAGTCAAGGTTTAAATAGACTCTAGGTGAAAGAACATTGTCCATTTCTTGTGTAACAAAGTCAAGGTGTCGACCACTATCATGTGGAGTGGCCCAAGCAGGATGATCAACTCAACTTTAACTGGTTACCATGTTCATTCTCATCACCCCCATTCTAAGGTAATCCAGAAGTGTGTTTAGACATTATCTTTTTAATGACTAAAATGGAAACCTCTCATTTATTATTCAATTAGCTCTTCTCTGTGATTCCTCCCAGCACTAGTAGAAATGGATAGACCTCTTTACCCATAAGTATTTTCTCATCTCTCTCATCTATAAATATGAAAATCTCTAATCTCCCATATATAACCAAACACCAAAATTACAGGCTAGACAATTTATTAATAATGTAACAACTAATAACTCAAAGACCTAAGTAATTATTTATAATGTTTTAACTGTGGGAAGGATTCCAGAATCACCTCTAACCATCTGATAATAACTTCTCATTTCTTTTTTTTTTTAAACCCTTACCTTCCATCTTAGAATCAATGGCAGAGGAGTGGTAAAGGCTAGGCAATGGGGCTTAAGTTACTTACCCAGGGTCACACAGCTAGGAAGTGTCTGAGGTCAAAATTGAACCCAGGATCTCCTGTCTCTAGGCCTGGCTCTCAATCCAGTGTGCCACCCAGCTGCCCCCTAACTTCATGTTTCTAAAACAATCCCACTATTCCATTCACTCAGGATACCAAATAAAATCTCTTCTCAAGAATTGGCTTCACCCTCTTCACAAGATAAAGGTTAAAACAGTTCTCACCAGAAAAAAAAAAAGTTCTCTTTATTTTCTTCACTTCTCTCAAGCCATTACTTTTTTTTTTTTAAATATATTTTATTTGATCATTTCCAAGCATTATTCGTTAAAGACATAGATCATTTTCTTTTCCTCCCCCCCACCCCCCATAGCCGACGCGTAAGTCCACTGGGCATTAGATGTTTTCTTGATTTGAACCCATTGCTTTGTTGATAGTATTTGCATTAGAGTGTTCATTTAAAGTCTATCCTCTGTCATGTCCCCTCAACCTCTATATTCAGGCAGTTGCTTTTTCTCGGTGTTTCCACTCCCACAGTTTATCCTTTGCTTATGAATGGTGTTTTTTTTCTCCTGGATCCCTGAAAGTTGTTCAGGGACATTACACCGCCCCTAATGGAGAAGTCCATTACGTTCGATTATACCACAGTGTGTTTGTCTCTGTGTACAATGTTCTCCTGGTTCTGCTCCTCTCGCTCTGCATCACTTCCTGGAGGTTGTTCCAGTCTCCATGGAACTTCTCCACTTTATTATTCCTTTGAGCACAATAGTATTCCATCACCAACATATACCACAGTTTGTTCAGCCATTCCCCAATTGGTGGGCATCCCCTCGTTTTCCAGTTTTGGGCCACCATCAAGCCATTACTTTTAATAACCTCTTTAAAATAAGTTAAACTTCTAGTAATTCAAGATTCTATTGTCTTTCTTAAAGATATAATAGAAACTTAAAGGTATGTAGCTCCTCAATTGATGAATGGCCAAAAAATATGAACAGACAATTTTTGGATGAAGAATCAAAATTATCTATATGAAAAATGCTCTAAACTATTATTATTAACAGAGAAATGAAAATCAAAACAATTCAAAGATATCATCTCAAATCTATCAAATTAGTCAAAATGATAAAGAGGCAAAACAACAAATGTTGGCAGGGATGTGGGAAAATGGGACCTCTAATACACTATTGGCAGAATTGTGGACTGATCCAAACCATTTTGGAGAACAATTCAGAATTATGCTCAAAGAGTTATAAAAACTGTGTATACCTTTTGACTCAGAAATACCATTAAGTTTATTTCCTAAGGTAATCAGGGAAAAAGGAAAAGAATCCATATGTTCTAAAAATATTTATAGTAGCTGTCCTATAGAGGCAAAGAACTGGAAACTGAAGGTATGCCAACAAATTGTGGTATAAGATTGTGATAGAATACTACTACATTGTAAGAAATTACAAACAGGTTAATTTTTTTTTAATGGGGGCAGAGTGAGAGCCAGTGGAGCAGCCTGGCTCAGTGGACTAAGAGTCAGGCCCAGAGATGGGAGATCCTGGGTTCAAATGTGACCTCAGACACTTTCTAGCTATGTCAAGTCACTTAACTCACATTACCTAGCCCTTACCATTCTTCTGCCTTGGAACCAATACACAGTAGTGATTCTAAGACAGAAGGTGAGGGTTAAAAAAAATAGATTGAGAGTCAGGCCTGGAGACAGGAGGTCCTGGGTTCAAATCTCAGACACTTCCTAACTGTGTGACCCTGGGCAAGTCACTTAAGCCCAATTGCCTGCCCTTATTGCTCTTCTGCCTTGGAACTGATATTTAGTATCACTTCTAAGACACAAGGTAAAGGTTTAAAAAGTAAACAAACTTGGAAAGACCTACATGAAATTATGAATAGTGAAAGAAGCAGAACCAAGAGAATATTATATACAGCAACAGAAATATTATTTGAAGAATGACTTGTGTATTTGCACCTTCAAAGAAAGAAATAGAAATAAGAAATAAATAGAAATAAGCAAGACATATATATATATAGATATAGATATAGATAGATACAGATAGATAGATATATCTTTAGAAAAGAACTTTACTTTCCATCTTGGAATCAATACTATGTATTGGTTCCAAAGCAAAGACTAGGCAATGGGGGTTAAGTGACTTGCCCAGGGTCACACAGCTAGGAAGTGTCTGAGGTCAGATTGGAACCCAGGACCTCCCATCTCTAGGCCTGGATCTCAACCCACTGAGCAACCCAGCTGTCCCCATACATAAATATTTTCATAAAATGATGTCTTCTCCAGTGGGGGGAAAGGAGGTAAAGAGAGAGTATATGGGTATTTTAATGTAACAAACAAATAAATAAATACTTTAAATTTTTAAAAAAGATACAGTAGCAACTTAGTTGCTGAAATGATCTGTCCAGGGTCAGCTCAAGGGTTACTTCATACATGAGGTTTTCCCTGCTCTCTCCCCTCCAATTATTTTGTATTCATTTATCTGCGTACATGTTGTATCCCCTGATAAGAGTGTCGGCTCCTTGAGGGAACTTTTTGGTTTTGTATCTAGTATGGCACTTGGCACATAGTAGACACTTGATAATTCTTTGTGAATTGACTCTGATAGATCGTTAGGCATGGCTCTGCTTTAAATTCACCAAAAAAAGCAACCAGATTTAGAGGAATTCATACTCGAAAGAGGGAAAGAAGACAGCAAAATCTGCCTAAGAGCTCCTACTACAGAAGAACTTTACAAAGAGATGTTCCTACAGATGGGGGAAGGGCACACAAATCCAATGATTCCCCTGGATTCTAAAGGTCATTTTTCAACCCTGCTGCCTAGCTCCCCCAGATCTCCCCTTTTTCCCCAGTCTTCTGCTCCCACATTATAATGCTTGGTTAGTGGGCAAAATTTTATCATGGTTACTCCTCTCAGATTGTACAGGAATGGGTTTCTAGAGCCCTTTCCTTGTCTTTTTTTCCCCCACCTTATAAAAACACTTTATTAGTATAATTTACAAGTATCTCAGCCCCTCTGTCTCCTCCCAAATCATAGAAAGCATCATCCAGGACACACACACACACACACACACACACACACACACACACACACACACCGAAGAGGGGGAGGGGGGCAGCTAAGTAGCTCAGTGGATTGAGAGTTAGGCCCAGAGAGGGGAGGTCCTGGGTTCAAATCTGACCTCAGACACTTCTGTGAGATTTAAAATGGTTGAGGTCTTAAACTGTAGTGATTAAAATAGTGGAAGATATAAATTGTGATAGATATAAGAGAGGGTGAGTAAATTTGACCGCAGAAATATGTTTCACTACAGTGTCTTGGGTTTTAAAATCAAATATAAGGTGATCGCCAGGGAAATATTCCCAATTGTTCAAATACCCAAGTCAATTGGGTTTTATAGAGATTTTAATTAACAATACAATGAGTAATCAAAGAAGGAGAGAGAGAGTAAGAAAGGAATAAGTATGAAGGGCCTCAATCCAATATGGCCTAGACCTGAGTCTTAAAAGAGAAATCAGTCAGTTTTTTAACACTCACCACAAGGTCTGACTAAACAAGAATTCTAGTAACACCAGGCCATTGTCCTTCCTCAAAGACTCTTCCAGTGAGAGATTGTTTCAAAGGGCCTCTTTCAAGAGCCTTCAGAGCTCCTACCCCAGAGGGACAGAGCCCCTCAGAGGAGCTCCTCAAGGAGCTCTCCTCCAGAATGAGAATCAGAAATCGAGATCCCTGAATGAGATCCAAGCTCTTATTTTTAAGGGCAAAATTTCCTCTGTCACCTCCCCTAAGTCTTTATATCTACCAATCACTGTAGATGTTTCTAAAGGACCGCCCATTTTGAATTCACAGCTGAGTAGTTTTAATCTCTTTAGTAAGTCAGGAAAAAATACTGCTGTGTTGACAAATTTCATTAAGAAAAAACCTCTGAATAAGTTATCACCCTTTTAGGTTTAAGTAGTTTACAAGTTGCCCCACCTTTATGGGTACTTAGTATCCCATTGTATCAATTCTAAAACAGTCATAACTCAAAGAACTTCCTGTCCCTTCCATAAGCATGGATCAAAGTACTTTCATTGTTCAGCAAGCCATTTTCTGTCCTAAAGCAGTCTTAAGTAGGGTGGAGCAGGGACACTCCCATAGCTAGGAGCCCCCACACTCAAGTAGAGTTCTCACCATCTGCTAGGGAATTTTTTAAAGTAGAAGATTCCCCAATGGGGGAAACCCCTAACATTCATAAGTCTGAGAAATTTTGAGGTTTACACTTCCTAGCTGTATGACCCTGGGCAAGTCACTTAACCCCCATTGCCTAGCCCTTACCATTCTTCTGCCTTGGAACCATACACAGTATTGATTCTAAGATAGAAGGTAAAGGTTTTTTTGTTTGTTTTTTTAATGTGCTTAGCACAGTGCCAGGCAAATAGAAGGAGCTTAATAATTACTTGTTATCACCCCACCCTCACCCCTGACCATTTAAGAAATCTCCAACAATTATACAAGAGTCATCTAATTCTTCTGATGTCCCTGAGTTATGCTGGTCATCACTGTAAAATGACAGTTATAATCAGAGCAAGAAAGTCATCACCATCTAAATAGCTGCTCTGCTTCTTCAGTCAAATCCCACTGATGCAGCACTCTTAGAGTTACAAAACACTTTCCCTGAAACAGCCTCTGAGTAGGGAATAAAAGCAGCATCCTCCCATTTTACAGCTGGAAAACTGGAGCTCGAAGAGGTAACGTGCCTTGGACACACTACACAATGTCAGGAACAAGATGCCAACCCAAGCATTCTGATTCTAGAAGGGTGGAAGTGAGGACTCCTTCCACTGTGTTATAGTGTTACTGGCACCATCTCTATGGCCATTGGTACTTGGAATCAGCTCTTTCCTGTATAGCATTTCTTATAGCAGTCTCCTTTGAGTCAAAAGGACTGATTATTTTACGTCAAAGATACCTACTGGTTTTCCTCTGAATCTGCTATTGGGTATCAAAGAGATAGAAATGAAAATGCTCAATTATCATAAAAAGCAACTGTGCAAGTCACAGTAGTTTCTCTCTCTCTCTCCCTCTCTGCACTGGTCTCCCATTCTTCCTTTCGCTCCTCTTCCTCTTCTCTCTCTCTCTCTCTTTTCATCCCTCCCTCTCTTCCTCTTTCTTCTCTCTCCCATCTCTCTGCTTTGTTTCTGCTTCCTCTTTGTCTCTGGCTTTCTCCTTTGATCTCTGTCTCTCTATGTGAGTATGTCTTTCCTATCCCAGTTTCCTCTCTATCTCTATCTCTTTCTCTCAGGCTTTCTCAGGTTCTCTCTGTCTCTCCTATCTGTCTTCTGTCTCTGTCAGTCTGTCTGTCTCTCTCACTAAGAGGGTCTGCTTGGTGGGCATTTGCTTTTCTAGACCAGGATGAGGCAGTGTTAGGGGAGACACAGCTGATATTCTGGGAGAAGGAGAAGAAAGGTAATTATCTCCATCTGATTACATGGACATGAACCAACATAGGGAAGAGATTATTTGCTGATTGGCTAACTAAGAGGAGGAGATCATTTGCCACTTGAGGAATTAGGGCAGCTTCAATGCAATGAAGTGATTCACACCCTGCCTTTCTCCTTGTGGCTTTGAAATAAGGATGCTGAAAGCACTTCCTTAAGAAAGGGCCTCACTTGTGTCTTTGTTGGGAAAACAAAAAAACAAAAAACAAACCAGGATCAGAAGAGAAAGACAGGGGGAGAAGAGATTTCAGATCCTTCCATAAAAGTAGCCTTGCTGCAACAAAATTTCAACACACTGGACCTTTTATTTTCCATTTTGTTTCAGTAAGTGTACTTTTAAAAAAGCCCTTACCTTTTGTCTTAAACCAAAACTAAGTACTGGTTCCAAGTCAGCAGAGCAGGAAGGGCTAGGCAATGGATTTTAAGTTACTTGCACAAAGACATATAGCTCAGAAGTATCTGAGGTCAGATTTGAACTCAGGACCTCCCATCTCCAAGCCTGGCTCTCTATCCATTGGGCTACCTAGCTCTCCCTAACATAGATTTCAATTAGTAATCCTTTTAAGGTAACAAGTAGTTAATTAACAAGCATTTATTAAGCATGTAGCATTGTCAGGCACTGTCCTAGGTGCTTTATAAATAATTTCTCATTTGATCTTCATAACAACTTGTAAGATAAATACTTTTAGAAGAAACTGAGTCAGATAATTAAGTGACTTGCCCAGGGTGAAATAGCTATTAAGTGTGTGAGGCTATATTTGAACTTAGGTCTTGACAACTCTAGCCCTAGAGCTCCATTCACTGCTGCCCAGTTAATTCATTGAGTACCTATTATGAACCAGGCATTGTGCTAAGTGCTAGAAATAGAAATATAACAAATGAAACAATTTCTGCTTCCAAGGAGTTTGTATTCCAATGAGGAATATAATAAACATATTAATGTACAAAAAATAAATATTTTTAAAATAAATATAAATAAATGCCAAATGGGTAAATATAAGATAGTTTAAAACGGGCCTCAGACACTTCCTAGCTGTGTGATCTTGGACAAGTCATTTAACCCTGGTTGTCTTAGTTTCCTATAAAATGAAATGAACTGGAGAGGAAAATGGCAAGCAAGGTAATGAATTAAATTTGCCAAAAAAACCCAAATCGGATCATAAAGAGTCAGAACATGACTCAATAACAATGATGACGATGATGACAACAACAACAAGACATGGAGATATGAGATGGAGCCTTGTGTCTGTAGAAGAGAGACAAGGCCAGTTTGGCTAGATTACAGCATGCAGGAGGGGAAATAATGTATGGTGAAGATAAAAAGGGTTTTCAAAACTATACAGGAAGGACAGCTGGGTGGCTTAGTGTATTGACATCCAAACCTAGAGATAGGAAGTCTGAGTTCAAATCTGTCCTCGGACACTTTCTAGCTGTGTGACCCTGGGAAAGTCACTTGACTCAAATTGCCTACCCTCACTATTTTTCTACCTTGTAACCAATACATAGTTTTGATTCTAAGATAGAAAGTAAGGGTTAAAAAAAAAACATATAGAAGGGGCAGCTAGATAGCACAGAAGTTTGAGTTCAAATCTGGCCTCAGACACTTTCTAGCTATGTGACCCTGGGCAAGTCACTTAACCCCAATTGCCTAGCCCTTGCCCTTCTGTCTTAGAGTTGTTACTAAGGCAGGAAGTAAGGGTTAAAAAAAAACTCTATGGAAGAGTTATATTTTTATTACAGAGTCATTGAGAAGCCACTGGAGTTGATTCACTAGGAGAATGACCTGCTAAGGATTTCCAGTCAGGAAAATCACTTTGGCCACAGAGTGGAGGATGGATTGGAGTAAAATTATAATTGAGGCAGAGAGGTCAGTTTGGAGGCTATTGCAATAATCCAAATAAGAAGCAGAAGAGGGCAAAACTAAGATGGTAGTTGAGTAGAGAAAAAGGGTTGTATGCAAGAGGTGTTATAGAGTTAGAAAATGGTAAGATTTAACAACTATTGGGTGTAAAGGGGTGAGCAAGAATGAGGATTATGTCAAGATTATGAACCTGAGAGACTGGAAAAATGGTGGCAACTTTAACAAAAATAAGGTAGGCAGGCTCAGGGGAAAGAAAGGTAATGAATTAATTTTTGTACATATTGTTTGAGATCTCTCCAGAACACTGAATTGTAAATATTCATCAGGAAATTTGTTGTGTGGCCTGGAGCACAGAAGAGAGACTGAAGTTGAATACATAGATCCCTACAGCATCTGTCTAGAGAAGATAATTAAACCCACGGGAGTTGAGGAGGTCACCAAGGAAGAGAGTATCAGGAAGACAGCTGAAGAATTCTGGACCAGAGCCCTGAGGACTGATGCTTAAGGGTCATGATATGGATGATGAATGTTGAGTTAATTCAGTTGTGTCCAATACTTCATGACCCTGTGAACCATACTGCCCATGGGGTTGTCTTAGCAAATGTGCTAAAGTGGTTTGCTGTTTCCTACTCCAGTGACTTGCCCAGGGACACACAGCTAATGTCTTAGGCAAGGTTTAAATTCAGGTCTTTCTGACTCCAAACCCAGCACTCTGTCTACTGAGGCACCTGGGAGAGAATACGGTCATGAAAAACCTTGGAGAGAAGAGAGTATCTAGGAGAAGAGGGCTGTCAGTAGTGTCAAATTTAGTAGATACATTAAAAAGGGTGAGGACTCAGAAAAGCCCATCAGATTTGGCAATTAAGAGATCCTTGGTAACTTTGAAGAATACAGTTTTAGTTTTATGATTAGTTTGGAAGTCATATTGCAAAGGGTTGAGAACTGAATGAGACAGAGATTGTGGAGGCAGCAAGTGTAGACAGATTTTTCTAAGAAGGATAGAGATGAGATGATTTGAGATTGCAGTGTATTGGAGAGGACAGAGGGGTTGGGATCAATCAAACAGGAACAGAGGAGAGGTATGAAGAGCCACTTCCTTCATTGTCAGAGTCTGGGGATAAGGATCCAGGGGAAGGATGCTGTCAATGGGGTTTTGAAATCAATAGAAGGGAAAAGAGGGAGCTCAAATTGAATAGTCTTAATTAACAAGAAAACAAGAGTCCAAACCTTCAAGGATTCTGTTGTTCATCCTTCCTTTCAAAGATGACCAATATTATCATGAGGCAATTTCTTGACTTGTGCATAAATTGAATTTAAGTGAAGCAGTTACACAAAGCCATCAGCCTCACTCTCCCACAATCATTGAAGTCTAATGGCAAAACAAAAGTCACAATGACTGAGAGCCATAAAGGTGATGGAAGCAGATACTAAGGAGCGATTAGATCTTGGTCACACATGGAAGATGCCAAGGTCATCCACTGCATCCCAGGCCATTACCAGTTGTCCTGACTTTTATCTTAGCACTGAATTTTAACAATTATAGGAGAGTGAGGCTGGTTGTTCTCACCTGCCCATTCTGCTGGGGAAAGTCTTCACATGATTGGGGTATTTTACCTTCAAGGATGTACATACAAGGATTTTACATTTTAATGAAGGAAGAGGAGGTCTAAAGGGAAGCTGAAAAGGAGGGATGGCAAAGTAGTCAGTGTGATGGCAGCACAGAATAGAAAGAGAGCTGGAAGGGAAGTGAGTAGCATTGGTGGAATTTCTGAAAATATGAGTCTCAATCTATCATCAGAGTAAATGAGATAGAGAATCAATTAGAGAGTAAAAAAAGAATTTTCTTCATGCAAATGAGAGCCCAAATGTAGTTGGATAACTGATCTGTGTAGTGAATCCGTGGCTATGAGACTTCCTTCAACTCCATTCAGTAGCTCATGAGATGAGAGCAGAAGAGATTGGTGGCAAGAGTAATCTAGGTCTAAAGTTTGGCAAGAGTTGAGCAGTGATTGGAATAGGCAATTGGGGATGGGGGAAGCATCTAAGGAGCTCAGTGAATTAAAAATCCGGCCTAGAGACAGGAGGTCCTGGGTTAAAAAATGACCTCAAATACTTCCTAGCTGTATGACCCTAGGCAAGTCACTTCACACACACACACCCCAATTGCCTAGCCCTTACATTCTTCTACTTTGGAATCAATACAGAAAAGAAGAAGCAAAAAACGAAAAAGATTTAAGAAAAGAGGACAGTATAGAGTTGAAGAAAAGTTGAACAGAGTAGCTTTATGGTTTTATAAGCAATCCTCTCTTATTATTCTTTATCTAGAAGAGTTGGTGCATATGGGATTCAGAATAACAAAAAATAAATTTAAAAAATTATTAGGGTTCAGGGAATGGTAACCTGTAATACAACTTCTTTTTCCCTGCTTTCCAAGAGGATTAGCAGTGTATTTCCCACTTTTAACTTCAGTCTAAGCTCATGGTTTTTGCTCCCTTTGGCCTTTATTTCTGCTGCCAGGCCAGCATAGGGGGCACTGACTTCTCATTTTATTAAATGTAGAATTCCAGTGTTGGTTCCCAGGGGATTCTGGGGTGGGAAGAGTTTTGGGGGAAGAATGGGCAGGCTCAGAAGAGAGTTGGTCCTCATATAGAGGAAAAAACTTTGTTTCTGCTCCACTTTCTTCCCTGCCCCGTTACTATCTTTACCTTCTAGTATAATGCTTTAAACTGGGAAGGCAACATATGATTAATGACAACTGACACATCTGTACCCCAGATTCTTCCCTGTGAGACTTTCTTGTTTTCCAATAAATCTAACCACTACCACTACCACTCCATATCCCCCCCCCCCCACCGGTTGCCACTGAGGATTTTCTCTGGAAGTTACCATCAAGATTTCCTTCTCATATTCCAGCTTTCCCTGGCTGGGTGGATGCCCATTACAAAAAAGCAGATGGTATTTTGATGAAAATTTTTATTTAAGCTTGTTCTTATCCTTTATGATTGACCTTTCTGATTCCTTGTGAAATCTGTGTCCTTTGCCTATCTATGCCATTGGCCTGTTAGGTCACTTAAATTTGCCACTGATTACCACTTGTGAAGGGAAACCTTACAGAAAAAGTTCTAAGGTTCAGCTATTTCTGTTGTCCCCACTGGGAATGGGGAGATTCTTGAAAAAAGGGCAGCCCTATAGTGATATCAGAATTCTGGTCCTGCAGTATGCAGAGGCAGGGACTCTAAAGGCAGAATGATGCCAATGTTTTGATTTGTTTTAGTGGAGACATTTTCAGCCTTGAAAGAAACTTTATAAGACTGAGCTAAAGGCTCCAGGTCTCTCAACCAGAGACAAGCAGTAGATGCAGAAGTTTTCTGCAGCCTCACTCTTCTCAGAGAAGATGACCACCACCAGAAAGACCATGCCCTAGCCTGCCAGGAGGCCTTGAAGGATTTAATTGTTCAGGCAGTGTAGAGCGGAGGTGAAAATGAAATTATTGTATAACTAGAACTGGCCCCTTCTATTTAGAAATCAGGTCTCTTAATGACTGAACCTAGAATCAGGACCTACAATTGTGAGAAGAAAACTCCAATCCCCTGCACCTATCTTAGCCTATTGTTTTTTTCTTTTTATACTTTATTATATTTATACTATATACTATACTTATACATTTATACTTTACAGGTGAATCAGATGAGCTTCAGAGGAGTTAACTTGCCTATGTAACTTAGAAGACAATATAATAGAAGAACAAGACAATAGAAGACTTAGGAGACAATTTCTTCCAGATCTTCTAAACCTTCCAGATTCCAAGGCCATTGCTCATTTTATAACATCATATAGATTGTTTAGCACCAGCTCTCTGACCCTTGCTTTCCTCTAGTAAACCACCTTGGCAGATGGGGTGAACCAGGGTGAGGGTACAAACATGTTAGTGAGTTAGGGGGGTATCCACCTCAGGCAAGCAAAGACTTCCACCTGAAGAATGGGTGGATGATAACAATTTGGTCCAATGGCCATGATGGCTGTTGAAGTAGGAGCTATGGAGCACTTAGAGCTTGGTCAGACATAGAAGACTCCAAAGTCATCCATTGCATCTCAGGCCATCACCAATCATCCTGAATTTTGTCTTGCCACCAGACTTGGATGACTCTGGAGGAGATTTTGAGGCTGGTGACTTTGTGCAACTCTGTCTCACTTAAATCCAGTTCATGTACAAGTCAAAACATCAAGCTATGAAGGCATCTGTCCTCTTGGAATACAAAATATGAATAACAACAATAACATACAGCTTGTCTAGCACCAACTCTATTGCCCTTGCTATGGGGAACTTTTTTTTTGTCAGACCAGGCATCTCTCAATAATCAAAATGCATGGTGAATAATCTATATCAAATTGCTTAACTTCTCAAGGAATGGGGAGAGGAAGAAGTTAGAACTCAAAATTTTTTAAATAAATGTTAACATTTTTGGCTTTAAAAAAATCATAATGCATGGGATAGAATTGAGTGTGTTATTCTCAGAATGAGCATTTAGCTTATAAAAGTTAGTTAGTTACCTTTTTGTTGGTTAAGGACTCTGGGACAGTCTTGGGAGGGAGACTGATGAAGGATAGAGGGGGCAATGAACAGCTTGGTTGTTTCTCTTGCCTCACCTAAGTTGGGTTGGGAGCACAGGTGTTTTGATTTGTAGGTCAAAGCCTGGTTGGGAGCCTGACAGGGGAATGGGGTGGAATCATGTGTATATATTGCCTGTTTTCTGCCTAGTCAGTCGGCACTTCTTAGCCCATCATTGAAATGCTCTCCGTCATGAAGGGAAATAAAGAATAGCCTCTTTTTACTCCTACATTCTGATTCTGAGCTTGTTTATTTTAATTTTTATCCCACACAATAAGGAACTCTAATGAGACAATTTGGTGGGGGTTTTTTAAGCCTTACCTTTTGTCTTAGAGGCAATACTAAATATTGGTTCAAAGGCAGAAGAGCTATAAAGGCTAGGCAATTGGGGTTAAGTGACTTGCCTTGGGTCACACTGCTAGAAAGTATTTGAGGCCAGATTTCAACCCAGGACTTCCTGTCTTCAGGCCTGGGGCTCAATCCACTGAGCTACCTAGCTGCCCCAGCTGTTTGCTTTTTTATTAGATTTCTGAATCCCATTTTTTATTTCCTATATTCTGATACTAATTTCTGTATTCTCTGCCTCCAGCATCCATCCCTTTTCCTTATACCCTTTCTATAATACTAGAGTCCAAATGCATTTTAAATTTTTTCTTTTTTTTTACCTTCCCATGTTTTTTTATTTTAATTTTTTCTGGTTTATACATGCATTATTATGTAAAACATGTTTCTATCTTGTTCATTTTTGTAGGCGAATATTATAAAACCAAAACTACAAAACATATTCAAATAAGTAAAAAATCATGTACTTTCATCTGCACTCCAACTCCAATAGTTCTTTCCCTGGGGGTGGATAGCATTCTTTGTTATAAGTCCTTCAGAATTGTCCGGATCATTGTCCAAATGCATTTTGTAAAGGCTTATTAGCAAGGATAGAATTAATCCACAACAAATATAAAGATTTAGAGAATTCTTAGATTTTATAAAAGGAAATCTGTCTAGTGCAATAGCTGAGTGGTGACTGTGATAGCATATTTTTAAAAATCTCCTTTTTAGTTCAACAAAAATGTTAGCAAAGAAATAGTTTCCTAATCTACAATCTTTTCTCTTTAGGGAAGAATGTAAAAGGTCACAAGCAAATCTTAAATCCCCCAGAAAACAGATTAACCAAAATTACAAGAGATACTTCCTTAGTTAAAATCTGGGCTTTCCTCATCCCCTGAAGGGACTAGATTTATGCTTCATTCTTTCCCTATTCTGAAGGAATTGGATATTGGATGGGGGAGGAGGTACCTTTGTTTATCACTGGAGAGCTTTTGGGGAACTTGGTCCAAGACAGAACAGGGTGGTTTCTGGAAAGATTTTGTTGTTATTTAATCTTGTCTATCCTTCAGTGGATTAAGGCAAAGGGAGGTTAAAGAATTTATCTAGGAGTGAGTGTCTGAGAATTCAGATTTGAACTCTCCAAGTCCAGCATTCTATCCACTGAGCCAGCTAGCTGCCTCAGGAAAGCTCAAGTGAGTAAGTGAACTCAATTAGAGTTGAATGTTAACCCAATACTGTATTTTATCTAATTGTGACCTTTTCCTTCAAGAGTTCTATAAATATTCAAATTATCTTTTGTCACACAGGTAACCAAAGGCCTATGGACAGTATTGACATTTCTTTCCAAGCAGACCAATAGTTGAATTTAGAATAATAATAAATTAATACAAATGTTTCTGGCAAACCTGGGCCTACTATAGACCCTTCCTCTCCAAAGGGGACACTGTATAAGCAAGTAAGCAATTTTAATTAAGCAAAGTGATTTTTATTGTTCTTCAGCAAAGCCTTCCTCTCATCCCTCATTTTGATGGAAATGATCCTGGCTTCCCAAAGGTTACACTAAGTCCTCAGCCTTACTCCCTCTCCCATAATCATTGTAGTCCAGGGCAAGAGAAAAGTCAGGAAGACTGTCAATGGCTAGTGGATGCAGTGGATGACCTTGGCATCTTTGACATCTGACCAACCTCTAAATGCTCCAATGGCTCTTTCCACCACCTTCATGGCCGTTGGAACAAATTGTTCCCATCCACCCCTTTCATTGGGAGGGGTCTTTACATGCCTGGGGAAGACACCACCCTAACTCAACAACATTTCTGTGGCCTATCAATTACCCTTGGTCTGGTTTAGCCCATCAGTCAAGATGTAGTTGCTGTGTGTGCTACAGCTTCTTGGAGCCACAGTTGAGAACTGGGTACCAGGTGGACACTAAAGGTGGATGAGCAGCCTGAAAAGGGCTAACCCTCTCCTGGACAACTAAACCTTCTTGTTTCACTGGCAACCCATACTCAACAAGCTCAAAATTGAATTTGCATCTTCTTCCCACTCTGAAACCAAGTTCTCTATTTCTGTGGATGATTCTACCATCATTCCAGGCACACAGATTCCATTTTTTTCCTTCATATTTGACTCACCTACTCTCATCCCAACACCCAGCACCTATTCTACTTCCACAACCTTTTTCATGTTTATTACCTCCTTTTCACATTGAGTCCCTAACCTAGTTCAGATTTATTACCTCTCTCTTGAACAAGTAGACACCCCTTCAAATTAAGTCTTGTGACTTCCAGTTTCCCCCCCCTCCAGTCTATCTTCTAGACTACTGCCAGTGATGCTGATGGCTGTGTACAAGTCTGCTTCACTTAAATCCAATTGAGTCATCACCCCCAGGATGTCATTGGTCACTTTTGAAAATGGACAAACAATAACAACAACACCACTACCAAAAGAATCTTCTTGACTCTCTAACAGGTCTAAACTACTCTATGCTCCTACACAAAGTTCATTAGTGAGACCCTTCAGCTAAGTGGGGCAGTGGAGGTTTTGCTGTTGTTATTGTTGATTTTAAATGACCTTTGGGATCTTTTCTGGAACAATGAGTGCTCAGAGCTGCACAGAAGAAAGACTTTATTGATTCATATTTAATAGATTCCTAAAAACAGAGAAATAAAAGTGGATTTGGAGAAGTCCTAGACATAAACTGAAAGGCTAAGAACAAGCTGGAAGTTAGCATTTCTGAGGTGATCACTTCAGGCATTTTCCTACCACTAAGGGTCAGAGCCAAGGGAGTGATTCTAGAGAAAAGGCCTCTCCCAAGGGAAGTTAAATGGAGAATGACCCCACCCACATGAATGAGGAAGCCAGGAAGAGGGAGTACCGAGTCTCCTTACCGCAGAATAACACTTATCCCACCTAACTACTGGAAAGTCAAAAAACTGAGCAACCTAGACCTCAAAGAGCTTCTGCTTTGCTGGAGGATAATATAAGACACAGACCCAGCCCCTTGAGACCTTGAAACCTATTTATCAAAACTTGACTTGCATTCTTGGAAAATGCAATAACTAACAATAGGAAAGCTAAATAATGTGTACAAAGCAAGAGTCATATATTCATGGGGTAGCTAGGTAGCTCAATGAGTAGAGACAGAAAGTCCTCGGTTCATATATGACCTCAGATCCTTCCTAGCTGCATGATCCTGGGTAAATCAATCAATCCTAATTACCTAGCCCTTACTAGGGGGCAGCTAGGTGGCACAGTAGATTGAGAACCAGGTCTAGAGATGGGAGGTCCTGGATTTGAATTTAGCCTCACACTTCCTAGCTGTATGACCCTGGTCAAGTCACTTAACCCCAATTACCTAGCCCTTATGGTTTTTCTGCCTTGGAACTGATACTTAGTATTGATTCTAAGACAGAGGTAAGGGAGGTAAGGGTTAAAAAACTTTTTAAGAGTCATATTTATTTAGATGGGTCATGGTAGGCTCATGGAGGGGCTACAACTGGACAAGGGTCTTGATAGATGAATAGGACTTGGACGAATAGTTATGGGAAAGAGGAGATGGAGAATATTCCTATGGAGGCAAGCAAGGATTTACGTGGCATGTTTGGGAGGACTAATGAATAAATCAGTCTGTCAGAAAGGGAGGATTTTTTTAGTCATGTGGAATAACTCTAGAACAGTAAATTGGAGGCAGATTGTGAAAGTGTTGAATTCTAGGCTAATCAGTTTATATTTTATTCTGTAGACAGTGTTGTTGAGTCATGTCTGACTCTTCATGACCCCATTTCAAGTTTTCTTGGCAAAAAACCTGGAGTGGTTGCCATTTCCTTCTTCAGCTAATTTGATATAGGAGAAAACTGAGGCAAATAGGGTTAAGTGAGTTGCCCAGGGCCACACCACTAAGGAAATGTCTGAGGCTGGATTTGAACTCAGAAAGAAGAGTCTTTTTGACTCTAGGCTCAGTGTCCTATCCACCTGGTCACCTATCTACCTTTGATGTATATGTAGATAAGTCACTTTACAATTTAATGTCCCTCTAAGACTAGTTACAGATGAGCCTCTTACCTCTATGGGTGGAAGGACTTTTCAAACTTGGCATTTCCATACACTGATGAAAGGACAACTCCAGATCCCTCCCCTTCAAAAAACAAATTCCCATGCTTAACACAATCCCTTTAACATAGAAGGAACTTAATAAGTGTTTCTTGAATTGTAGTTGGAATCACATTCATTTTTGTCTTTTCACAGCAGTTTTCACGGGGCAAAGCTTTTCTTCATATCTCAGAGCCTCCTAATTACCAGAATGGGAAGGGAGGAATGGAAAGGAGTGTAAAGGGGACAATAATTGTGAAGTTCTTCAGGGACAGGACCTTGAAGGTGGTGTTACTGCCATTTAAGTTTCTGAATGGAACAAAGAAGAGGGCCACCATGGAAAAGTGACACGAAAAAATGGCAACAAGGGTTATGTGAGGAAGGTAACTAGCTTAGAGGTCTGAGAGAAGGCTTGAATGAAAAAGTGACCTTACCAGCATCTCATTGAAAGAAGCACTAACTGTCAGAGCCAATTCCTTCTCTATTGTTGTTGTTTAGTCAAATGTGATTCTTTATGATCCCATTTGAGGTTTTCTTGGCAGGGATACTGGAGTGGTTTGCCATTTCCATCTCCAGCACATTTGACAGATGAGGAAAATGAAGTAAACAGGGTTCAGTGACTTGCCCAGGATCATACAATCCTAGGCTGTATTTGAACTCAAGTCTTCCTGACTCCAGGCTTACCACTTTACTGAGCCACCTAGTTGTCCCTGGGTGAATAAGAGCCCCTTTTATAACATGCCTCATAGAAAATGGTCCTCATTTGTTGCTTGAAGATCTTCAAAGAGAATATTCTATTTCCCATTCTGCTTTTGGAAAGCTCAAAGGCATCCTATTCAACTTTTTGATAGCTTTGATTATAAAAATCTCTGAAATTTGCATTTTTGCAACATCCAGTTATTATTATTCCTAGTTCTAACCTCTGGGACCAAACAAAACAAGAATAATCTCTTTTGTAGATGAGAGTTCTTGATATACTTGAAGGCAGGTTTTATGTTCCCTTGTCTTCTCTTTTTAGACTAAATATCCTTAGTTCCTTCAATATATCCCCATATGGCATGAATTTGAGATCCTTCTCCATCCTGATTGTGCACTGCCCCCTACCCTTATTCCCCACCCCAGCCCCTCCTTCCTGTTACTTCTGGTGGATTTTTTTTTTCTGGGATGGCAAGAGGAACAGTTGGGTAGGCAGTCTGTGGGACCTTTTGTCTACCCAAGTAATAAAGGAAGCAGGAGAGAAACCTCTTCTCTGATATACTAACCTAATGTGTTACTTATTTATTAACCTTTTCCCTATATCCAAACACCCAGCTCTGTGTGTCCCCACTGCCTTGCACCACCAACCCCCTGCAGTGATGGCACAGGATTCAAGGGTCAGTGGTAATAACAGGATCAGCTTTTCCTAATACGAAGCTCATATTCCCTACTCCTCTTGAAGATGAATTGGTCTTGGAGGCATTGGCAAGTCTTGCTGACTCTGGAAAATGCTTTATCACCTCAGCACCCCAAAGTGACTACTGCCCTGAGTCTTCAAAAAATCAATTGAAGTTCATAGGGCATATCACTATGAAAAGGGAGAGGAAAAGACTGATGGTAGTGGTAGCGTTCATTAAGAATGAAACAAAGGGCAGAGGAAATTAGGTTAGATAGAAGAGAGGACTTCTAAAATGACAGCATATACAAGGGACGGGGAAGGATAAGGGAATGATGAACCTCCTTTCTTGCAAGTTTCTTTTATTTTTATAATATTTTTATAGTGTCTTGTGGTGGAAAGAGCAATCTATCTCTGGAAACTCCAGATTTATCAATGAGAGGACAGTCAAAGAGTCATTAAGCATTTAATATATGGCTATTATGTGCCAAGCATTATGCTAAGCTTTGGCAATACAAAGAAAGGCAGAAAACAGTCCTGCCCTCAAGGAACTCACAATATAATTGGGAAGATAGCATGCAAACAACTATGAACATACAGGCTATGTACAGAGTATAGGTAAGTTCCCTTTGCCCTTTACCCATGGGTGGTTTCAATTAACAGAGTTCATTCTAGGGGAAGGAGAGATGGCAGGAAAGGTGCTGCTACAAATGAGGGAGGGGGCTGGCACAAAGTTCATGGATTGCCCTTGACTGTGATCTCTCCTGATCAGTTCTACTTTCACTTGGAGGATTTTTTTAGGGTTTTCTTTTTTCTTTTCTATTTTTTTTTTGTAGAGGTGGGAGTCCACCAAGTGCCTAGTGGAGGGGCGGGAGCCAGGAGAGAGAGAGTAGTACTATACAGTAAAGTTAACATGGGTGTTAAAAATTAAAGCAAGAATTGCCCACGTTTTCAGGCATCAACTGGGGGAACTTTGAAACATATCCCCCAAAGGACAAAAGGAGACTATATTGTACAGTAATGCATAATAATGTACAATATACTTTATTATTACTGTATTTAATGTCTTACTATGTGTTTAATTTATAAATTTTAAAACATTATGATATGCATATATGTACAATAAAATAATATTATATATGCAGTCATCAGGTGTTCACTTATATCTGAAGTTTCAGCCATCTTTGGCTGGTCTTGGAACATATCCCAGAAGATATGGAGCTCCTACTACAGATGGAAGGTAGTCTCAGAGAGGAAGCATTAGTAGCTGGTGCACCTGAGAAAAGCCTCCTACTTCTGTAGGATTTAAACTGTTTTTTCCCCCCAATAAATACTAAGTATTGGCTCCAAGGCAGAAGAGTGATAAGGGCTATATGATTGGAATTTAATTACTTGTTCAGGGTCACATTGCTAGGGAGTATCTGAGACCATATCTGAACCCAAGACTTCCCCTCTCTAGGCCTGACTCTCTATCTGCTGAGCCACTTAGCTGAATACTCCTCCTTTTTAAAAATGTGCTGGTGATTCAAAGATTATAGTAGCCACTGGGCCCCCTCAACATGGTCCCTGCAGTCTCAAGAGATGAAATCTTCCAAGTTAAGACACACAAAAGATTCACACCTGAGGACTTGGAATTGATAAAGAAAAGAACACCTGCCTTTGTGGACGAACCCAATCTGGTAATTAAGGATATTCATTTGACCCTAATTATAATGATTTTGCCTTGTTGATGAAAGAGCTATTAAAAAAAAGGGAACATAATAAATTCATAAAGGAAACTAGGCAGGATCCCTTGTTAACACCACAGCTGGAAAATTATTCAGACACTGACATGAACAACAAAATTCAATATGACACAATGAAAGAATGCAGACAGGCAATAATAGAGGTCATGGGTAGACATAAAACGACACTGAATGCATGGTCCAAATTTGAAGCTATAAAATAAAAACCCACTGAAACACCTACATCATTCTTAGACCAAATCACTGAAGCATCTGAGACATACCTGAATATGGATGTCCTTGAAGAGGGAACACTATCACATATAAAGAGAACCTTTGTAAAAAATGCTATTCCCAAAATAAAATTATTCTTTAAAAACAATTATCCTGATTGGGAGGAAATGGACCTTGAAGATATTAGATGAAAGGCAACATACTTGACCACAGATAATAAGGATAAATATGAGGATAGAGACACTGTAGTGGAAGATCTTAAAAGTAAACTTAGAGAAGCAGAAATTAAAGCTAAAGAAGGTGAGATAAAAGAGGTTAAGGCAGTAGTTGCATTAAGATCAATGAAGCCTAATACTAATTATTATAAGCCAAGGGATAGAAGATCAGTTTCCCAACATTGTTTCCTCTGCAATAGAATTGGTCATTTTGTAAAGGACTGTAGGTATAGAGGCCAGTTTGCAAGGTAAATGAACAGGTATGGAAGTTTTAATAGGCAAAATAATTGGAACAACAATAATAATAATAACTGGAATAATAACTATAATAATAACAATAGTGAATGGAATAATAACTACTCAAGAAGAAATAATGGAAATGTGTGACCAATTTTACTTTTTAAGTAAAGAACCAATTATTGAATCCCTAATCCAACAAGGGATAATAATACCTTGCTTCTCTGAATATAATACGCCTATACTTCCAATCAAAAGGTCAAAGCTAGATCAAAATGGCAAAGTAGGATACTGATTCATACAGGATTTAAAAGCTATAAATGATCATGTGGTAAAGACATATCCTATTGTACCAAGTCCAGCTGCTATAATTTCTTCCATTCCAAGTCAGGCAAGATATTTCACTGTGGTTGATTTATGCTTACCATTTTTCTCGATACTGATTCATGAGGATTCTCAAAAGATCTTTGCTTTTACATGGGGAAAAAACCCAATAGACATGGACTCATTTGCCCCAGGGATTCACCAATTCACCACACCAGTTTTCACAACTTTTAAATAGAGATCAAAAACCCATAACATTCAAGGAAAGTAAAATAGTGCATTTTGTTGATGATATCCTCCTTGCATCCCCAAGTGCTAAAGTGTGTCTCAAAGAGAGCAAGATTCTTTTGATAGAATTATATAAATGTGGGCATAAAATCTCCAAAGCAAAATTACAGTGGGTTTTGCCTCAAGTGCAATATCTTGGATTTGTGTTATCAGAGGGTTCCAAAAGTATCACACATAAAAGAATAGCAGACATCCAGAAACTGAGTGCACCTAAGACCAAAAAGCAACTCAGAGCTGTTCTTGGAACAACTGGTTTCTGTAGGCAATGGATACCTGGATATATTGAATTAACAAAGTGTTTAACAGACTTAACCAGGAATACAGAACCAGAACCTCTGAAACTAAAACCTGAACATCTACAAGCCTTAAATAAGCTTAAAGAAGTCATTTGATCTGTTCCTGCTTTGGGTATCCTATCTAAACAAAACCATTTCAACTGTTTGTCAATGAAACAAAAGATATTGTTTCTGGTGTACTGACATAGACTTTAGGGCAAAGTTATCATCCAATTGGATATTATAGTTGTCAACTTGATTCAATATCTGCTGGTACAGTTCCTTATCTAAGGGATGTAGCAGATGCAGCTGTGTTAGTCCAGAAGTCAGCAGATTTAGTTTTGGGATGTCCATTGATTGTATATTGTTCACATCAAATAGAAGCACTAATGAGGAAATTTTGTACTCAAGCATATTCAGACCAATGAATATCTAAGTATGAAATTATACTCCTAGGTAGTGAAAACATTCAGTTGAGAAGGTATAGTATATTAAATCCAGCTACACTTCTTCCTGATTTACCAAAGAATGGTGAACCAAAGAACATGAGTGTATAGAAGTAGTAGATCTAGTGGATATGCCTAGGATGGATTTAAAAGATACTCCTATTGAAAATCCAGACTTGGTGTTATTCACCGATGGATCTTCATATTTGTGTAATGGAATTAGATGTACAGTTGCTGCAGTTGTCACAGAATTTGAGACACTGTGGTATGGATCATTACCTAGTAACCTTAGTGCTCAAGGGGCAGAGTTGGTTGCTTTGAAGCAAACATGTCTTCTAGTTGATGGTAACAGTGAAAATATTTATATAGACTCTCCTTATGCATTTTCTGTTTGTCATGCTACAGGATAGATATGGAAACAAGAAGGTTTTATTAATGCATCAGGAAAACCAATCGCTCATGCAGAAATAATAACTGAGTTGTTGGATGCTATTCAAAAACCTAAATAGCTAGTAATGATCCATTGTAGAAGTCATACTTATGGCAGAGATTCAGTCTCTAAAGGAAATCATAGAGCTGATATAACTGCAAAATTTGCTGCCAGGAATGCTCCAGTGTATGTAATGAATTTGTCAACCATTGAATCTGATGATCTAGAAAAAGCTTATATAGACTCAGAAATTCAAAAGTGGAAGGAGAAATTTGGAGCAAGGAAAGAAAATGGAACATGGGTTGCAGACACTGGAAAATTGCTATTACCAAAAGACTTGTATACCTATTTGTGTCATCATCCACACAAAAGGTCATTTTGTTATTCAAGTTGTAGTTGACTCTGTAAAGAGGCAATGGATAGCTCCTGGAATAAGTACTGAAGCAAATAATATCTGTACAAGCTGTTCTATTTGCCAAAAATTCAACCAAGGGGAATTCAGACAGAAAGGTTTAGGTGGTAGACTTTTAGCATACTGTCCATTTGAGAGTCTGCAAATTGATTACATCAGCATGCCAAAAGCTAGAGGATACAAGTTTTGTCTGGTAATTGTGGACAGATTAACTAAGTGGCCTGAAGCATTTCCATCAAATACAAATAAAGCTAGCTTTGTGGTGAAAATGTTGATTAAGGAAATTATTTCTGGATTTGGAGTACCACTTACCATAGACTCTGATAAGGGATCTCATTTTACCCAGGTTATCCTGAAAAGAGTCTATGAGAATCTAGGAATAACACCTAAATATCATGGTCCTTATCACACACAAAATTCAGGTCAAGTAGAGTTTGTAAATAGGGAACTCAAGACTATGGTGGGGAAGATTTGTGCTGAAACACATCTAAAATGGCCAGATATTCTTCCCATAGCTTTGGTTTACCTACATGTGAGACCAAGAGCATATTTACATGTATCATCCTATGAAATGCTCTTTGGACATGCTCCACTACAGGCAAAAAACTTGTAAAACAGTCTCTACATCTTTCTTAGGAGGAGATTGTCAACTTGCCTCTTACTTGTGTGCTTTACAACAATGACTCAAAGAATTACATGATAAGGGAGTATTGACCCAAGCTGGTCCATTGGATTATTTTTTCCATGATTTCAAACTAGGAGATATGGTAGATGTCAAAAATTTTGCTAAAACATCAGCAACACAAGAGAGTTGGGTAGATCCTTACACAATTGTGTTAGTTTCTCCATCTTCAGTAAAAGTTTTGGGTAGAGAGTCATGGTATCATTGTTCACATATAAAATTAGCACATGGTATTAATAATGAAAATGTACAAATCATTGAAGAAGAAATTGAAGAAGAAATAGTGGAAGCTGAGAATCATCAGGCAAATTGAGTCTGCAGTCATAAAGATCAGTAAGGAGAGTACCATTCCAGTGGAAGAGGACATTTGGAAGAGAGCAATGCAGATCAAGAGGAGAATACAGTAAATTAATAAACAGTGTTAATAGACTGGAAGGACTTATAAATATTGAGATAATGACTTTAAAAGGAATTTATAATGAATAGGATCACAGGATTAATGGACTGATGGATTAAAAAATTTTGGGTAATGTATTATAATACAAAACAATATAACATATAATCACACAAACATTCATAAATATATTTACTACCAAGGAAGTTGGAGAAGAATTATTCAATTGAGCAAAATAAGACGAGAAGGAAAGTCTGAAGGAGTTGTAAGTGTATTACATGCAACAATAACAATACTAACATAACAGTAACACTTACATAACACTAGCAAAACAACATAACATAGCAAAAATAACATAAAAACATAAACACAAATACATAAGCAAGGTTAGGGTACATTGATTCACTATTTCAATGAGTGAAACAATGTATAGTTAGGTTACTAACAATGTTATAAGTAGCTATACATTAGTTACTAACAAAAATTAGATACTTTGTTTAGTATAAGAATATAGGTAGACGGGAGAATTTTGAAGTTAAGGGTTTAGTTAGATAGGATTAAAGTAAATTAAATAAGGTAAGATACTGATTTACATCACAACATACATAACAACATACATTATATGACACAAATTACATATAACATCACATATCACAAAATTGTAAATACATATGTTGATATATGTATTTTTTTCTTATTTCTCCATAGGTAATTTTTTTGTTTTTATTCTTAAAAATGGTAACCTTTTTTTAAAAAGGAAAATAATGTATTTTTTTAAGGGGCAGAAGGAGAAGGATGTTAAATATTTCATGCTAGGCAGACCTTGTTATTAAGAACCTCCTCCATTGTGGTAACTTTCTCCAGCTCATACATTCATGAGTACAGGGTATATATAGATATATAAATACACACACACACACACACACACACACACACATACACACAACACACTCACTCTCTCTGCCTCAAGGGCTGGGGAAAACTAAAAGAGTTATTGGCCACAGAAACTTGGCCAGAAGTAGCCATGTTCAGCCCCAGGGCAATTAGCTTTTAATGCCAGCTCCTGTGTCTCCATGTTAAGAGACCCAAGAAACCATTTAACATATAGTTAAAATCACACTGCTTTAGAGCAAGAGGCCTGTGTCCAGGGAAATGGGAAAAGGGAACAATAATTAAAATAGTAAAATTAATTGTGTTATAGTGTATGCATATGTATACACGACACACATGCAACATGTGTAAATATGATATGTATGTGTATGGCACACATGTATGTATTTTATGTATGCACTATGTGTATATATGTAAAATTTATGTAAATAGATCACTTGTGTATAAGTTTATCTATTGTTACATGTAGTTTGCATAAGTGAGTTTAATGGTTTGGCTAATTTTCTTTATAAAACTTTTGCAATGTGTTTATTGTAATTTTCAATTTTTTTCCTAAGTTTACTGTTATGCATTCCAATAGTAGTAGAATGTTTTGTATTAGTACATAAGAGTAGTATTTATGAGTTTAATGTTTGCATGGAAGTTGTGTTTTGTTAAGATTAAAGTTTAGGGGAAACTGAGGCAAGGTAGAAATTAGTTTCTCTGCAAGGAGTATTATATTTTTAGAGGTTTATTGAAGATTAAGAACTTAAGAATATACAAGTAAGAAAAGCACGTGCGAAGGAGGGCCAAGAGGCCCATTCAACCTCACCTACATCATGAAAAACCCGTCTGCTTGCAAGCAGAAACAGTAAAGAGAGACCCAGCCAAAGGCGGGGACTCTTTAAATAATAATTTGCAGGTGAGAATTCAGTGAGGTTACAAAGCATCCTGGGAAGTGGAGCAAGGACTTCTGGGGGTTGGAGTCTAGGTACAAATCTCCATTTTTACATACCCTCGTTTGATCCTCTAGGGAAAAGGGTTTTAGGTTTTTAGGTCTCCTAAAACTTCAATGCTCTTTTTAATTTTCTTTCCTTGGTACTTTCTTTGTGACCTGGGGGAGGAGTAGTTTTTACTCTTCCATCTTATGGAAGAAAAGAACCAGTACAGGGAAGCTTTGCTGATCTGCTAACTCACCAAGAGGCAGAAGAATGCTTGGAATGAGTTACTGAGGCTCCAGGATGGTGGGGGCAGCTTGGGGTTTCCTAGGAAAAATCCATGCATCACTGATAATGCATCCCCTGTTTATTTCCTCTTGAAGAAGCAACTTGTTTCCCAGCTAGGGTAGTGTCTAGAGCGACAGATTCTGGTCAATGGAGTCAGAACATAAGAAAAAGCCTTTTCTGCTTGATTCTGGGGTCTAGGGATAGGAGATATATGTCCTACTCTTTATTATCCTCCTTTGAAGCCTCTTCTTCCTTATTATATAAGCTGTCTGACCTCATCTATCTTCTTCAGTGACTTCCAATGCCTCAGCCTCACCCAAGCCAGAGCCAAGATTACCAAAACAGAAAGTAAATTTTCTTTGCTAGGCTGAATAAATCTCACTTGGCTCATGATTCCTCTGTAACTATTTCTTTCCCTTTTCCCTATTTCTCCCCAGTTTTTCCCTCTCTCTTCCCTACCCCACCTTGTCTTACATATAGAATCCCTGGGTTCTTCAGGAGTCATCCTATACAGGCTTCTGTTTTTGTGCTAGCCCATCTGATAGGGGTATTTCTTTTCTCTTTTTCCTCCTCAATTCTGCATAGAAACAATTTTTTACAATTGTTTTCTGACATTTTGTGATTCAAATTCTTGTCCTTTCTCCCCACACTCCCCTGGCAGTAAATGGTCTGTTGTAAGTTATACCAATGCTTTCATGCAATACATATTTCCATATTCTCCACAGCATGACAGAAAACATATATCACACATACAATAAAAAACTCATGGAGGAAATAAAGTGAAAGATGGCATGCTTTGATCTGTAATCAGACTCCAACAGTTCCTTCTCTGGCTTTGAATAGCCTTTTTTTATCATGAGTCCCTTGGGGTTATCTTGGGACCTTGTTTTGCTGATAATGGTTCAGTCTTTCACAGTTGATCATCATGCAATATTTCTGTTACTGTATATATTGTTCTCTTGGTTTTGCTCACTTCACTTTGCATCAGTTCACATGTCTTTCCAGGTTTTTCTGAACTCATCCTGTTCATAATTTCTTATGGCACAATAGTATTCCATTACAACCATATACCATAACTTATTCATTCATTCTCCATGTGATGGAGAATGAATGCTCAGTTTCTAGTTTCTGTGCCACTATAAAGAGAGCTGCTAAAAAATATTTTTGTGCAAGTAGGTCCTTTTCTCCTATCTCTGATCTCTTTGGGATACAGACCTAGTAGTGGTATTGCTGGGTCAAAGGCCCTTTGAGTCTGGTTGCATTAGTTTGCAGTTCCACCAACTGTGTATTAGTATCCCAATTTTTCCACTTCTCCAACATTTATCATTTTCCTTTTGGGGGTTATCTCTTTCTCAAAGTCTTCCAAGAGAAGACATCTCACAGTCTCCCTACCTGCTTTCTTATTCTCTTATTTTATTTTATTTACTTGTTTTTATTTATTTTGTTTTTAGTTATTACCTCATTCTCTTATTTTTCCATTCCTGAACCTTTCCCAAAGTCTAACCTAAATCATCCTCCAACTTAGGTCTACTATATTAAATTTTTGTCTTTCTCTGAGCAGGAATCTCAAAGCTGTAAAATGTAAGGCCATTCCTTGAAGGCCTGGACTCATTCATATATCTTCTAACCTTTAGAAGGGCAAAATGTGAAGAAACAAACCAGATTATAAATTTGACTTTTATCAAAGAATCCTGTCTCATTCAATTCATGGAAGAAACTCTTCTGGACTCCAAGATCTGCATCCAATGACTATCTCCATTCTTCTAATAATCTTCCAGTGATTCAAAGTAATGTAACATAATAATGATAATATATTTAACTCAGTGCATGACCTTGGATAAGTCATTACCCTCTCTAGGCTTCTGTCTTCCTCTGTAAAATGAAGGGGCTAGAATAGATGCTCCCTAAGAATCCCTTCCAGCTCTGACATCTTTAACTAAGTTAAAAATACAAAGTCAAGGTGCGCAAATGAATTCCAAATCTGCTATTCTCTTCAGCACCTCCACAATTGTGGAAAGATTCTTCATTCAGATATTATAAATTGTCTCCTTTTTTGCTTGTCTTTTTGACTTCTTTGAGATCTCTATTATCCATTCTATTGTCCATACTTTTTTTAAATACATATTTTAGATAATCATTCTAAAGGTCCTTGCTATCGATCCATCCTTTTGGGGTATCCTGTAGAATTTACCCTCTTGCTTTCTCTTTCATCAAAAAATTTTGAGTCACTTTCCTTCATAATATTTATTCATCATATCATGTCCTTTTCTAGTCTATTTGCTCACTTTTCTTTATCAGTTTCACTGTTGGTTTGTTTGGGTTTCTTTTAGTGGAGACTGGGCTTATATTCAGTCTTTCCCAGCCTTCTTTATGGGGTCCTCTTCTCTTCTGTTTCAGATAACATTGTATCAGTCTGTACATTTGAGTTCTCTCATATTCACTGTTCCATTTCTCCTCTGGTACTGGAAGATTTCACTGATCTCCTATTAAGGAGTAAGAGAGTGGGATGCAGACACATGGGCATGCAAGATGAGATGAACACATATAGTTTTATATCTCTCTTTTCTTTCTTTTAAATTAAAATATATATTGCTAGTGAATAAAATTTGCTTTTCCCTCTCTCACTCTACTATATCATTGAAAAAGAAAATGGAAATCAATGTTTATAGTTAAAGCAAAATTCTGACAGATTGGCCATGTCCAAAAAATGTAGGTCTCATTCTACCTTCTGAGTCTATAACCTCTTTGTCAAGAGGTAGGCAGTATGCTTTATCACTGGTCTTCTGGGATCACGATTGGTCAGTATATCAGTTTTTATAGTGATTTCTTTCCACAGGGTTGTTGTTATAGTATAAATTGTTCTCCTTATTCTATTCACTTTTCATCAGTTTATACATGTCTGAATTTATTGTTTTGCACTAAAAAAAAAAAACAAAAACCAACAACCCTTACCATCTGTCTTAATATTAGTTCTATAGAGTTAAGTGACTTACCCAGGGTCACGCATTTAGGACATATCTAAAACCATATTTGAACTCAGGTCCTCCCAACTCCAGATCTGTTACTCTCTCCACTGTGCAACCTAGCTGCCCCCTTTCACCATTTCTTATAGTACATTCATAAACCATAATCTGTTTAGTCATTCCTCAGTTGATGAGCACCCCTTCAGTTTTTGCCACACAAAAAGGACTCTATTTTGTACATATGGGCCCTTTTCCTCATCCTTTGATCTCTTTGATACATAGCCCAAAGTTTTAGGGACAACTAGGTGGTGCAGTGGATAGACTGCTGACCCTAAAGTCAGGAAGACTCATCTTCCTGAGTTCAAATGTGCCCTCAGACACTACTGATGAGATCCTAAGAAAGTCACTTAACTGTTTGCCTCAGTTTCCTCATCTATCAAATGAACTGGAGAAGGAAATGGCAAACTTCTCTAGTATCTTTGCCAAGAAAACCAAAATTGGGATCCTGCAGAGTCAGACACCATTGAAATGCCTCAACAACTACAAACCTCTGTCCCTTTTCATCGTGCCTTCTTATAGAAGTGCCTTCCCTAAGGAAGACCCTTTTCCTCTATAATCAGCTTTGAACTGCTCAGGCTCTACCTCCATCTATAGGTGCCAACTTTCTCTGAAACCCAGTGTACCCACTGAAAGGTGGAGAGTAGATTAGATTGAGTCACTGCCAAGATGAAACTTTGAAGGGACATATCAAACACCAGTGTAGCCAAAGTTCAAAATGGGGGACCAGTGAGAAGAGAGTGTATAGAGAATGGGCTGGCAATATATAGCTTATAGGAAATAAATTAGTGCAGAGGACAGATCTGGAGGTGAGGTCAGTAGAGACCAATTAATCATTTGTCCCACGCTTTCTGTGTACATTTGTGGTGGTGTGGATTTTAAAAGAATGCCATGTGAATAGAATACATATTAGTTATACAACTTTATTTTTCTTTATAGTAAGCCTCTCAAATGCTTTTTCCTATCAGGCTTTTGTAATAGAGTTTGGCATGAAGCATTCTGAAGAAAGAAAATGACCACTTTAACTAGGCAACCAGAGACGAAAGCTGACATCCTGCCATTTAGGGGTTCTCACTGGTACAATTACGCTATTTTTTTCTCACGACCTCCCTGATGCCTTCTCTCCCTTCATCTGCCCCCAAAATTGCAGAAGGAAAAAGGCAATTATAGAAAGTGAATAAACTCTCTCTACTTTTCATTGTGAAAACTGAGAAAAAACAGGAGGCAAAACATTTCTTCCTCCCTCTCTGGGCCTCTCCTGGTCTCCTTAGCCTTGCTGGCTAGAGATCAAGACTGTAAACAGACCTCTTGTGTCCAGGGAGACATGGAAACAGCAGGCCACAGACAGCTGTTTATTCCCAAGCTAACACTCTTTGAGTTTCCAACTGTTTTTGTAGCTCAGAATAGTTCTTATGTCCTCCCTCAGGTCATCTCCATGTCCGTCTTTATAAGAAGCCCAGGCTTTGCCTCCTTTTCCTTGTTCTGTCACATAACTCTCAGGGGCATTTGGTAACTCTCCAGAAGGACAGGGTATGAGCTGGAACATTCAGACTTCTGTTTCCTAATTATCACTCTCTTACACACACACACACACACACACACACACACACACACACACACACAGCTGAATTCCCTGCAGAATCTAGCTATTTTTTTTTTTTATGAAACCTTTTAAGATTTCCATTCCTAGCTAGAAGAGGAAAATAAGGGTTGAGGAAGAAGAAAATAATAATAAAGAAGGGGGAATCTAGGTGATCTAGGGTGAGGGTGATCTAGTTTTTTACTGGGTTGCCCCTATTTTATGAAGGGGGTGTTGGTTTTCACTGGGAGGAGCAGTTCTTGAAGTATGGTTCCTGGGGCTCTTTTGTGATCAGTGAGCTTGATTCATTTGATGCTGATGATCAGAATATGATAATGACTTACTTCTGGCAGTTATTAGGAAATTGGGCATCATCTCATTGGCATAATAAAAACTAATACCCAAATGGGAACATGTGAGCCAGAGGTCCACCAGGCTTTATGTTCTGCTAGAGAACATTCAGGAGATCATAGTGGTCTCTCTCTAGTAAAGAGTCTACAAATTAGAAAACTTTGAAAACCACCAGCTAAAAAGCAAGTATTAAAGGCTAAAAGATGAAGATGTGATAGCAAAGCCATAACTAGGGAAGATGACTGAGGGCTTTATCCCAGAGCATGAGATACAGAAGATATACTTCCTTCCCACAGTGGTTGATCCATCAAGGACCTGCCTTCCCCTCCTACTGTGTTCTCTGCCTCCTTATAGGGATTTAGAAGGATGGGGGGGGGGGTTCATGCCTTGAGATTAGAGCCAGATTCTCTTGGAGACAGGTCATTCATCAGAGTGTGACTGACCCAACTGGGGCAGACTGCACTCTGCCTGGCATTCTCCTGTGCTGAATTTGCACTAGGCACAAGACTTCCTAGTTAGGGGGCTCTGAGGTACAGATTGAACAGATTTTTTCAGGTTACTGAGGCAAAGGGACAGAATAGCTCTTAAGGAAGATTTCTATTTCCCCCCTTCACCCCAATCCCCAAAGAAACAGAGGATCTGATTTCATATCCCAGATTCTTATTACTTATGTGGCCTGGGCAAGTCACTTGTCTTTCAGTGTCTTAGTTTCTCCACATGTAAAAGAAGAAATTTGGACTGTATGACCTCTAAATTCCCTTCCATCTCTAAGTCTATAATCCTGTGAGATTTTCACTTTGTTATAAGGACAAAAACATCTTTTTGTGTTTTATTTTTGTTTTACTTGGTCCTGGGCCCATGTGAGATCTGAACCATAGGATGCTGAAAGGAAGTACCCAAAGCCTAGACAGTAAAGAAATGTCGTAAAATGACATACTGGGATGGGGGTACCATGATGAAAATTGATTGAACCAGAGACAAAGGGATGGAGAGAGAGCCAAAGGAGACCAAGAAAGGACCAACTGCCACCCAGGCATAATGTGAAACCCTGCTTGGTTGGTTGTTATCCTTGGTGCTTGAAGAGAACACAAATGACATTACTATGTTGGGATTGATAAAGTCCAGTGGCAAGACAAGAGTCAGAATGATTAGTGATGGCCCCGGGATGTTGTGGATGACCTTGGCATCTTTGATGTCTGACCAGATTTTAAGCACCTGCTTCTGCCACTTTCATGGCTTTTGATATAAATTGTTTTCAACTGCCCATTCATTTGTAGGAAGCTTTCACATGCTTGGGATAGAAACTTCCTTAACTCACTGATAGGTTTGTGGCCCATCAGTTACTCTCAACCTGGTTCAGGCTAAGTTCCAAGATGGTTTACTGGAGTGTGGCCACTATGCTTGCTTCAGTTTCTTGAAGTCACAGGTGAGAACTGACTGTCTGGTGGACACCAAAGGTGAATAAGCAGCCCTGAAAAGAGCTAGCAAGCCCTCATATCAGAGGTGATAGTCCTCCTTAAATCACATCCTGTTAACTTGGAAATAAATACAAAACTTCCAAGTAGTCAGAAAACCCACTTTTTAATCAAAATAAAGGTATAGGCTCATTAATCTGGACACCACACAGAATCATAAATTAAATTCCATATAGAACCAAAGGTTCTGAGACTCTGGGAACCATATCCCTGGGAGAAGACAGCTCTAGCTACCAACTCCAAAGAGATACTGGGCCTGAGAGTCTCTTTATGCCTTTGAGAAGACTAACTACAAACAGGTGCACAAACCTCCAAACACTCAACAGCTATGGCATTAGAAAATGGTCAGTTGTATCAAATTAAAGATAAAGGTCAAACTCAGGATCTGGGCTTCCTAAGAGGAAACTTTCAACCAATAGAGAAGCTTCCATAACAAAAAAGGTGCTTAACATTTAAATCAAAATAGGTATGCTTAATACTGGGGTTTCTCAAAGGTAAAGGTAAATTGAGTCATCCAAAAATTCACATTGACAACCCCAAAATAGATAGGCATCATATAAAGGTTAGCTATTATCATTGTGTAAAAATTAAATTAGTCTCTAGTAATAAAATATTATATTTTATGAGGTTTATTAAGGATTATTAGAATCAAGGATACAAAATAATAACCACGTTTGTGCCCAGGGCTGATTAGCCCATTCAAAGCTTACTCACTACATTATTGCAATGGCAGAGCAGAGAGCATTGAAGAGCATAGAAGAGAGAGGTAGGCGTTACTGCCAGTTTAAATACTATTTATCATCTTGCCCAGGTGGAGACTCAGGTGAGATTATAGGGAATTCTGGGAATACCAAGGACTTCTGGGGATTGAAGTCTAGGGTTCAAATCTCCATTTTTACAATTATTACATGTAAAGTACTTTGCAAACCTTAGAGTGCTATATAAATTTCAGCTATTGACATTATCATAACTACTATATGCAAATAATTCTTTTACATTTAAAAACCCTAGATCAGGGACTGCTGGGTAGCACAGAAGATAAAAGAGCCAGAATTGGAGTCAGGAGGACCTGGGTTCAAATATGACCTCAGATAACTAACTACCAGTGTGACCCTGGGCAAGTCACTTAATACTCATTGCCTAATCCTTACTGTTCTTTTTTTTTTTTTTAGTTTATTTATTTATTGAATTTAGAATGTTTTTCCATAGTTACATGAATCATGTTCTTTCCCACCACCCTCCCATAGTCATGAAGCAATTCCACTGGGTTTTACATGTGTCATTGATCAAGACCTATTTCCATATTATTGATATTTGCACCAGGGTGATTATTTAGATTCTACATCCCCAATCATATCCCCATCAAACCATGTATTGAAGCAGTTGTTTTTCTTCTGTGTTTCTACTCCCACAGTTCTTTCTCTGGATGTGGATAGTGTTCTTTCTCATAAGTCCCTCTGAATAGTTCTGAATCATTTCATTGCTGCTAGTAGAGAAGTCCATTACATTCAATTGTGCCACAGTGTATCAGTCTCTAGAAGTCCATTATATTCAATTGTGCCACAATGTATCAGTCTCTGTGTACAATGTTCTCCTGGTTCTGCTCCTTTCACTCTGCATCAATTCCTGGAGGTTGTTACAGTTCCCATGGAATTCCTCCAGTTCATTATTCCTTTCCGCACAATAGTATTCCATCACCATCAGATACCACAATTTGTCCCCAATCAAAGGGCATCCCTTCATTTTCCAATTTTTTGCCATCCTGTGCAGCTCTAAATATTTTTGTACAAGTCTTTTTTCCTTATTATCTCCTTACTGCTCTTCTGTCTTAGAACTGATACTTTACAATAGATTCTAAGAAACACAGAAAAAAAAAAGATGCCTTCAGAAAGTGATAAGGCTGGTGTCCATTGAGGTTAGAAAGGGAAAGGAGGGCTTTGTTTTGTATCAATTCTAGGAGAAAAGGTAAGGGTTAAAACAAACAAACAAAACCCCCAAGTTTAAAGGAGCCTGGCAGGAGAGTATATTTGTTTGATTCAATTAGGCCAACTTCCCAAGTAATGTATTCAAACTAATAGGGCGAAATCTTGTGTTCCCATCTACCTTTAGTAATATGACTAAATCCTTCATTTTGAGTGTCCCTCCCCATTACTCTGCAAATTACCATCATCTCTACAGATGAATGGCTTGGTTCCCTCATACTTCTTTTTATTTTCATATAGTTGCCATCAAAGTTCAGGAAGTGATGCCTCAAAAAAGCTGCATGAAGATTAAGGAAAGATTTAAGCAGCTGGCACCTCAGTGCCAATACACTTTCCTACAGAAAGAACTCTGGTTTTTCCACAGGGGAGGATAATCCAGGACAAATGAAAATGTTTCCATGGGAGAAGAACCTTTTCCAGATTATCCCAACCAATAACTTTGAGGTTTTCAGACAACTAGAGAGAATCCTGTCTGGCTTAAGTAATAGAGAGACAAGAAAGTTTTAGCCCAAAAGGAAAGTGATTTAAGCTAGTTAACAGGCAGACTTTCCCTCCCAAACTCCAGAAGGTGGTTTAGTCCTGCCACAGGAAGTAAAAAAAAAATCACTTTACTCATTATTTCATTAAATATTTTTCATTCAAAACCAACTTCTACTTCTGACTTTGCTCCTTCAACTGGTGGCACCATCAAGTCTCCAAAGTTTAAAACTTTTGTGTTTATCTTTGCCTTCTCCTTTATTCTCCCTCTGTCTCTGTCTCAGTCTCTCTCAAAAACCCTTATCTTCTGTCCTACTATCAACTCTAAAACTGAAGGGCAGGGCTTAGGCAAATGGGGTTAAATGATTTGCCCAGGACCACACAACTAGGCAGTGTCTGAGGCCATATTTGAATCCAGGTCCTCAGGACTCTAAGCCTAGTGCTCAATCCACTCTGCTACCTAGCTGCCCCTCCCTTATTCTCTTACATTCAATAAGTTAGCAAATAGTGTCAGTATTATCTTTACCTCCTCCCTTATTCTCTCTCTCTCTCTCTCTCTCTCTCTCTCTCTCTCTATATATATATATATATATATATATATATATATATATATATATCAAACCCTTACCTTCTGCCCCAGTATCAATTCTTTCTTTTTTGTAAAAAATATTTTTTCATAATTACATGTAATAATTTTTGAAATACATTTTCTGAAATTATAAGATCCAAATTGTCTCCCTCCCACCCTTCTCTCTCCACTCTCAGAGATGGCAAGCAATTTTATTTGGATTATACATGTATTTATCATGCAAAACATACTTCCATATTGGTCATTGTTGTAAGAGAATACCCCTATAAAACCAAAACCATAAAAATAAAACATAAATAAACCAATGTGAAAGATAGTAAGTATATTTTGATCTGCATTCAGATTCCAACAGTTCTTTCTCTGGAGGTGCAGAGCATTCTTTGTCATAAGTCCTTCAGAACTGTTCTAGATCATGGCATTGCTGAGAGTAGCTAAGTCTTTCCAAGCTGGTTACAGTGGACAGTGTTCTCCTGATTCTGCTTATTTCTCTTTGCATCAGTTCATTTAGATCTTTCCAGCTTTTCCTGAAGTCACCCTGCTTATCATTTCTCTCATAGCACAATAGTCTTCCATCACCAACATATATCACAATTAATTCAGTAATTCCCCAACTGATGGCTATCTCCTCAATTTCAAGTTCTTTGCCACCACAAAAAGAGCTGCTATAAATATTTTTGTATGAGGTCCTCCCCTCCCCCCTTTTTTAATGATTGGTATACAGAGCTAGTAGTGGTATTCCAGTATCAAAAGGTCCAGCATTAATTTTAAGACCAAAGGGCAAGGTCTAGGCAAATGAGGTTAAGTGACTTGCTCAGGGTCACACAACTAGGAAGTGTTGAGGCCACATTTGAATCTAAGCCCTCAGGACTCTAGGCCTGGTGCTCAATCCATACTGTGCATACTGCCCCCTCCTTTATTCTCTTGCATTCAATAAATTAGCAAGTAGTGTCAATTTTATTTGGAATTTAGTTCTCACCCTTCCTTCCTTTTGGGGGCAACTAGATGGTACAGTAGAATACCAGACAACTTCCTCAGGCAAATCTGGCCTTAGGCACTAGCTGTGTGGCTCCCGGCAAGTCACTTAAACATATTTACCTCAGTTTCCTCATTTGTAAAATGAGCTGAAAAAAGGAAATGGCAAACTACTCCAGTATCTTTGCCAAAAAAAAAAAAAATTCCAAATGAGGTCATGAAGAGTCAAACATGACTGAAAATAACTGAACAACCAATAACTTCTTTCTTTCTTCTAGTCCCATTATCATCACTGTAGTACAAGACCTCATCACTACCTGTCTAGACTAATGGATCTATTCACCTCCACTTTATCTACCCTATTGTTCATCTTTCAAACCTTCCCTAGTTCCCCAACAGTCCTTCCCTTGGACCTCCATAATACTCTGTAATGGCCTTGTGCATTAAAAAAAAAAAAACAATTAAACCCTTGTCTTCTTTCTTAGAATCAATAGCAAATATTGGTTCCAAGGTAGAAGAGCAGTAAAGAGTAGGCCATTGATGGCAAACCTTTTAGAGACAGAGTGCTGGACCTCACTTCCACCCTAACCTGAGACCAAGTGTCATGCCAGACCCACCCACAAAGTGCTTTGTGCCCCTCTCCCCCACTGACTGCCACAGGCCCTACCCCTCCACCCTTACCCCACACAGGGGAGAGAGAATGCTCCCATTGGACTGCTGGATGGAGGGGCAAGTGAAGTGAAGAATGTCCTCAGTCAGTGTAGAGAGGGGGAGGGAAGTGGCCTCAGTGCTCTGCTCTCCTCCAGCTCTGCTGCCTGTGAGCCTTACCCACTGTGCACTCCCATTGGCTGTTGGACAGAGAAAATGTCATCAGGCACAGTGGAGAGGGGGAAGGGAGCAGCTTCACCTGCATCCCTTTGTTTTTCTAGTAATGGATTCCAGGGGTAGGGAGGGAGGCTGAGTGCCCACAGAGAGTGCTCTACATGCCATCTTTGGCACCTGTGCCATAGGTTCTCCTTTACCCAGTTAGGAAGTATCTGAGTTCAGAATTGAATCAAGGACCTCCTGTCACCAGGCCTGGCTCTCTATCCACATGGCCATCTAGCTCCTCCTCCTTGTGTACTTATACATTACATCTTAATTTTAAATGCCTCTTGCAAAATGCAACCAATTATATTCAACTCAACAATTATTATAATTATCTATTTATATATCCAATTCTCTTACTAAACTCTAAGTTCCATGAAGAGGAAATCTTTTCCAAATTCCACCCCACTCCTGCCCCCATCCTGTTTCTTGGACATAGCATACTGTTCTGCCCAAAGTAGATACTTAATAAGTGTTTATTGAATTGGATTGAACATCTTTTTGTGAGGGAAGGAACCAAGCAGTCTGTTGTCCCATCAGTCAGGAAATTTTTTGCAAAACTGGACCAGATATTTTTTATTTTTTGCCCAGGGAAGAGGATCAATTTGTGATTTCTTCTTCTTCTTCTCCTTCTCCTTCTTCTACTCCGTCTCCTCCTCCTCCAACTCCACCTCCTCCTTCTCTTCCTTCGCCTTCTCCTCCTTTTCCTTCTCCTCCTTCTCTCTTCCCTTTTATCTTAGAACCAATGTTGGTTCCAAGGTGAAGAGTGGTAAGGGCTAGGCAATGGGAATTTAGTGACTTGTCCAGGGTCATCTAGGAAGTGTCTGAGGTCAGATTTGAACCTAAGACCTCCCATCTCCAGATTTGACTTTCTAGCCACTCAGCCGCCCGCTTGCCTCTTGACTTTGAGTCTTCTTTAATTTTGTATTTCCACCACTTCCTAACAATGCTTGGCATATAGTAGACCCAAATAAATGTTTGGTTTTTCAAATTTATTGATTCATTTGGTTCTTGTAGGAGGAAGCCAGTAGCCACCACTGAGATAAGTGGAAATGTAGAGTTATGGGAGAAGTAAAGGTGATTAGTAAGAGTTTTGACTATTAAATTTTTTTTAATGACCACAAAGGACTTCAGGTTTTTGTTGTTGTTTTTTAATGGACAGAGTGTTCACCCTATCCATACAGAGTGACTGGGACACAAACCATGCTCTCCTCACCTGGTTAACAGATGAACAGTTCAAGGTCCTAGAGCTGAACTTTCTCACTGAGCCCTGAGATAAGTAAGGCATTTTCACTGACTAACAATAATTAATCTATCTCTTTCCCCAACCTGTTTGTCCCAACGTGTTTTCGCAGAAATGAGTGGGGTCACTGTGAAGGTAACAGTTGCTTGTCTTATCATTTTCCACCTTCTCCTCCTAAATACTACACCCACCCATTATCCACCAAGAAAATCCCCTGAAAGAGGTTTTTAAAATGTTGTTGTTGTTTTTAAAGCTGTACAGCTTAGAATTGGCAAACTCAAACTGTATGAATCTGCAGAGAAACCCACTTTTCGGGGAGGTCGACATTGATAATAAGGGCTTTCTCCTTGTTGTATTATTCTGAAAATGCACTAGCTAACTCCATAGCAACAAGAAAACAAGGACAAAGCAGTTCCTCTCCCCTTTAGAGCCCTGCTGGGTCCTTAGCCCAGTGGATGCTGCTTAAATGAAAATAAAAGCCCTAGATTCCTCTTAATCGTGACAGTCCAAAATGTACTTTGGAGGAGACAATTGCTCTCCATCTTTTCCCCAAACAGAAACTCCAACCATGAAAACAGTGTGTTTTTTACTGTCTTAATCGTGACTAGCTAGCTTGCCAGCCAAAGAGGGCTTCATAAACTGTCCCACCATAACTGTCTCCTGGTTTCTGACCAAGGGCAATTAATTAGCTCTGAACAAAAGGGAATGGAATCACACCGAGAAGGAGATTGAATTTAGATCCAAGCAACAAATTCTTTAAAAGGAGGATTATTATTTGCTGGAAAAGGTGACTAAATAAATATGGATTGAGATCTCTGGAGGATCCATACAGTAAAATAAATTTCTAACATTCTCAAATGCCTCTTATAAAATACAACTCAACAAGCATTTGTTGAAACACCTACTGTATACAAAGGAAATAAAAGATTAAAAGGAAATAGATCCTGCTCTATAGGAGCTGACAGTCTTCTATAGTCTTAGGGTTGGAAGGGACACTAGAAGTACCTAATCCAATTCCTTTCATTGTACAAGAGAGGAAATAGGGCCAGCGAAAAGTGACTTACCCAAAGTCACACAAGAGAATAAATGGTTGATCTAGGATTCAAACCTAGATAGAATTGGAAGGAATTTCAGAGCTATCTAATCCAATATCTTTGACTTTTTTTTTAATATATGAGGAAATTGAGGCTCAAGGATGTGTAGTGACTTGCTTAAGTCATACAGGTAGCATTACTTGCAGGATTTAAATTCAGGACTCTAGAGTCAATGTCTTTCCATTTCACCATGTGCCAAATATCCAAAAGATCTTTGAGGTTTTAATATTTGCAGACATTTGAGAGTCTTCCACCATTTTTCTTCTCCAACCAGCTTTCTAATTGATGCTTTACCCCTTCTATCACATGATAAAAATGTGCAGGAAGCAGCAGCCAAGGATTGGCACAAGGCTAAGGGAAGAATGGGAAGTATTGGTAGGTGAGAGATAGTTGGAGACCAGTATTAGTTTCATGATGTAATCCTCGGTTATTCCAGCCAAGCCTATCATCAAACCTGGCAGACTTCCCAGAGTTCCATACTTTGCTTTTGCAGAGCATAAATATCAGCCCCATAATATCTTCTTATCGACAAGAACAGAACTCCCTGTTGTTCCCACCAGAAGATTGGGCCCTCCTCTTGCTCCCCACATGCTGGGCACATGACCAAGACTTGCCAGACTCAGAGACTCTGGCCCCTGAGAAGTCTAACTCTATGGGGGCCTGTGATTGTTGCCTTACTATACATGCAGTGTCTGCTCAATTTATATATAGAATGCAACTGAAACCAGGGCAGAATTTGCCACAGGAGAATTATTCAGTACTCTGAAAATAAGGTTTATCTGGGAAGAGAGAGCGGGAGCTCCTTTCTCTAGGACGACACTCATCTATAAGTTATTAAGAGTCCCCTATCTCATATATGAGTGTTCATCTGACACCTTTCATTAAGAAATACATCCTGTGTATGTCTGCATTTTCCTCCCAATCATGCTCTTTAAAAGGAAAATTTTAGTTGAGCCAAAAGTGCTAGAAGACTTGGATCAAATAAGGATTTTATAATCTGTACCTTGCTTGGTGTTAAATTGCTTTAGTAGTTAATGCTCCTCAGGTTGCTAAAATAAAGTTTATCTTGTTTTGATTAGGAAAATTTGGCAAAGTGCCAGAAATTATCTATAAATTATCAAGTGAATTGAGATGGAATAAATTGGAATGAACATGGGAAAAAAAAAAGAAATACATCCTGACTTTCCCAGTGGAGGGGGACTCTCCCATAGAGGATTTGATGCCCTGAGAAAGTTTGACAAATCAGGACACCCCATTCCAGAGCCTCCTGCAATTATTTCCAGTGTGAATCATTATCAACCTTTGCTCCTAACTTCATCTTTTGCTCTCTTCCCCATCCCTCCACCAGACCTTCTATTCCTCTCCCCTCTAGATATGTTAGTATAGCCTTTCTTATCATCATTAGGCTTCCTGGGTTATATTCGTAAGAAGAAAAGAAAATAGCAGCTGTTTAAAAATTTTACTCCCCTTATATCTTATTGTGGCAAATATCTTTTTAAAAACTCTTATTTTATGTCTTAGAATCAATACTACAACTCTAAACAATCACCCTAGTGCAAATATCAATAACATGGAAATAGGTCTTGATCAATGACACCTGTAAAACCCAGTGGAATTGCATATTGGCTATAGAAGGGGGGTGGAAGGAGGGGAGGGAAAGAACATGAATCTTGCAACCATGGAAAAATATTCTAAATTAACTAATGAAATAAAAATTTCCCAATTTAAAAAATAGAATTAATACTACATATTAGTTCCAAGGCAGAAGAGCAGTAAAGGCTGGGCAACTGGGGCAAGGCCACCTAGAGAGAGAGTGTTGGAGGCCAGATTTGAACTCAGGACCTCTCATCTCCAAGCCTGGCTCTCTCTCCAATGAGTCACCCAGACAAATGCCTTATGTCAGGACAACCTTGGTTTATCTTCTTTTTCATCTTTATCCAGAGTCCTCTTTCCAAATTTCAAGACAATCGGTGGAAAGTTTTTGGTTCCAATTCAATGTTGTTGGCCTTCCCTGAACAGAGGCATACAAGACTAGGCATTTTACTTTTGCAGGCATTTTGCAGAGATGAGTATTCATTTAGGTAAATTGCAATCACTAGTTTGTTTTTTAAAATCCCTATAAAGTCTGCAAAATTAATTACTAGCTTATTTTAGGAGTGTCTAATCTCCCACCAATATTGAGATAGGGGACTGCCGGACCATAGATATTCCTGAAGACTCCATGCAGCTGAGGGCAAAGCCATCAAACCAACCGTTCTTCTCAGAACATAGGGCCGCCTAGTTCCTTTTAACTAATAACTAGAAATGTGGATGCCTAGAGCACTCCAAGAGATGACAGGCGTTTAATCTCAGGCATCTTAACTTCATTATGTCCCCCAGACAAGCTGGTGAGTCTACAACAGAGGGAACAAACTCCATCTACAGATCAGAGAACTTTCCAAATGAAGCAAGAAGTCATGGATGGTTTAAACTTGAACCTATGTCTCTGGCCTAGTTTAAGAGGACAGGTGGGCAGTCGTGTGAGATGTCAAACAGCATGCCAAAGGTTAATAATTGCCCCTGCCGAGTATTTGGCAGATCAGGTTGTTTTTGTATGCCTGTTTTCTTATTTTACGTAAATCACCCCACATGTGTTTGCATCAACCTTCTGGTGATGCACCTTTGATCAATAGATTTTAGACAAAAGTGGTTTTTGAGTCCAAAGTTCAGGGTTGAAATGACCTACAGACTGGGAGCAGGGAGTATAAAACAGAGGCAAGGATCAATCTAAGAGCAGAACAATCACAGCAGAGTCTGAAATAACTTCACGTGCTTTGCTGAGGACCTACGGAAGTGCCAAGAGGAAGTGAGGATGGAGGCAGGGATGAATGTCCTCCATGACTTTGGGATCCAATCGACCCGTTACCTCCAAGTAAATTATAAAGACTCCAAGGACTGGTTCATCTTGGTCTCGATGCTTGCAGATCTCAGGAATGCCTTCTATGTCCTCTTTCCCATTTGGTTCCATGTTCGAGAGGCTGTAGGCATCAAACTTCTCTGGGTGGCTGTGATTGGAGACTGGCTCAATTTGGTTTTTAAGTGGTAAGTAAGAACCTGGGCAAAGGAGAGAAGTAGGGGATGAGAAAGTGAAGAGGTTTGTCTCCCATTGACTCTCCAAATGGAACCTGTTTTCCAATCTCTATTCAGATTCTTTGGGATGACATCAGCTGTTCCCCCTTTGTTTATAATTTCTTACATAAGTATTGGGGCAAAATCTTGTCACTGGGAGGGAGCTGGGTAGCTCAGTGGATTGAAAGCCAGGTCTAGAGACAGGAGGTCCTAGGGTCAAATCTGGCCTCAGATACTTCCTAGCTGTGTGACCCTGGGCAAGTCACTTAACCCCCATTGCCTAGCCCTTACCACTCTTCTGCCTTGGAGCCAATGCATAGTATTGATTCTAAGATGGAAGGTAAGGGTTAAAAAAAAAAAAGAATCTTGTCACTGATTTAGGAAAAGGTAAAACCTAACCAGGATGGAATTAAGGAAGGCTTATCTAATTTAGTGAATGTGGATATGAAAAATGACAATTTTGAAAAAGAAAATGAAATATTTTAATTGTCTTTAAAAACGTTGAAATATAGTAGAAAATACAAAGACTGCTAGAAAGATACACAAATAAGTCAAATAAGTTAAGTCAATACAAATATAATTATTAAAACAAATCCTTTAATGTTGAGAAATTAGTTATTAGGTATAGAAATTGAAAGTGCATTGAAGAAAATGTCTGAGTCCTTTGTTAGAAAAGACTTCAAATGGAAAAACCAGGTAGCCCAGTGGATAGAGAAATAAATCTGGAGATGGGAGGATCTAGATTCAAATCTGACCTCACACACTTCCTAGCTGTGGGACCCTGGATAAATCACCTAACTCTAATTGCCTAGCTCTTACCAATCTTCTGCCTAAGAAGAATACTTAATATCGTAAAGGTTTAAAAAGGAAGAAAGAGAAGGCTGCTAATTATAAATGGTTATTTTCTCTACTCATCTGTAAGATCCTAGAAATTCATTGATTAAATTCTTTCAAATTTCTTACTCCGTAAGAGTTATGTAGTAGAATGTGTCTGGTTGATCAGTAGATTAGTTGGGGTCTGAATTAATGATGTTTATTTTACTCGAGACCTGAATCTTTGTTTATTATCAAGAGAAAAAATGACTATCTTTAAATCCAAAGAAATTGATCCTCAGATACAATCTCAGTGACATAAGAATCTTTTTTTAAATTTTATTTAATTAGTTAATTTAGAATATTTTCCCATGGTTACATGATGCATGTTCTTTCCCTCCCCTCCCATAGCCTTTGAGCAATTCTTCTGGGTTTTGCATGTGTCATTAATCAAGACCTATTTCCCTATTATTGATATTTGCACCAGGGTGATCCTTTAGAGTCGGCATCCCCAATCATATCCCAATCAAACTATGTAATCAAGCAGTTGTTTTTCTTCTGACTAAAGAATCTTGACTTAAATTTGACATCTCTTTTATTAAAATGAAAAATGTATCTTTCTAGGCCATCTTTCAATTAAAAGAAAGGGCATTTGTTTGATGTCTTTTATTCTAAAACAGAAAGGATAAAGATACATTTCCCCCTGCTTGGAAGACAGAGTCTGGTGGCAGGGACATGTGATCGTTACCCTCTCTTGACTCTGGGAACTCAGGGTGTTCCTTAACCAAAGAGAAGAGAAAGGAAAGTGAAGATCAGGTCTAAGTTTTAAACAGTAGCTCCTCAGCTTTAAACTAGGCTTTGGGAACAGCACAGAACAGTGATGTGAAGGAAAGAGCCCCAAACTGGAGTTAAGAAACTTGGGGTTGAGTCCAACTTATTCCATTAACACTGTATAATCTCAGGCAAGTGGCTTTACTCTCTGGATCTAAATTTACTCATCTGTAAAATGTCAGAACTGGTCAAGGAGGTGTCCAAGGTCCTTTCCAGCTGTAGTTCTAGAATCACAGTTAAAACAGATCTTGGGAGTGGCTAGGTGGTATAGTATATATAGCATGATGACCTCTAGCCAGGAAGACTCATCTTCTGAATTCAAGTCTGGCTTCAGACACTCATTGACTGGGTAATCCTGGGCAAGTCATTTAACCTTGTTTGTCTCAGTTTCCTCATCTGTCAAATGAGCTAGAGAAGGAAATGGCAAATCACTCCAGTGTCTTTGCCAAGAAGACCCCAAATGGGGTCACAAAGAGTTCAAATATGGCCTCAGACACTTATTAACCCCATAACCCTAGACAAGTCACTTAAACCCTGTTTGCCTCAGTTTCTTCATCTGTCAAATGAGCTGGAGAAGGAAATAGCAAGCCACTATAGTATCCTTGCCAAGAAAACCTCAAATGGGGCCATAAAGCCTTGGCCAGGACTGAAAAACAACTAAACTATAAAGCCATCTGTGGGCATTTAGAGATAAGAAAGTAAATGCGTAACATTTCTTCCTGATACGCTCTCTGTCTCTTGGTAAAGACCTGGCAACTTTATACAACTATTTTGTTCCCTGACAGGATTCTTTTTGGACAGCGTCCGTACTGGTGGGTATTAGACACTGACTACTACATAAATACATCTGTGCCTGTGATAAAGCAGTTTCCCATCACCTGTGAGACTGGTCCAGGTGAGATTCCAGCTCTCATCTCTCAATGCTGACTTTGTATAATCAGAAGCATGATAATGACTTTAAATGGAATAGAAACTGGTCAGTTACTAGAATCAAATAAAGTGTACCTCAAACGCTTAGTACCTTTGTATAGGAGCTATGATTGGGGTTGTTAATGATGCTGATTATCACAAATAGGGGAAAGGGAAGACTCATTTTGGCTCCTAGTTCAGAGCTAAGAGCAATAAATAGAAGAGGGAAAGAGCCTTTAGAGTGATTTAGGCTTTATATAAGGAAATGCTTCTTTATAAGCAGAGCCATCCAGAAGAATGGATTTCCTTGGGAGAGAATGGGTTTTTCTTTATTGGAAGTCTTCTGACAGAAACTGGGTGGCTACTCAAGGGGGACATCAAGGATCAGTACAGAACGTACAGAGAAATTCTGAGGTACCTTCAAGTTGTTGGATTCTGGGATTCTTCATCAGCTTCCATTTAATTCAACCACAAGAGATAAATTGGAAATTTAATATAAGAATACATATAAACAAAAAATTTAATAATTCAACTATGTCAGTTCAAAAATTATTTGCAAGTTAATATGTGTGTGTGTGTTTGCTAGTTAGTTGAGGTCTTGTGATTTTAGAAATCTGATTTGTTTAGGGGTTTAACCTTTTTTTGTATGTCATAGACCTTTCTGGCAGCCCAATGAAATCTATTATTTCTCCAATTAATATTTTAAATAATTGAAGAAAATAGTAAAAATAAAGATATAATTTTTTCCCATCCAAGTTCATAGACCCCCTGAAAGAACTTAGTTAAGAACCCTTGATTCAGGTTCTCCAGAACCTAATGATGGTGAAACTTATACCCTAGCTGAATAGGGTGTTTTGATGCAGAAAAGTTTAACATAGAAGATTGTCATCCTAATAAGGAAATATATTTTGCATGACTTCACATATATAACTTTTATCAAATTGTATGTTTTTTCCAGAGTGGGAGATAATTTAGAGCTCAAAATTATTTTTAAAAAACAGAGATTAAAAATTGTTTTTACATGTAATTGTAAAAAAAAATGAAATAAAAAAATTTTTTCTAGACCCTTACCTTCCATCTTGGAGTCAATATTAGGTATTGGTCCCAAGGCAGAAGAGCAGTAGAAAGTGTCTGAGGCCTGATTAGAACCCAAGACCTCTCATTTCTAGGCCTGGATCTCAATCCACGGATCCACCAAGGTACCCCCTAAAATTGTTTTTAAGTGTTGTCACTTAAAAGTAGATTTGAGGGGCAGTGGATTGAGAGTAAGGCCTAGAGATAGAAGGTCCTTGGTTCATATATGTGTGACCCTGGGCAAGTCACTTAACCCCCATTGCCTAGCCCTTACTGCTCTTCTGCCTTGGAACTATTCCAAGATGAAAGGTAAGGGTTTAAAAAAATAAAATATAGATTTGGAGTATTTTGGTGTTTTGCACTCAAACCAGATTTTTTAATAGAGGAAAAGGGCAGAAGCTCCAGACCTATAAAGGGTAGTCTGAACTAGTTTCCTCCAGGGAAAATAATGGGCAGAGACTTTGAGCACTCTTCTTTGCCTAGCAGTCAGATTTTGTGGACAGAGCCACCTAAGTGGGTGGCACATTAACCATACTTTGAATAATTAAATTTTAATTTAAATTATTAAAATAATATTATTTATTAAATGATTCTATTTATTATTAACATATTAATTATGTTCCTATTAAATTGTATTATTATTAAAATAATACTAGTATTTTTCAATGAAAAGGTAGGACATTTCCAGAGTGAGCCCTTGTGGGGAGTGATGATGGGAGAGGAGGGACATGGAATCTTCCCAGAGCTAGGGGTGCATTTTTCCTTTCCTTTCTTTTCCCTCTGAATATCTAAGGCACTATGCTTCCTTCCAACCCTCTAGGTAGTCCTTCGGGCCATGCCATGGGTGCAGCAGGTGTATACTATGTGATTGTCACATCCATCCTCTCCCTTACTCGTGGAAAAAAGAAACCAACTTTCAGGTTCCGGTAAGGACACTTCCAGTGATTGGTGGAGGGACCAGGGGAAGGAGAAAGGGATCAATCACTGACAAATTGATTTCTCTCTGTCCCATTCTCCCCATTATGTGCTCAGATGTGATAAATTTGTGTGATCAATCTGAGGGACTCCTGTTAAACAGAAGTCCTATTTTGTCCATTGTTCTGAAGTAGCTTGGTGGTCACATTGGATAGAATGCTGGACCTGAAGTCAGTGAGACTCAAATTCCAATCTGGCCTCAGACACTTCCCAGGTGTGTGACCCTGAGCAAGTCACTTAACTTCTATTTGCATCAGTTTCCTAACTGTAAAATAGGAATGACAACATCTCCTTCCCAGGGATTTTGTGAGGATTAAATAAAATTATGTTTGTCAAGTGCTTAGCCCAGTGATTGGCACTTAATAAGTGCTATATGAAAAGTCCCTTCCTTCACTGTTTCTATCAATGACCGGGATGGAAGCAGATGGAACTTACATCAGATTTACAAATAATACAAAGCTGGGATAGAGGGCTAATGCATTAGGTAACAGAATATAATAAGATAAATATTGATTGGTTGGTTTGGTTTTTTAAATCTGGCCTGTGATTTTTAGATCTGGGAAGCTCCAGGTGAGAGACTTCCTTTTACCCATGAAAGTGAGCACCAGCTGTGCAAAGTATGTCTTGGAAAAATATCTGGGGACCCTGAGAGGTTGAGACTTTGAGTCACACAGACAGTATGTGTTCCAGGAAGGACTTGAACCCAGGTCTTTCTAGCCCCAAGGGCTAGCTTTCTATCCACTAAGCCCATTGAGATGAAATTTAACATGGAAAAATCTTTCACTTAAATTTTAAAAATTAGCCACTCAGGTACAGAATGTAGGAGATATAACTAGATAATGACCTTGGGGTTTTAGTGGACCACAAGTTTAATATCCTGCGAGTGTGATGTCGCTGCTGAAAAGGCTAATGCTCAGGTGGAAAAAGAGAAAAGAAAAGAAACAGCTTATGCTTTCTTAGGTCACATCAATCCAGAATGAAAGCAATGAAAGCCCTATTGTAATATGCTGCCCTGAGCAGAGTCTCTCTGGAGTACTGTGTCCAGTTCTAGGTACCACATTGTAGGTGGGTCGCTGGCAAATCACAGTGTATCCATCAGGCAATAAGGATGGGGAGGAAACTGAAAAAAATCTCACAGAATAATCACTTGAAGGAAACAGACGTGATTAACTCCGCAAAAGAAGACAGTAGGGAGATGATCACTGTCTTTGACTACAGAAAATATTTTTATTAGAAACTCTGCTCATAAATCTGGCCTCCAACACTTCCTAGCTGGGTGACCCTGGGCAAGTCACTTAACCCCCACTGCCTAGTCCTTACTGCTCTTCTGTCTTGGAACCAATACACAGTATTGATTGTAAGACATAAGGTAAGGTTTAAAAAAGAAAAAAAAGAAAAAGAAACATTGCCCAGAACTCAGAACAGGGGGGGGGGGGCAAGAGTTAGATTTCAGCTCAATATACTAGTAGAAGCATCCGAAAATGGAAATATATTGCCCTTAAAGTATCAGTAAACTAAGTTCTTGAAAATATTTATGTAGAGGCTGGATGACCACTTGTTGGGAATATTAGAGAGGGAGTGTATGCTTTAGTTAGATTTTAGGCTACAGATCCCTTCCAGCTCCAAGTTTCCATGATAATTATTATACTCTAAAAAGGTTTCTGACTAAAAGAACTTAAGGGTTTCCCAGTGTTCCTAAAGAAGTTGTTTTCTTAAATGACATTTATTTTATTTTTTTTAAACTCTTACTTTCTGTCTCAGTAACAACTCTAAGACAGAAGGGCCAGGGCTAGACAAACAAAATTAAGTCCAGGGTCACACCGTTAGCAAGTGTCTGAGATTACATTTGAATTCAGGTCCTTCTGACTCCAGGCCTATTCACTGAGCCACACAGCTGCCCCTCAAAATGGCATTTCTTTAAATATTATGTATTGGTTCCAAGGCAGAAGAATGATAAGGGCTAGGCAATGGGGGTTAAATGACTTGCCCAGGGTCACACAGCTAAGAAGTGTCTGAGGTCAGATTTGAATCCAGGACCTCCCATATCTAGGCCTGGCTCTCCATCCATGAGCCACCTAGCTGCCCCTTCAAATGGCATTCCTGCCTTGCATCTCAATTCTGATGTGTTTGGGTTTCCTATTGCAGGTGTCTGCATGTGCTTCTGTGGTTGGGGTTCTGGGCTGTGCAGCTCAATGTCTGTCTGTCCCGAATCTATCTTGCTGCCCATTTCCCTCATCAGGTTGTTGCTGGAGTCTTCTCAGGTCAGTAGAATTTGCAGCACCTTCTTTCTGAGTCCTTAATCATTAAAATCCAACAGGCTTATTTGTGATTGTAATGTATGCTGTTAGATTTCAATGAGAGCAAATCAATGGTAGAAGATTTAGAGAACTTTGAAAGCAAGGTGGACTTCACTTTATCTAATACGTTCGCTCCCCAGAAGTGGCATGGACATCAGAACCTTGTGAATGATATCATATTCCCCATTATTTTAGCTTTAAGTTAGTTTACCAAATAGTAACAATAATGATCAAAAAAGCGCCAGGGAAGTTCCACATAGAAAGGAATCCTTTTCTAACATAAATATAGCCTTGTTAATGTTTATTGGTTCAGGTTTTCCTCTTTTCTGGCAGGTGGGCTCGTAGTTTATAAACTGAGCCTAAAGAAGTTTATGGAGACATTGAGGGCAGCCATAAAAAAGAATTTGACTTTGGGGGAGGATTTGGAATAGTAGACCTTGGAATTTGTGACAAGAGGGAAGTTGTGAATTGTCCGTCTTTATTTCATTTATTCCACAAACATTATTAAGCAAGTACCTACTGTATCCAGAATACTGTCCTCATTATTGGGCAGATAAAAAGTTTAGATAAGATACAATCTTCCGTCTCATGTTGCTTATGGGTTATCCATTGCTAAGAGAACTGTAAGAACAGAAGATAGCATAAAGGATGGTTCACTTTTTTCTGTTATCCATCTTATTTTTAAAATTATTTCAGTTTTAAGAAGGTTTTGTTGATAACCTTTCTTTTTTTATCACTTTCATTTTCAAATAAATCTCTCTTCCCTTAACTTATACAATAAAAATTTAAATTTAATTTTAATTTTCCTTACCTTGTACAACAAACTTTTAAAGCATAAGGAAAAATAATTCAGCAAAACTAACCAACCCCTCATCCTAATCCAGCAGTATAGTTAGTGTTCCATATTCTTTGGTTATTGTTGTTCAATCATGTTTGACTGTACATGATGATTTTATTTGGGATTTTATGGGCAAAGACATTAGGGTGGTATCAAATTGCTTAGCATTTCAAGAAATGGGAAGGGCAGGGAGAGTCAGAAGAAGGGAGAGAATATGGAACTCAAAACAAAAATAATTAATATTATTATTGTTGTTTTGCATGTAACAGGGGGAAAATACAATATTATTGAAAGAAAAATATACTAGAATGGTTTGCCATTTCCTTTCAAGCTTATTTCACAAATAAGGAAACTGAGGCAAACAAAGTTAGACGGTTTGCCTCACACAATTAGTGATAGAGGCTAGGGATTTCCTGACTCCAAGCCCATCCATTGTACCACCTAGCTGCACTTCCATACTCTTAGTTCCCCACATCTTCAAAGGAGAGGATTAATTTGCTTGGGGCAGATGAAAGGGAAGAAATGGTGTTTCTAAAAATTCCAATAATGTAAATGAGATGTATTAAAATTTTTTTAATTATATTTTGGCCAGGATCTGTGATTTCATATTTAACATAAATTAAGAACTGTTAAAAGGAGGGGGAGAGAGAGCATAGAATTAAGAGAGAGGAACAAAAGCAGCAAAGCAAGCTAGATCAGAGTTTCTCTGGCCACACCCACACTTTTGTTGTTTAGTCCTTTTTAATTGCATCCAACTCTTCATGACCCCATTTAGAGTTTTCTTGGCAAAGTGACCATTTCCTTACCCAGCTCATTTAACCGATGAAGGAACTGAGTCAAGAAGGGTTAAGTGACTTGCCCAGGGTCACACAGCTAGCAAGTTTCTGAGGCTGGCCTTGAAATCCAATCTTCTTGACTCCAGTGGGTCTAGCAGTCTATCCACTGCTCCACCTACCTGATGAAAATTATACTTTAGTCTCATAAAATATCTAACCTTCATGACCAGTGTCAGTAATTCTAGGTGGCTTAAGGGGCCAAAACTGGCTGTGAGGGATAAGGGAGCCCACCACAGAAAGGGCAAAATGGAGAAAGCAGAAAGGGAGGTGCTATCAGCTTGAGATTGATTTTTGTTTGTTTGTTTTGTTTTGTTTTTACTTTATTGATTTTAAGAAGGACCTTTGGTGATGTCACATTGAACTAAATAGCTCTCCAGATCAAGCTGATGCTCATTGTATGACCCTCTGAATCTGATAGGATTGGTGGCTCATCACCCTCTAATACCAAATCTGAAGATTTCCCTCCAATTCCTAATATCGTTTTTTGTCTCATTATTATTCAGGTATTGCTGTTGCTGAAATGTTCCGCCATATCCAGAGCATCTACAATGCCAGTCTCAAGAAGTATTTTGTGATCACCTTCTTCCTGTTTAGCTTTGCCATTGGATTTTACCTGATGCTGAAGGGATTGGGGATTGACCTCCTGTGGACCCTTGAGAAAGCCAAGAGGTGGTGTGAGAGGCCAGAATGGGTCCATATTGACACCACCCCCTTTGCCAGTCTGCTCAAGAACCTTGGGACCCTTTTTGGCCTGGGCCTGGCCCTCAACTCCAATATGTACAAGGAAAGTTGCAAGGGAAAACAGAACAAGCAGCTCCCCTTCCGCCTGTGTTGTATCGTGGCCTCGCTGATCATCTTGCATCTTTTTGATACTTTCAAACCCCCATCCCAGGTGGAGATGCTGTTCTACGTGCTGTCTTTTTGCAAAAGTGCAGCGGTACCTCTGACATCGGTTAGCTTTATCCCTTACTGCTTCTCCCGGATCCTGGGCCAGTCCGAGAAGAAATTTTTATAGTGGACCTGGGGATTTGAGTATTCAGTACAGATGAATTGTACCACTTAGGGTAAGTGGTATTCTGGGAGAGCCTACGCTGTGGCCACAGGTTCAGGAGCCAGACCACTGGCTCTCTTCTCATTAGAATCCTAAATCCTTCCGTGTGGCGATTCTTTGAGAGCTAGTGAGGTTTCAGAGAGTCCTGCAAAATTCCAGAGAACATCTCTGACTAAAAGAGACTGTTAGCCCTCGACACTCTCATGAAGGCACGTTACTTTTATTCTGTCCAATCCACAGTCAAAGAACTTCCAGATGAGACAGGCCTCACCAGTCCCGACTACCAGAGTTCTAGTTGGGGAATCCACTTGTGAAGTTTTCTAGGAGATGTCTACTCATGATGAGAGAAGGAAGAGGGAACAGATTGGTGGGGAAAGAAGTAGAGACTGCAGAGAATTTCTGAGGATTCTACACATCAGATATACCAAAAAAAAATCATTATCTGAATAGCACCAATTAGTTTGAATCACCTAAGTGAAGGAATTTTCCTAATGGGGATCAGCCTGCAAGAATGATACATAAGCAGCAAGAGAAATAATTCTTCTTATCTTTTTTTTTCCTGAATGGGTATATGGTCAACATACTACTAGTATCAGTGTTTTTAAAAGCTGAGATGGGCTAAATACCCTCCCTGGGTCAGAATATCCAGCCCAATTTCATTTGCCCTTGATTACACCTATTAATAACATTGTTATTTTTAATAAATTCTATTGATGCAAGTGTTTTTTAAATCTAGGTTACTTTCTAATGACCCCCCCACTTCCTCCTCCAACTTCTACCTCTCCCCTCAATCCTTCCTTATAGCAGAGAAGCTTAGTTAAACAAAACAACCCACTGGCCCTGTCTGAAAACATAGGTCTCATTCAGCCCGCTAGTTCCACCACAAGGAGGAAGAATAGGGTTTATTTAACAACCAGTCCTCTGAAATAGAGGTAGGTCCCTACGTTGGCCACATCTGATAACATTGGATTGTATTCTTCTCCCATGGTCTACCCCAAGGAGAAAGAAAGGTATGTTTCACAATCAGTCCTTTGAAATAGATACTGGATCCTACATTAGAATGCTGATATTTCTCAATATTGCTTTTTTATATTATAGGGGTTCATTATAGACAGTATTCTCTTATATCCATTTTTTTTCTGTGCGTCATGTTAGCTCACTTTCCTCCTGTTCTCTCCCGGCAGCCCCACCTCAAGGGCATCATCTTATTCCCAGCTCTCTGAAAAAGCAAACCTATTCTGGTGCTTCTGTATTTTTAGGTTAAGCTCTAAGACAGTGGGGGAAATGGCAAGAAGAGGGCAGCCTTTCCAGCTTCCCAGGTCACTCCAATGTTTCTTTTGATTCCTGGAGATCAAATGTGGCTCCTTCCTCTGACCCATGTGGGAAAGGAAAAAAAGTGGGAAGAAAGACCAAATTTCTGTTTTCCTGCTCTCCATAAGAGCTTCTCAGATGAATTTGCTTACAAAAGATCATTTCTAAAACAAAAAAAAATGTTGAAACCTATTTATTGACAGTCCTTGCATTTGCTATCAATTGCATATACAGTACCAACAGTCCTGGACATAATATCTGTAGAAGAAAATATATAATATATATGTGCTGTATTTTATTAAAACATTTTTAAGAAAAATAAGTTTATCTGATTATTTAATTTCAGGTATGACAAGACTGTGAGACTTTTTTCATGACTTGGATGATTTGTTGCCTCTTTTTCTTCTTTTCTGAGCAAATTATTCAGCCTCTGTACCTAAATTTCCCTTTAAGAAAATAGAAGTGCCCTGTCCTGGGCAAGTAGCCAGCTCTAATAGGGATGGCCTGTATTTGAAGGAATAACTTAGGAGGTGCTGAGCATTTCAACATAGATCAAGAAAAAGATGAAGAACTTAGTGGAAATAGAGTCTACCAGGACAGTCATTGATTTAGCAGTGATGTTGGCTATAAACAGGTAAGCAGCCATATTCATATTGTCCCTTTCCCTTTTGTAGTCTGAGCTATTCCTCCCTTTGGGGTACCATTTTCTCTCTAACTACTCCCTAAGTCCTTTTCCCATTGAAATATTTATCTTTTCTTTCTCTCTCTCTGTTTTAAAAAAACTTTTACCTTCCATCTTAGAATCAATACTGTGTATTGATTCCAAAGCAGAAGAGCAATGAGGGCTAGGCAAGGGGAGTTAAATGATTTGCCCAGGGTCACACAGCTAGGAAGTGTCTGGGGTCCCATTCAAACCTAGGACCTCACATCTGTAAGCCTGGCTCTCAAACCACTGAGCCACCCAACTGCCCAAGTTGTTTAATCTTATTCTGACAAACAGCAGCAGTTTGAAATGTAGCTTCCTTCCCAAGTTGTTCCTAATTAACTCACTGACTGCTATGTTCGAGAAACCACACATATTTTATCAATTAATTGGCTAATAGCTTTTTTATGTTTCCCCTAAGAAAATAAAGTAAGTTTTTAAATACACAAGAGTAAATATAAAAAAAACCCATTCCCTAAGAAAATATGACTGAAAATATTCTCTCTCTCTCTCTCTCTCTCTCTCTCTCTCTCTCTCTCTCTCTCTCTCTCTCTCTCTCTCTTTCTCTCTCTCATTCATTCATCCCAATGTGACTTTGGCATGATTTGGCCATACCAACTGAGCCTCAATATTCATGTTGGTGACCTCATGTTGGGAACCGTTCTGCTACTTCTGCTTCTCACAAATTCTTTGCCTCTTTTTCTCCTAAGTTCAAAAACTGGGGATAGACAAGTTTGTAAGACTGAATCAGGCCCTCTAATAGTTCCATGGTTAGGGCAAAACTCTCTAAGCTGGAAGGGTTAAGGAGGAGGATACTGGGAAATTTTTGAGTAGCAAGCATCATCTCTAACATTTCCTTTGAGACACCTATGATAGGCATGGCCAAATCAGGATTATTTTAAAACAGAGGGATCAATAGAGGTTGGGCAGAGTAGGAAAGAGCTATACAGAATATGTTGTCAGGAATTAGGAACCAATAAAAATTATAGATAATTAGGGCACAATTAAGAGCTCAAAAAGATTTATGTCTAGGTAAAGATCACCATGTTTATAGGATATAGGTCAATATAGATTACTTTAGCAAAATTGGAATAGGAAAGATTCCAAGTCCAATAATATAATGCCAATAAGGTTTGGGGCAGAGTCTGTAAAGTGCCAAGGGGTAACCTTCAAGGCTGCTGCTGCTTCAATAGAGTTTTCTTACTGAATAAGTTCCATTATCCTAGTTTAGGATTACTTGATCTGCTCTTCCCTATCCCTGGAATGGAAATCTTTAAGTTTAAAACGTTTTAACTAGTTAGGGCAACTCTAGCTCTCTTGAGGGGGAGTAATTTAGAGGTAGAAGTTACCTTAGATTTTTTTTAACCTTTATCTTCTCTTAGAATCAATGCTAAGTATTGGTTACAAAGGTAAAGAGTGGTAAGGGCTGGGCAATGGGGGTTAAGTGATTTGCCCAGGGTCACACAGCTAGGAAGTGTCTGAGGTCAGATCTGAACCTAGGACTGCCTGTTTCCACTATCCACTGAGTAACCTAGCTGCCTTCCTTAGATATTATCTTATTCAACTTCGCTTATTTTACAAATGTGGAAAGTAAAGAACCTTTGCTATTTGTATCCCAAGAGTCTTGATTTCTTAACAGATTTAGAGATCTTCTGAAAGGTCCAATTTCCCCAGTAAGTAAGATTGAGATAGAAGCAAAAGGGAGAAAGTTCTGGTCTTTTGAAGGAGTACCCTGCCTCTTTACATTGGAGTTCTTTGCCAAGATCTTGCAAACCTCAAAATATTATATAAATGTATGCTGCTATAATAGTAACTACCAGTATACTGCTATTATTTTTCCTCAATTAATTAATCATCTAGGCTAGCAGTATCAAATTCAAAAAGAAATGGTAGTTAGGGGCAGCTAGGTGGCTTGGTGGATTGAGAGCCAGGCCTAGAGATAGGAGGTCCTGTGTTCAAATTTTACCTCAGACACTTCCCAGCTGTGTGACCCTGGGCAAGTCACTTGACCCTCATTGCCTAGCCCTTACTGCTCTCAAACCTTAGAACCAATACACAGTATTGATTCGAAGATGGAAAGTAAAGGTTTAAAAAAACGAAAGAAATGGTGGCCACTGAATCATATCTACGGATCCCTGTGGACTGCATATTGAATTAGAAAATTACATAATAACATTATTTATGTTCTATTTCTTTTTATTTCTTTTGTCAAATTATATTTTAATCTAGTTCAGCTGGAGTGCTGGCACCATATGTTTGACACTTCTGATCTAGAACCAGAGCAAGAAGCCTGGCAAAAGGGATTCTGGAAGTAAATAGTATCCCTCACACTGAGCTGAAAAATAGATATAATAATGCGATTTATGGTTGTTTTAATAGCATGGCCTTAAGTTAGTGATTGTATATCATAGATAAAAAGTTTATTTCACATTAGTAAATCCAGTTTTATTGCTTTTGTCCAAAGGCCATTGCAGAATATATAGAACAAAGAGCATGAACAGTGTGAGAGAATAGGCGAGTTTCTAAGTCTCCTGTTTCTATTAGTCAGTATATGCGATGCTAGCGAGTTTCTAAGTCTCCTGTTTCTATTAGTCAGTATATGCGATGCTAGCAGTGTAGGGACTAGAAGGTGATAAGCTTGTGAACAGGAGAACTAATTATTCCCTGTTGTCTGGCCTCCCTATGGGCAGTGCCACGCACAACAAGCATGATTTTCTCTTTAAGTATGTACTCTCAGCCCTACTCCATGGTGGGGGGGGGGGGGGGGGGCTGCAAGTTGTCTGCAACAAATGACCTCAGAAGAGCTAACTCCAGCCCTTCCTCCATAGGCTTCACTGTGCCTACAATTCTTTTGGCCTTTTTTTTCTGTTTTTACAAAGTTATAAAATATGGATTAACAAAATCTCTATTAAATCTAGCTTCAAGCTTGGTCCTAGATTTTTTCTCTCTCTCTCTCTCCCCATCTCTCCCTCTCTTTCTGTCTCTCTCTCTCCCCCTCTCTTCCCCTCTCTCCCTCTCTTCCTCTCTCTTCCACTTCCTGTCCCTCTCCTTCTCCCTGTCCCTGTCCCTGTCCCTGTCCCTGTCCCTCTCTGACTCTCTCTCTCTCTCTCTCTCTCTCTCTCTCTCTCTCTCTCTGTCTCTCTCTGTCTCTGTCTCTCTCTGTCTCTCTGTCTGTCTCTCTGTCTCTGTCTCTTTGTCTGTCTCTCTGTCTGTCTCTCTGTCTGTCTCTCTGTCTCTCTGTCTCTCTGTCTGTCTGTCTGTCTGTCTCTCTCTCTCTCTCTCTCTCTCTCACGTCTTTCCATCTGTCTTAGAATCAGTACTAAATATCAGTTCCAAGGAAGAGCAGTGAGGGCTAGGCAATGGGAGTTAGGTAACTTGCCCAGGGTCACACAGCTAGGAAGTGTAGGAGGCCCATCTCCAGGCCTGGCTCTCTATCCACCAAGCCAGCTAACTGTCACCCTAGATTCACTTTCTCTGTCCCTCCCCACCCTTTACACATCAGCTCCTGGGGAGGGAGAGAATAGGTTCATGAATTAGTTTCATTCTTATAGAGCTTGGTCCCAATTCCAAGTCCAAAACCACCCCTCAGGCTCAAGTACTGAGGCCCCTGGCTTCTCCAGGCTTCTATATCTGGATGACTGACTATACCTTCTTTAGTCCTGGTTCCTAGGTCACAGACTTCCTGGGCCCAGACTCCCATGATCCATGAGGATCATCTCTGGCACCTGAAATCGAGAGGGACAAACAACCCAGAACAGAAGCACCCCCACCCCCATGCCCCCGTTCAGTTCATGGTCTCTGGGCTATGAATGATGAACTCTGATCTTCATCCTTTGGACGTACCCATCAGATAAGATTTGCCAGAAAGAACAGTCGAAAAGAAGTGAAAAAAAGCAAAGCCAAAAAAGAGGAGTAGGCTTATTCAACAGTTTTAAAGATACAGGAAGCCGGTCAAAGGACACTACCCAGACGGGGAGCACTGGGGATGCAGATTTCCATGCCACTCAAACTTTGAATGCCCCTGTATACCATCCTGTATATTATACCCATGTCAAAGCTACCAGGGCAATAAAACACAAAAAGAGAAAATTTTCAGTTAATCATTTTTTCAGAGTTTCCAGTTTTCTATTTCCAACTGCTTTGTTTTAGAAGATAATGGGAACTTATACTAATGAACACTATGGAAAAATTTTAAAAATAAAAAGAAGATAGTGGGCATGAGCCCCCCTTTACATAAAGAAATTTCAAAATGGCTTTCATCTTTTTAGTATGAGTTTTCAAAGTGAGTGTTTTCTTAAAAATAACTGCCTACAGCTAGATATTTCATTCTTAGCACAGGCTGATGGCCTATTTTGTAGTCTATGGCAACTTGCTAGGTTTCTTTCCCCAAAGTATCACTGTAGCTGTGGAATAATTAACATTTAATGATTTTTTTCTCTGAAGTACTTGCTTAATTTAGATAATAGCTTTTAAAAGATCTATATAAATAAATGATAGCAGTACAATATCATCCTCCTATAGGAGAATAGAACTTTTGCAAGAACCAGGTGATAGGGGGAAAAACACAGGGTTTGATAATCTTTTGATTACCATTTGTTGTTAAGATAAGGATAGAATAGCCCCTTGCTCAACAGAAATTACCTTCAAGGAACCAGAGATCTTTATTTTTATTATGTCTGTGGTGCCCCCAGAGAGCTGATTGAGAAGAAATAAAAGTCATTTATTAATATGAGTGGCAGCTGATTTGAACCAGAGGCTAATGCTCTTTCTCCAAAATTAACTTCAAGCAATGACTCCAATTCTCATGTCTCTGGACACAGAGTCAGCTCTGGTTCAGTGAGGTTTAAGGCCAAATGCCACACAGGTCAGTGACTGCTAACTAAATGGGTTCCCTGTGTTATTGGGGAGCTGAATTCTTAGAGTTCTGTAGATGCCACAGAAGCATTCCATTGCTCTTACCAAATATTGCACTTTATTCATTTACTGACATGGTTCATAACATCCTTGTGAGCAACTCCTTATTAGGGTCATTTTGATCAATCAGCTAAATGCACTTCCAGAGTCAGGGTGCAGCCAATGAAGTTTGAGAGGCAGGGACAGGATGAGATTTTTTCATTAGCCAGATTGAAAAAAAAATTTTTAACCCTTACCTCCATCTTAGAATCAATATTGGTACCAAGGCAAAAGAATGGTAAAGGCTAGGCAATGGGGGTTAAGTGACTTGCCCAGTGTCACACAGCTGGGATGTGTCTGAGGCCAGACTTGAACCCCTGGCTCTCAATCCACTGAGCCACCCAGCTTCCTACCCACCCCCACCCCTTAATTGAATTTTTTACTATTACAATGATATTTACCCCCCTTAGATTGTGAGCTCCTGGAGGGCAGAGACTGTTTTTTGCCTTTGCCTGGCCCATAGTAGGAATTTAGTAAATGCTTATTGACTGACTGCCTACAAGTATAGAAGTAGTAGAATGGATGAGTTAAATGAGTAGTGAGAATAGTGCAAATATCCTTAGTTTACCTACTCAATATTTGTCAAATACTGCTGCTCCATACCTCTCCTTTTCAAAGCAGACTGGATCCTACTGTTCCTAACCCTGTGGATTAAATATTATTGAATGTTTATTCATTTCTAGATAATAATTAATGGGGCATGTATTCCCCTGGATCTTTCCCTTCAATAATCATATTTCCAAGGCAAGGAAGGTCACAGCAGAAGCAATCTAGTTTGGTTTTACTCCACTGAAGTTGTTCTTAGGTCATCAAGGACCTTCTCATCTCAAAACCAGTAACCTCTTGGAGGCCTCGCCTTCCTGGAACTTTCCTCGACGACCAACTCTTTTTCCTGGCTTTGGTGCACCTGACTTTTGGCTTTTCTCTGATTTCTATGATCATCTCTTCAAAGTTTCCTCTTGTTTCTCCTCTTCCCCTAAATCTTGGCCTTCTATGTGGCTTCATCTTTTTCTCTTCTCTTTCTAAGTTTCCCTTGGCAAGTTCATCCATTCCTACTGGCTTTTTTAAAAAACCTTCTGTCTTGTAACTAATACTGGGGACAGCTGGGTGGCTCAGTGGATTGAAAGCTAAGCCTAGAGACAGGAGGTCCTGGGTTCAAATGTGGCCTCAGATATTCCCTACCTGTGTGACCCTGGTCAAGTCATTTAACCCCAGTTGCTTAACTTATATCCATCTTCTGCCTTGGAACCAACACACGTTATTGATTCTAAGATAGAAAACAAGGGTTGTTTTTTTAAACTAATACTAAGTATAGTATACTAAGTAACCAAGCTTAGTATACTAAGTAACTGGCTCTCAGTTTGATGTGGGGAGTGAAGAAGAAGGGCAGTCTTTGCTCCACAGCAGCCTGTTCTCATCTTCCTCTAAGGAGGAAGTAGGACTAGTTGGTACCTAGAGACTGGACATCTTGCTCTATCTTGTAGGCTTTCCTTCCTAGGTGGTGATAACAGTAAGATTGGTTGTTCCTTCTGGTTCCTGGCCTCCTTTCCTAATACCCTCTAAAATTCCCTTCCCACAATTTGGAACTATGCTCAAAGGACACTAAAAGACTGTCTGCCCTTTCACCCAGCCATAACACTGCTGGGTTTGTACCTCAAAGAGATCATAAGGAAAAAGACACGTACAAGAATATTCATAGCTGCACTCTTTGTTGTGGCAAAAATATTGGAAAATGAGGGGATGCCCTTCAACTGGGGAATAGCTGAACAAATTGTGGTATATGTTGGTGATGGAATACTATTGTGCTAAAAGGAATAATAAAGTGGAGGAATTCCATGTGAATTGGAACAACCTCCAGGAATTGATACAGAGTGAAAGGAGCAGAACCAGGAGAACATTGTACACAGAGACTGATATATTGTGGTACAATCGAATGTAATGGACTTCTCCATTAGTGACAATGCAATGATCCAGGACAATTCTGAGTGACTTAGGAGAAAGAACGCTATCCACATCCACATCCAGAGAAAGAACTGTGGGAGTAGAAATGCAGAAGAAAAACATAGGATTTATCACATGGTTCAATGGGGATATGATTGGGAATGTAGACTCTAAATGATCACCCTAGAGCAAATATTAATAATATAGAAATAGGTCTTGATCAATGACACATGTAAAACCCAGTGGAATTGTGCATCAGCTACTGGAGGGAGTTGAGGGAGGGGAGGGAAAGAACATGAATCTTGTAACCATGAAAAAATATTCTAAATTAACTAATTATATAAAATTTTCAAAAAAAAAGATTAGGAATCTCCCTAGCCCATCATCCTTACCAAACTCCTAAATAACAACTTTAATAAATCTACTTTTGTTTAAAAAAACAAATAAATAAATAAAATAAAATAAAATTCCCTTCCCAGAAATTTAAATTCAAACATAGCACCAACTATTGAACTCTGTGATAGTGTTAGCTTAGTTTGAGACTTGGTTGCTGTATATTTGCATTTCATCTGTGAATTTGCTAAAACCTTTCCATTCTCTTTACTAAATTGTAAACCCCTTAAGTAAGGATAGGGAATATTATTTTTTGTATTTGTTTATCCAATATATAGTAGGCACTTAGTACATGTACTAATTAAATTATTATTGAATTAAATTAATGAAATTGTTATCTTTAAAAAAAAAAAAACCTCTCACCTTCTACCTTAGAATCAATTATCAGTTCCAAGGCAGAGAAGTAAGGGCTAGGCAATTGGAATGAAATGACTTAGTGCCCAAGGTCACATAACTAGGAAGTATCTGAGGTCATATTTAACATCAGGACTCCCCTTCCCCCAACTCCCCTAACCCCATCATCTTTCTAGCCTCCTATTCACTCAGAAAAACATAACCACTTGAGGGACAGCAAAGCTCCCTTTCTGCTCCCATCACAAAACCATGGACTTTGCTCATCTATTGCCTACATTCCTTCTGTTCTCTGAAGCAAGTATAATGAAGGTTTCCCTCATTAACTGTTTTTTATTACTTAGAAGTTCCTGTAATCATTGGAACGATTTGGTACTGAATAAAACATAGAGAAATCGATTCGTGGGACAGATTAGGTACACAGCATGCTGAAGCAAACACAGTAGCCTAGTGTTGATAGAGCCAAAGATCTGAGCTACTGATGAATAAGGTCACCCTGTAATACTGCTGGTAAAACTATAAAAAAAGTCTCTTAGAAATTAGGTTTAGGGGCAGATAAGTATCTCAGTGGTTAGAGAGCCAGGCTTGGAGATGGGAGGTCCTGGGTTCAAAATGGCCTCAGATACTTCCTACTTGTGTAACTCTAGGCAAGTCACTTAGACCCCATTGCCTAGCCCTTACTAGTCTTCTATAGTAGTATCAATTCTAAGGCAGAAGGAAAGGTTGTTTGTTTGTTTGTTTTAATTTTTAAAAAGGAAGGAAATTAGGTTTATATAAACATCTTACCTCACAAACTAATATAAGCTCCAGATACACAACTTGGGTATAAAAATTACATCATAAACAAATTGAAGAATATGGAAAGGAGATAAGGATAGGCAAAAATTTCTTGGCCAAACAATGAATTAAAAAGTTCATAGGAAATTAAACAGACAATTTTTGTTATATAAAATTAAAAAGGTTTTGCATAAAGTCAGGGCAAATAAATAAAAAATAAAATAAAGTCAGGGAAAGGAGCAGCTAGATAGCACCAAGGATAGAGTGCCAGTTCTGGAGTTGGGAGGACCTAGGTTCAATTTGACTTTAGATACTTCCTATCTGTATGATCTTGGGCAAGTCACTTAACCCCAGTTGTCTAGCCCTTAAGAAATTAACTTTATCTGGGACAATCCTGAAAGACTTATGATCGGGAATGCTATTCACCCACAGAGAAAGAATTGCTTGAGTTGGATGGATGTGGATCAAAGCATTTCGCATCAATGAATTTACAGTTTTATTTTGGGGTTTGGGGTTTGTATGAGTGTATTCTTACAACAATGACCAATGTGGAAGTGTGTTATGCATGATAATAAAAATAAAATTAAAGAGATGATCAAGGGGATGGTTCCAATAAAACCTGCGAAGACTTGTATGAACTGATGCAGAATATCATGAAATAAGTGTTATGAAAAGTCCAAAGAAGGCGGCCCAGGAGTGCTCTGGGGAAATAAGGCAGAGTATCTGCTGACCTTGTCTCTGGATGGACCCTGGAAAAGCTGATTCAGCAGCTGTGAGTCTCTCATTGAACCCTTTATGTTTTGTCAGCACCCAAGCCTAGTTACAGAAGCTGCTGGGTTGTTATCTTCAGAACTATGTCCCCTTTCATATTCATCCCAGAGTGCCCTGAATGAACTTCCAAAGGGTAAATTACCCCAAACATAATAAACTCCATCAATCAACAAGCATTAAGCCCATAACAGTACACGTTATGTACTGCTTCAACTCTGGTTATTTCCTTCCTTCCTTCCTTCCTTCCTTCCTTCCTTCCTTCCTTCCTTCCTTCCTTCCTTCCTTCCTTCCTTCCTTCCTTCCTTCCTTCCTTCCTTCCTTCCTTCCTTCCTTCCTTCCTTCCTTCCTTCCTTCCTTCCTTTCTCTTTCTCTCCCTCCCTCTTTGTCTTTCTCTCTCTCCCCCTTTCTTCCTCCCTTCCTTCTTTCCATTCTTTCTTCCTTCTTTCCTTTCTTTTTCTCTCTCCCTCTCTGTCTCTCTCTGTGTCTCTCTTGATATCCATTTCCATATTTTTCACAATGTAAGCTTCTTGAGGATAAGAATTATATCCTCAATGCCTACACAGTATCTGGCACATAGTAGGCACTTAATAAATGTCGAATTTGGGGACTGTTAGGGGGCTCAATGGTTAGAGAACCAGGTCTGGGGTTGGAAGGACCTGGGTTCTAATCTAGCCTCAGGTACTTTCTAGCTGTGTGACCTTGGGCAAGTCAGTTAACCACCACTGCCTAGTCCTTACTGTTCTTCTGCCTCAGAACCCACACTTGTATCAGTTCTAAGACAAGAAGATCAAGGTTTAAAAAATTAAAATAAATACCAGGTTTGGGGGAAACTCACTACTTCATAAACAGTGCTTTTCATTTTCAGCTGGGTGACCCTGGGCAAGTCACTTAATCCTGTGTGCCTCATTTTCCTCAGTTATAAAATGAGCTGGAGAAAGAAATGACAAACAAGTTGGAATCTCTGCCAAGAAAACCCGAAATAGGGTAATAAAGAGTCAGGCATGCCTGAGATGACTAAACAATAAAAAAAAGTAGAATCATGAAATGTCAAAGTTGAGAGACCTGTTTTAACCCACTTTATAGAGGAGAAAACTGCCTGGAGACATGTATGATTTGTCACAGAGTTAACTTGAGCAAAGACTAAAGAAACATGTAGGTCCAAGAGTAAAATCTAAAAACAAACAAACAAACAAAAACAAAACAAAACCAACAACACAGAATAGCTTAACAAATTATGGTATCTAAATGCAATGGAATATTAGTTTTAAAAATCCTTACCTTCTTAGTATCAAAAAATTTTGTTTTAATCCTTACCTTCTACCTTGGAATCAATACTATGTATTGGTTTCAAGGAAGAAGAGTGGTAAGGGCTAGGCAATGGGGGGTCAAGTGACTTGCCCAGGGTCACACAGTTGGGAAGTATCTGAAGCCATATTTGAACCTAGGATCTCCCATCTCTAGGCCTGGCTCTCAATCCACTGAGCTATCCAGCTGCCCCCTTAAATTAAATTTTTAAATGAACTAAAATTGATTTTTTGGTCTCACCCCCATCCTACTGAAAAAGAAAATTTTTGTGAGAAATAAATACAATTAAGGAAAACAAATTGTCTTATTGGTTATGTCCAAAAACTATAAGACATAACAACCTCACTCTCAGGAAGTGGTAATATGCTTTGTCATCGACCCTCAGGATTATGATTGGTCATTTCATTCATGTTTTTTTAAACATTTATTTTCTGACTTAAAATCAGGTCTAAGGCAGAAGAACAGCAAGGGCTAAGCAGTGTAACTTACCCAGGGTCATACAATTAGAAAGTGTCTGATGTTAAATATCACATCATCTTGTCTCTAGACCTGGCTCTCTATCCATTGTGCTATCTAGCTATCTCTCATCTCATCAATTTTAAAGCTTTCAAAAGGTGGGGGGGGTGGCTCAGTGTTCTTAATTATTTTCCTAATTCTACTCACTTTACTCACCATTTCATACAAGTCTTCCCAGGTTTCACTGAAACCTTCCCTTTCTTCATTTCTTATGGTACAATAGTATCCATATAATAAATTGATTGATACTGCTTTAGTTTCCATTTCTTTTCTATTCATAAATCCATTTATCTAAACAAATTATAAACAGAAATCAGATAACTTATCTATATTACGATCAAGTGAGTTAACATATGTTAAGGTATTTTGAAAAACTTAAAGTGCTATATTAGTTTTTACTATTATTAGAATATGCCAGAAAATACACAAAAGTCAATAAACTCTTTACATGGGAGCAAGATGAGATCTCAGCTCAAACCAAGAGAAAATTCTTAATCTTATCCAAAGAGAAGTTTTCCCTCTGAAACCCTGAGAGGCAAGCTGGAAAGTAAAGGCATATTGAGGAATTGGTCTCCCTTACATGCCTGTAGCTTCCAGAGTCTTTCTTTCTCTCCAAGTGTTTCTCCCAAAGTATCCAAATTGTCTTTTCCCCAAGATGCTCTGGCATCAGCTCCTTCTCTCCTTTACACAAGTATGCAGTTTTACCTTCACATTCTCCCCAGTGATTAATAAAGAATCACATTTCCCTCCATAAGCATCATTCAGCACAAGGCTTCTCCTCCTCCACCCTCCTAAGATGCAGCTAGATAACAGAATAAGTCATGTATTTTTAGATGTGGCAGTAGTATGTATTTGTTTCATTTGACTACACTTATTATGTTTTAAGGATTGTATTTTTCTTTTTTATTGGGAGAAGAGGCCTATCAATGTTGCTACAAAAAAAAAAGAGGTGAGTCACTGAAGCAATTTTTAAAAATTCACATATGAGATCAGGAGAGGGAAATGTAAACAAGATATGTTTAAAAATAACATGCTGAATTTAGCATATCCTTTTTTCAAAAAAAAGCAAGCTATACATATTGCATGGAAGTATGGATATAACCCATTTCAGACTATTCAACATCTGGGGTCAGTGGGCAGGAAGGGAGAAAAACTGAATTTTAAGATGTCAAAAAACAATTGTCAAAATGTGTTTCTACATGTAACTGAAAAAAAGTTTAAGCAAGTTATACATTAAAAAATTAAATTAATTGGACCCAAATAACCTCTGAGGTCCCTTCCAACTCTAGATCTGAACCATGAATTAGTCATTGAAGCTCAATTTAATTTTTTTACAGAATGATTCATTTTTATCTACATACATATGGACATTTTTTTTTATCCCTTACCTTCCATCTTAGAACTAATATTGTGTATTGGTTCCAAGACAGAAGAGCAACAGCAAGGGCTAGGCAAAGGGGTTTAAGCGCCTTGTCCAGGGTTACACAGCTAGGAAGTGTCCGAGGGTACATTTGAACCCAGGCTCTCTTGTCTCCCGTCCTGGCTCTATCCGCTGAGCCGCCTACTATCAACTCTAAGAGAGAAGAGTAGCAAGATCTAGGCTATTGGGATTAAGCCGAAAGTCACAAAGTTATGACGTGTTTTGAATTGAAATTTGAACCCAAGTCGTCCCATCTCTAGGCCTGGCTCTCTATCACTTAGCCTAGGTGCTCCATACATATGGATTTCTGACCTTAGAGCCAGCTACTGAAAAATGTAGATGAATATGCCGACTTGGTTTAATGCATAAATTCTACGAAATTGTTTTTTCTTTTAAATACATATTTCAACATAATTAGTTTCCTCTGTAATACTCTATTTGATTGTATATATTTAATAACCTTATTCACGCGATCTCACCCCCTCCTTGGGAGAACTCTACTAAAGAAGTCCACCACTAAACAGAGGGAGCGAGAGAGGAGGGGAAGGGGATGGATAGAGCCGGAAGAAGGCTAACCTTTTGTGGAATATTCCATTTTACCATCATGTGGGGGGAGCCCTAGCTTCCTTCCAAAATCACTGCAGGAGCGTCCTAGATCGATCCCAAACCACTGGAAGCTAAAGATATAGACTACGTGTAAGAATAAATAACCAAAAGGACTTAGATGGACTTCTTTAGATGTGGTCCCGGCTCAACCTCAACACCCCTCTCCTAGGGTCCCATGGTTCAGCCCAAGTCCTCGACTTGTCCCTTCACCTGCCGCGTACAAAGGAGTCTTGGTTTTGGACTCGAACCTGGAGCCTCCCTAACCAAGTAATTCATCCGCTGACCCTGAGTTTATGAGGAATGAAATCCTTCTTCTTCTCGGTGCTTTTGGTAGAGACGCTAAATATGAGTCAGTAACTGGGACACTGGGTGATTCCCAGCCCCCACGCATCCTAAGCCCGAAGGAGGCCAAATAAAATATTTAGTAAGAGGCTAAGACGGTAGTTAGATTTTGGGGAAGGCCCAAATAGCCTTAACAGCCTAGACAAGACAGTCTGGCACTGTCCACCCTCCTCCTCTGCTGACAGGATCCTAAGGTTATTTAAGGTTGTTTTTGAAATAAGACTCACTAGGGAGAGAAATAGAACCACAAAACATTTCTTAAAGCTAAAGACTAAATGGGTTTTCTTTGGGTTTGTGTGTCTTAGGAACCATGGGTTAGATTCAGAGCGAAGGGGGCCTTAATTAAAGGCCAATCTAGTCTAGCTTTGTCATAAGTGACAAAATAGGACCAAAAAAAGGTTAAATAACTTGCCTGAGGTCACCCAGGTAGAGAGCTAGGATTTGAGCCAAGTTCCCTAGCTCAGTCTTCACAGCTTTTATTGCCCCACTGTGGTAAATAGCTTGAAGCAGTCAGTGCATCTTCACTCATGCCATTCTTCTGTTTTGAAGGGGGGAAAAAGTCTAAAATATTAGTCTCTTCCCTTAATTTACATTTGTTGCTCAGTGATCTAATTTACTAATTGATTTGCAATGGAAAATGAAGGGTGTTATAACTTCCTATCTAAATAGTTTTTTTTAACACTTCTACAATCTATTAACATCTCAGTGAAGAATGTCAAGAAATTATGATGAAAATGACCATCATAATACTAAATAGCAAAGTTTAATCTGTCTAAAAGTCAGGCCAGTAAAAACAGTTTTACTTGTTTAGTTTTTAGATCTCAATTCATACTTTTTAAAAAAAAACCCTTACCTTGGGGGCAGCTGGGTAGCTCAGTGGATTGAGAGCCAGGCCTAGAGATGGGAGGTCCTAGGTTCAAATATGGCTTCAGACACTTCCCAACTGTGTGACCCTGGGCAAGTCACTTGACCCCCATTGCCTAGCCCTTACCACTCTTCTGCCTTGGAGCCAATACACAGTACTGATTCCAAGACAGAAGGTAAGGGTTTAAAAAAATTTTTTTTAATTAAAAAAAATAAATAAAATAAAATAAAAACCCTTACCTTCCATCCTAGCCAAAAGTTGTGTATTGGTTCCAAGGCAGAAAAGTGGTAAGGCCTAGGCAATGGGGGTTAAGTGACTTGCCCAGCTAGGAAGTGTCTATTTCTGGATCTTTAAAATCACTTGTAGTTCCTGTAGAAATTACTTGGTGAGATGGGGAACATGATAGTATATACAGAAACTTCTTTTTCTTCTTAAGAGCAGGGATTCTAATATCAACTCAGGTAAACCCTTTACTTCCTATCAATTGGGGTTGTGACTCACACAGCTAGGAAGGGGCTGAGGTCCTAGTTAAACCTAGGATCTCTGGTCCCTAAGCCTGGCTCTCAATCCACTGAGCAATGAAGCTACCACCTCTATACTTAATATTCACTTTAGTATCCTTTCCCTCTCCTTAAATTTGCTACTCGTATCCCCGTTTTCTGTTTGAGTTGGTTGATTTCTCATTTCCAGTCACAATTACTAACAATACCTATTCTTTTATATTTTACAACATTTCTCTTGATCTTTAAGTTTTTATAAACAGCTTCTTGACATCTGCAGTGCCAGGTGACTTCTAGAATCTAATTTCCAATTTTTTTTCCATTTTAATAATAGAGGCCTATTGCCTTTCTTCCATTTCTTGACTCATTTACTGTTTTCAGTATATTAATTCCAAGCATCCTTTAATGACTTGTGCGCCCTTTCTATACAATGTCAAATTTTCCTTTGGTCCTTCAAGATAGTGTTACATAGTAAAGAAATAGTGCTGGATTTGGAATTAGAGGACCTGAGTTCATATTTGTGCTCTGACACTTTAAGTGATATAACCCTGCATAAGGCACTTAAGGCTTCTTTGCCTCAGTTTAATTATTTATAAAATTTTTTAAGTTGGATTAGATGCTCTCTGAGGTACCTTCTAGCTCTAAGTCTATAATACTGTTGTTCAAACTTTTAATAATATTGCCATTATAAAAAATCTCTCAGGCAACTGTCCAAAACAAATTAGACAAATTTAATATTGGAATGTAAAGCTATCCATTTCATACTCAAGTATTTTTGAAACAAAATATGCAAACCTTAAATAAGGAACTAAGGTATTATGGATAACCTAAATTTTCAAACAGGTTTAGCATGACATGAAACTTGACTAGTATTTATCTTCTCTTATTGCTTCAGGTTCCTCAATAGAGTCTTTGTAAATCTCAATACACATAACATACACACACACACACACACACCAAAAAACAAAAAAATTAAGATCAAAAATCTTTCTGTGGTATAACTGTGGGAATAGAAACACAGAAGAAAAAATTTCTTTGATCACATGGTTCAGTGGGGATATGATTGGGGATGAAGACTCTAAATGATCACTCTTGCAAATATTAATAATATGGAAATAGGTCTTGATCAATGATACAGGTAAAACTCAGTTGAATTCCTCATTGGCTATGGGAGGGGGGAGAGAGGAGGGGAGGGGAATAATGTGAATCATGTAGCCATGGAAAAATATAGTAATTAATTTTTAAAAAGAAATATTACATTTTACCTGAGTCATTCTTTATTTTATCTCCTTTTCAAAAGTAGTTTTCTATATGGCCTCTGGCATTGTTACTGAGAGAAAACTCAACTCATTATGAATAGTAAGTGGTTCAAAATTTTTAATTCTTAAATTGTATGTATATATGTGTATGTAATATATATAATATATGTATATGTTTACATATGCTGTGTGTATATAAATGAGTATATGTTCATCTATCTTTATATAAAATATATTTTATAAATATATGTTTTATATAGAAAATTAAAAATCTTAATTAAAAAACATCTTTCTGTGACTGGAAATAATTTTCTGGTTAACCATACATTCAATGTTGGTATGAATGTCCGTATTTCAAGTGGCAAAAAATTATCACTATAGTGTTATGGGGTAATGTTTGCTGTTGAGATTTCTTTTGCTGAAATAATTTTAGGAAGACCTGAAAGCACTTCCTCCAAAGAGGAAATAAACAGATCAAAGAACTGAAGTTATATCTATAAAGAAGATCTGATGTTAATTAAGGGAAAAAGAGGAAAAAACATGTTTTCCCAACAATGGTGGGTTTTAAGCACTTGTTTCCAAGCTGAGAAAGAAAAATAAATTCCTCTATGACTTTGGGTTCCATCTAATTCCCTCCCTTCAGGTGAACTATAAGGACTTTATGGACTTAAGACTCTGCATTTGTGGATGTGAGATACTTCTTAGCTGTGTAACCCTAGGAAAGTCACTTAACCCCAATTGCCTAGCCCTTATCACTCTTCTGCCTTAGAACCAATATTTGGTATCAATTCAACCAATACTTAGTATCAATTTTAAAGACAGAAGGAAGGTGTTTGTTAGGCTGCATCTATCATTTATTTTAAAATATCTACATACCAAAAATTAAAGATATGTAGAAATTTAATATAATAGAATAAATGAATGATATATAACTGAATGTAATAGAGATGAAGCAGTGCATTCTAGATGTAGAAGAAAGGGGACAAAGGCACAGAGGTAAATAAGGCATGTAAAAGAGATGATGAGAAATCCAGTTTGTCTAAAGAATAGATTAGGTATAAGGTTATTTTTACCTTTCTTTTACCTATTCATTCTTTCTATTTTTTTCAATTACTTGTAGAAATAATTTTTTAACAATTGCTTTCTGACCTTTCCCAATCCAAATTCTTTCTCTTCCTCCCTCCTCTTCCCCCTCCCCAGGCAACAAACAATCTGATAGAGGTTATTTCAGTGTTTTTATGCAATGCAAATTTCCCTCAGCCTTATATTGTGAAAGAAGATATATATTGAACATGTGAGAAAAAACTCATGAAGGAAATAATGCAAGAAATGGCATGGTTCATTCTGTATTTATACTCTGACAATTCCTTCTATGGCTATGGATAGCACTTTTTACCACAAGTCCCTTGAGGTTGTCTGGGGTATTTGCATGTTTATAATAGTTTAGTCCTCCACAGTTGATTATCATACAATATTTCTGTTACTGTATACAATGTTCTCCTGGTTCTGCCCATTTAACTTTGTGCCATTTCGTGCAAGTGTTTCGAAGTTTTTCTAAAACTTCCATTACAACCATATACCATAGCTTGTTCAGCCATTCCCCATTTTTTTTTTGCTACAAAGAAAGATTCTGTAAATATTTTTTATAAATGTAGATCCTTTCCCCTTATCTAAGATATCTTTGGGATATAGACCTAGTAAAGGTATTACTGGTCAAAGGATATGCCAGAATAATACTTTTGAGAAAATATTGATGTAAAACATTGATATCTCTCTAATAGAAGTTTTGTTTTGTTTTTTAATAAAAACCCTTACCTTCCATGTTGGAATCAATTCTGTGTATTGGTTCCAAGGCAGAAGAGTGGTAAGGGCTAGGTAATACGGGTTAAGTGACTTGCCCAGGGTCACACAGCTGGGAAGTATCTGAGGCCAAGTTTGAACCCAGGACCCAGAACCCATCTCTAGGCCTGGCTCTCAATCCATTGAACTACCTAGCTGCTCCTAGAAGTTTACTTTTCAAAAAGAAGTCCTTTGGGAGAACACAATTCTTTAACCTCAGAATATCTGATATCTGACTACTACAGAAGCCAATCCTAGTTGCCATGGAAATTTCTGCCCTTGCTCATTCTTATTCATTTCAGATAGTTTCCGAGTGGCAGGTAAAGTGATGCCATTTAGATGTGAGCTCCTTGAAAGTGAGAATTGTCTTTTGCCAGTGCCTAGCATATAGTAGCTGCTTAATAAATACCTATTTATTGGCACCACTCAAGGACCACATTCATGAATGAATTCTCCATGGGCAACATGCACTATTTCACCCCATTGGATTTAATTTCAGGATTCTCTTTTGCCACAAACCTTATTAGTAGATCCATGAAATCAAGTTTTATCATGGTTTTTCAGTCTCAAAGATACACCAGTTTTCTTTCAGGTGTGAAGCTACTCTAGGTAAGCAGAATTGTAAGTAGCCCTTTATGTTCCTCTGAGACTCATTTATTCCAGATTAATCAAAGTTCATACTAATTCTAAAGTCATTCATTTATTTCAGTTATTTAATTTATCTCCACAGATTAACAGTAGTAGAGATAATTCCAAATAGTTAATCATCAAAAAATAATATATTTTTGGCTTGGGATGATGATTTTTTTTCTTTTCTGCAGATTTAGCTTTCTAATTAGCTTTTGCTCCAGTTAATATTAAAATAAGTTTGCATGTTCTAAGCATATAGCAATTAATAGAGCCCATGTTATATGGCAAGGAGAAGCCAGCTTAGTAACTAAAAATTTGCTGCTGAAAATTTACACGGATAATGAAGAGTTTATTGTCAGCAAGGTTTTTTATTTTGTCTTGAAGTGTTTTTAAAATCACATGTTTTACATATATGTTTCTGTATTGTGAAGGAAGAGATTACAACATCAGTGAGACTGGCAAGCATATGCAAGGAATGGAAGCTTGAAGGATTGTCAATCAAGGAGAGATGGGAAGATTCTAAAGAAGAATCTGGTCAGGAGGGAGGCAGTTAAATAAGCTAGCACCTGAAACTGGTCATTCACTCTTTCCTTTTGAACTCTGAGGAAGGAGCTGGCAGACAAACTGCTCTGGATTCCTGGCTATTGGCTTCACATTGAAAGATTGGAGTATAACTCTGAAGATCCTTTCAGTTCATCAATAATATCCCCTTAAAGACAAATAACTTTACTTTCCTATATTGAATTTATAGAAAATTAGGGAGATCCTAATTCCTCTTCCCTCTCCCAATTCCTTAACCTTACTTCTTTAAAATAAATACCTTTTAGAAGGTACTATAGTATATAATTAGTCTTTTAAAAGTTGCTGTCAACTTACCATCTGAGAAGAGCTGTTAAGACCAACTGAGAGAGAGGGACAGGAAGTGGGGTAGGGGAAAGGAGTGAGAATCCCAGCTTCTCCTCTAACCTTATTTCCTAGTGTCACCATTCCAGCACTTCTCTTACCCTAAATATCCTAGTTGAAGAGCCTCTATTACAACTTGGCACTCCAGAAAAGGTCTTACCCTTCCCAAAACTGAAAAAGAAACAGAAAATGATGCTACAGCTAATCTGTGGACTGCTAGTGCTCTCAGCTATTGCATGTTATTGGGTTTACACTATAATGTATAGTGCAGTGACTACTGTTCTTATGGATACTATAGGCTTTATATAAAATACAATGGCTTTCATAACAGCTGTACCTTTTACAACCGATACTGTGGTGTGGCAAGTCATTACTCAACTATATGTTTTTACCATGGCAGCAATACAGACTTTCTCCTAACTTAAGAATATCATCAAGTAACAAAAAAAAAACAAACAAACAAGAATATCATCAAGTTTATGACACCAAGAAAGGCAGCTCAGATCCTGGTAGTAGACACTAATCTGGAACAGTTGGTTAAGAAAATATGTGAGGAGTTTCTACAAGAAGCAAGGGCTAGATCAGGCTAAGGATGAGAGTGGGCAAAAGGATACAGGGATTATGGACAAAGATACTAAGGAGAAAGATAAGGAAGTCAAAGGGAAGAACAAGAAAGGGGCTCAGGAAAATAACAAGGAAGTCAACACAAATGCTGAAAAGATACTACCACTCAGGGGCATTGCAAAGATATCTGACTCTGCTGGGGTGGTTCATTCAAAGATCCACAAACAGTTTTCCACCCAGGAACTTGATTCTATCAAACACAGGTTTCCAAAATTTCTCTATGAACCCTACCATGCTCTTAAGGAACTGAAGAAAGTATTTAAATTTTTGGAACCTGATTTTTCAGGATTTGGAATGCCTCCTTTCTGAATTATTTAGCCCCCATGAACATAGGCAATTTGTAGAGAAAACCAGGACAGACAATACTCTAACAAGCTGGCCCACTGAAGAGCAGAGAGAGGATTTTGATTTTGCAAATCCTACTAGTATGACTTACATGAGAAAATGCAGGGGAGATCTTCTGCAAGCCATAAAATCTTTCTGCTCCAAACCAAATGCATGGGGTAAATTTGATAAGTTAACTCAAGAAAGTAATGAACATCCTGCTGCATATATTGATCACTTAGCTGAGACAGCAGAATCTATAATGGGGATAGATCAGGATTCAGAGGAGTCTGTAGCACATGTGAGGAGGCAGTTCCTTCGGGGTTGCAACTCACACTTGAAAAATTTTTTTAGAAATTCTTTCCCAAATATGACAATGTCACCCTATCTAAAATTCAAGATTCTGCGACATACTTATGGGAAAATCACAAGGAACAACAGTCAGAAATGAGAGAATTAAAGCAAAAATTACAAAATACAGAAGAATCATTAAAACAGAAAGAGATTGAGCAAATTAAAAGTTTATAGACCATAAAGACATACTCTAGACCCTCATACCAACAGAGCAAGGGACAGAGAGAAATAAGGAAGTGTTTCCTTTGTCACAAGGTTAGTCACCTAATCAAGGACTGCTATCTAAAGAAGAAATATGAATCAAATAATAGGGGAACACAGGGAAAAACATATTATAGATCAAAGACAAACTCATGCTGTCAGCATTGCTGGCTAAGAAATGAACAAGAAGCATCAGACACTGAATCCACGAAATTAGCCATAAAATCAGGGGCTAAACCAAAATATGCAGATGTGGTATCAAAAGGAAGGCAAAATTTATGAAGCCAGGAATTTAAGATACTTAGAAATAAACATGGGGTTAACAGAAAGGAATTGCAGGATGTGACAAGCAATGAGGGATTGGCAGGAATGAAACAAAAACATAAAGAGAAAAGGAAATACATGGGTGGAACATAAAAGTGAATTTATTGGATCTGTGAGAAGTTATGATAACAAATCAAATCAAATATTGAGTGAAAAGCAGAGACAAGTACAGGAATTAGATAAAGAGATTAAAAATATAATTGCACAGATACAAGCTGATATTGGAGACTCAGAAAGGGCATAGTAACCAGTCAGGAAAAAAGCAAAGAACTGGAAATATCTGGAAAAAAATTTTCAGTGCAAAATGGGCACAGGGATTGAAATGAAGAGAAAAAGAGTTCATGAAAACTCACATAAACATGATCAGGAGCTATTGAAAAAAAACCAGTGAAACAAAATTTCAATTCCCTGCAATATAATATCCAAATGAAAGCACAGACTAAGGTTACTTTAGCAAATACAGTTACAGGAGCTATAAAAAACAAGATACATAAACTCACAGACAAAGATAAAACCCTACTTGGACCTATTAAAACTTCAAAAAGCTATATGGTACTGACTTCCTTAGAAAAAAATATCTAGCTTGAACCCAGAAGCTGAAATTTTTCATCCCACATTAGATAAATTGGAAAATTCAAATCTAAAACAAAATGAAATTAAAAATACACTTGATACTGATGATTATTTTCAATGTATTCAAAGTGAAACAGCAGTTAGATTTGAAAATATAGATAGAATGGAGAGCAAAACAACTGCCATGATAGCCAAGGGTTCAAAAGACTCCCATGAAGCCAATATTCTAAAGGGAGGGGGGAGGTCTAACCAAGTGAAACTATATGAACTTACAGATAGCTATGATTTAAAATTCATATTCCAGTGAAGGAGGAAATAAGACACAGTCAAATTTAAGTGGAGATCAGTTAGGAAATGATTTATACCAAGAAGATTTAACTAGTTCAACCATACAATTGGCAGAAGATAACAATGCAGTGCAAAATGAATCATTAGCAATTAACTCAATAGCTGCCCCAAAACCAGAACCATATGTATGAATTAAGGTGAGGAAGAAACAATACAAAGCTCTCGTAGATACTGGTGCTTCAAAATCAGTCCTAAAGACATTTCCAGGGAATGCCACCATAGGGGTATGATTTATGTGGCTAGAGCTACAGGAGAGGTTCAACAGGTCCCCGAGCCCAAAAGCAAAATGGTTAAGCTAGGTTCTCTCACCATTGATCATACATTTCTCTTGATCCCTTCATGTCCAGATAACCTTTTAGGATGTTATTTTTTAATGTAAAATTGGGGCAACCCTGTAACACAAACATTCTGGAAAGTGTGAATTTTAGATTTTCTCCACCCTGATTAAATCTTTAAAATCCTAACAAATAGGAATGTCTATACCCCTACTTAAGGATTAAGTGTTGAAGAAGTATGGCCTATGACAGACATGTGCTAGGAAGTGACAAGTAAAAAACAACTGACAGACCCCCTGGGATGTCCTAGGTCAAGCTTAAGCTACCATTGGTACATCTATAAGCAAAGCCTCAAAAAAAAAAAAAAGCATAGCTTGGACAAAAATCCAATGAAAATTTCTGGAAGAGATTAAAACAATGGTTTAAAAAAAAGCTAAAGATTATTTTAAAAGCCAAGTGAGAATCTTACCTGAGAAAATAACTCCCAAAAAATTAGAATTGGTGAAATAGAAGCTAATGACACCATGAAATATATTAAAAAACAAACAAGCAAACATTAAAACAAAGTCAAAACTGAAAAAAAAGAAAATGTGGCTGACTCATAGGATAAAAAACTGACCTAGAAAACAGAACAAGGAGAGAGAAAATTTAAGAATCACTGGATTACTTTAAAGGCATGACCTTTAAAAAAAGAGCATAGATATATTTCAAGAAATCATAGAGGATGTTTTTGTACAAGTCTTTTCCTTATGATTTCTTTGGGGTATAAACCCAGTAATGGTATAGCTGGATCACAGGGAAGACAGTCTTTTAAATTTAGGCATAGATCCAAATTGTCATCCAAAATGGTTGGATCAATTCACAACTCCACCAGCAATGCATTAATGTCCCTTTTTTGCTTCATCCCTTCCAACATTTATTACTTTCCTTTGCTGTCATGTTAGCCAATCTGCTAGGTGTGAGGTGGTATCTCAGAGTTGTTTTGATTTGCATTTCTCTAATTATAAGAGATTTAGAACACTTTTTCATGTGCTTATTGATAGTTTTGATTGTTTTATCTGAAAATTGCCTATTCATGTCCTTTGCCCATTTATCAAGTAGGGAATGGCTTGATTTTTTTCTACAATTGATTTAGCTCCTAATATATTTGAGTAATTAAACCTTTGTCAGAGGTTTTTGTTATAAAGATTTCTTCCCAATTTGTTGCTTCTCTTCTAATTTTGGTTGCATTGGTTTTGTTTGCACAAAAACACTTTAATTTAATGTACTCAAAATTATTTATTTTATATTTTGTAATTTTTTCTAACTCTTGCTTGGTCTTGAAATTTTTCCTTTCCCAAAGATCTGACAGGTATACTATTCTGAGTTCACCTAATTTAGTTATAGTTTCTTTATATTCAAGTCATTCACCCATTCTGAATTTATCTTGGTGTAGGGTATGAGATGTTGATCAAAACCTAATTTCTCCCATACTGTTTTCCAATTTCCCAGCAGTTTTTGTCAAATAGTGGGTTTTTGTCCGAAAAGCTGGGATTCAATTGGAGGAAGCGGAGTCAAGATGTCGGCTTAGCAAGCAGCAAAAGTTCAGACCTTGTGGAAGACCCTTCCTTAACCAATACAGACTGAATGCTCCTAGGGCACCGAAATTCAAACTGAACACCAGGACAGAAGCAGGGAACCCTCCTTCTGGACTCAAATCAAAAGGTATGCCCCCAAAAGCCAGAATCTGAGAATACTCCGGGCTAAGGGGAAGGCAGAGGGAAGGTCCCACGACCCCTCCCCCACAACCCAGAGGGCTGAACCCCCAGCAGCAGAGGGAACCTCTGAGCGGGCAAAGGTGCTGGTTTGGAGGGTCTACCTTGTGAGCAGCGGGGTGCCGGGCTCGGAGCATCCAGCTTGGATAGCGGGGAGGAAGCCAGGGAGAGACAGGGCCGTGGCTGGGTCCCTCCATTGGGCTCCAGTCTCACCGTTGCCTTGGGGCACATCCAGACCAATCCAGTTGAACTAATCCCATCAGAACTCCTCAGAGTTTAGGGAGGCAGGCAAAGGCACTTGCAGACAGTGGAGAAGCAGTTGGAGAGAACTGGAGAGAGCCTGGGCAGCCCAGCCTTCCAGGAGTCTTCAGAGCCTCAGAGCTTCATACCACATACAGCCCAACCCAGTTGAACTCAATCCAATCAAAAGCCTCCAGAGGACAGGGAAGCTAACATTCCTCCCCTAGAGACTGTACCAAGAGATCTGACAAAGCTCCAAGAGGGGAGACTGACAGCCCCCAAACCAAAACAAAATGAGAGGAGCACAAGCACAGACAAATACGGGGAGCAAAGAAGGGGTAAACTTGAGCAAACAACAGAAAAAGAAGAAATAAATTACAATAGACAGCTTCTGCACAGGTAATGAGCAAAGAGCGAACGAAACAGAGGGGGAGGGATCAGCAAAGGAAAAATCAGAAATCCCAGAGAATTGGATACAGGCTTTGGAAGAACTCAAAATGCAATTCAAAACACAATTAAGAGAGGCTGAAGACAATTGGGAAAAGAACTAAAAAACTAAGATAAGTCATCTGGAAACAGAAAATAGTGTCTTGAAAGCCAAAATCAACCAGCTGGAAAATGAGGCAAAGGAGATGAAATATGAGGCAAAGCAGATGAAAGATGAGGTGAATAAGATGAAAGATGACCTCCAAAGAAAATCCGACCAAAAGGAAAAGGACGACCAAAAAACTAAGGATGAAATCCAGTCTTTAAGAACCAGAATACAATAACTAGAATCAAGTGACCTCACAAGGCAGCAGGACACTATAAAACAAAACCAAAAGAATGAAAAAAATTGAAGAAAATATGAAGCATCTCATTCACAAAACAGAGGATTTAGAAAATTGTTCAAGGAGAGACAATTTAAGAATTATTGGCCTAAAAAAAAAAAAGAATTATTGGCCTACCAGAAGACCATGACAAAAGAAAGAGCCTGGACATTATATTACAGGAAATTATTAAAGAAAACTGCCCCGAAATCCTTGAACAAGAGGGAAAAGTGGAGATTGATAGAATCCACAGATCACCTTCTGTACTTAATCCCCAACTGACAACACCCAGGAATGTTATAGCCAAATTCAAGAACTATCAGACCAAAGAAAAGATATTACAAGCTGCCAAGAAGAAGTCATTCAGATACCAAGGAACCACAGTGAGGATAACTCAGGATCTGGCTGTATCCACACTGAAAAAAAGAAAGGCATGGAATATGATATTCCGGAAAGCAACAAAATGCTGGGATTCAATTGGGGAATGGCTGAACAAATTGTGATATCTGTTGGTGATTGAATACTATTGTGCTCAAAGGAATAATGGACTGGAGGAATTCTATGTGAACTGGAATGACTGAGTGAAAGGAGCAGATCCAGGAGAACATTATACACCAAGACTGATACATTATGGTATAATCGAAAGAATTCGACTTCTCTACTGCCAACAATGCAATAGTCCAGGACAATTCTGAGGGACTTATGAGAAAGAACACTATCCACATTCAGAGAAAGATCTGTGGAAGTAGAAACACAGGAGAAAAACAACTGCTTCATCACTTGGGTTGATGGGAATATAATTAGGGATGTAGATTCTAAATGAGCACCCTAGTGCAAATATCAATAATAATATGGAAATAGATCTTGATCAATGGCACATGCAAAACCCAGTGGAATTGTGCATTCACTACAGGAGGATCATGGATGGAGGGGAGGGAAAGAACATGAATACTGTAACGACGGGAAAATATTCTAAATTAAGTTTTTAAAATTTTTTTAAAGAAAATACCCATATCTTTTAGAGTCAGAGGACAAAGTAGAATTGAAAGAATTACCAAATGCCTCTGGAAAAAAACCCTCAAATGAGAATATTATATCCAAAATCTATAGCTTCCAGGTAAAAGGAAAAAGTACTTCAAACAATTAGAAACCAGGAATTCCAGTATAAAAAAACCCACAGTCAAAATCACACAAATTGAAAAGCCCACCATCACAATGAAATAGAGAGCTTGAAATATGACGTTCCAGAAGGCAAAGGATATAGAATAACCTAACAACCATTTTACCAGTTGAAAAATGGATCTTTATTATTTTTTTCTTTTTTGGTCATCTTTTCAGTCATGTCCAACTCTTTGTGACACTGTCATTTTCTTGGCAAAGATACTGAAGTAGCTTGCCATTTCCGTCTCCAACTCACTTTTTAGATGAATAAACTGAAGCAAACAAGATTAAGCAACTTGCTCAGGTTCACAGAACTAGTAAAAATCTGAAGTCAGATTTGAACTCAGAAAGACAACTCTGGGCTCAGTCAGTACCCTATCCATCGTGACACCTAGCTATCCCATGAAATAGAAACTACTCATTCTTAGTGAGGAAACAAGAACCGAGTAGAAAATTTGTCATACAAACACAGGAGTCAAGAAAAGCATATGAAAGTAAACATGAACAAGTAATCATAGGTGACTAAACAAGATCAAACCATTTATATTTTTATATGAAGAAAGTACATCTGTATCCTCTCAGAATTGTCATCATCATGGGTGATATGGGAAGTCTTAATTAGACGGAAGGCCTGGGGCAGAAGTTTCTGTTTTGATAATCAAAAAAAAAATAGGAAAGGAGAAGAGGAAAAAACTGTGAAGGGAGAAATGTGTCTCTTTAATAGGTATGCAAGTAAGATTCTATACAAGAAAGGAGTTTGGGGGTAGTGGATGACACTTGAACTTCACTTCCATCTAAACTGGCTAGAGAGGGAATAATATGCATACACAAAGGTGGGTACAAAAATGCATTTTGCTCAACAGAGAAACCAGAGGGAAATAGCTTATGGAAAAAAAGATAAAGGCTAGATTAAGGAACATATTGGTCTGAAGCAAAACAGACTCTTAAAGAAGAGTTGGGGGGAAAAATAGAAGGAAAAGTATTCACTAGGATGAAGGAAAATAGCAGCCGTAACTGTGAATAGAATGAACTCGCCCATAAAATGGAAGAAGATAATAGATTAGAAACTCAAATCCAACAATATATTATTTAGAAGAAATATACTTTGAAACAGTAAGATAGGAGCAGCTAATTAGTACAGTAGATAGAGTGCCAGGCCTGGGGTCAAGAAGATCTAGATTCAATTCTGGCCTTAGATATTTCCTTGATGTGGCCCTAGGCAAATCAGTTAACCCCACTAGCCCTTGCTTCTCTTCTGTATTAGAAAGAAAGGAAAGAAACAAAAAGATATCTACATAGTTAAAATAAGGGGCTACATCAGAATCTATTATGCTTTAGCTGGACTGAAAAAGGCAGAGGTAACAATCATGATCTCCGACAAAACAAAAGCAAAAATAAACCTAATCAAAAAAGATAAACAGGGGGACAGTTTGATAGCTCAATGGATAGGGAACTGTGTCTAGAGAAGGGAGGTACTGAGTTCAAATGTGATTTCAGATAATTCTAGCTGTGTGACCCTGGACAAGTCACTTAACCCTCACTGCCTAGCCTTCTTCTGCCTTGTAACCAATACACAGCATTGATTCTAATATGGAAGGTAAGGGGTTCTGAAAAAGAAAGAAAGGGTATGCCTATTTGACAGTTGCACATAAAACCTTCTCAAAAATGACAATATATTAGAGCATTAAAAACCTCAGAAACAAAATAATGAAAACCACAAATATTAAATGCATTTTTGATTACTATAATTCAATAAAAATTATGTTCAATAAAATATCTTTGAAGCAAAGATTAAAATTTTATTTGAAACTAAATAATTTAATCTTAACGAATGAGTGAGTCAAAGTCAAAAAATCATAGAAATAATTTCATTAAAGATAATAAAAACAGGGGCAGCTAGGTAGTTCAATGGATTGAGAGCCAAGCCTTGAGATAGGAGGTCCTAGATTCAAGTCAGGTCTTAGCCATTCTCTAGCTATATCACCCTAGACAAATCACTTAGCCCCCATTGCCTACTTCTAACAGCTCTTCTGCCTTAGAACTGTACTCATTCTAAGATGGAAGGTAAAGGTTTTAAGAAAAAGATAATAACAATAACACAGCATACTAAAATGTGTGGAATGCAACCAAAGCAGTACTTAAGGGAAATTTTATATTTCTAAATATTTTCATCATTACAAAATATATAAATTTCCTATTTATACAAAAATACTTATAGCATCTCTTTTTGTAGTGGCAAAGGATTGTTAATCAAAGAAATTTTGATCAATTGGAGAATGACTGAACAAGTTGTGATATAGATATAGATGTAGATATAGATATAGATATCCTTACCTTCTGTCTTAGAATAAATACCAAGTATCAGGAGAGTGGCAAAGGCTAGACAACTGAAGTTAAGTGACTTGCCCAGGGTCACACAGCTAGGAAATGTTTGAGGCCAGGCTTAAACCCAAGTGTTCTTGATTCCAAACCTGTCTCTATCCACTGAACCACCTAGCTGTCCTGTGGCATATGGTTTTGATAGAAGACTATTGTGGTATAAGAAATGACAAGCAGGAGGGTTTCAGAAAAAAACTGGTAAGATTTATATGAATGGATATAAAATGAACTGAGCAGAACCAGGAGGCCCTTGAGTAGTAACAGCAATATTATATGTTAATCAACTGTGAAACACTTAGCTACTCTGATCAAGACAATGTTCTAAGACAATTCCAGAGGACCCAGGGTAAAAAAAGCTGTCCACCTCCAGAGAGAGAACTGAAAAATTCTGAAGACAGATTGAAATATACTTCTTATTTTATCTTTATTGTTTCTTTTGGTTGTGTTTTCTTTTGCAACATAGTTAATGTGGAAATGTGTTTGCATGACCTCACATATATAATCAACATCAAATCACTTTGCCTTCTCTAAGAGGGAGGAAAGAGAGAATTTGGAACCCAAATTTTACTTTAAAAAATTAACATTTAATTAGGAAATATTTAATGAAATAAAAAATAAAGCAATTTCATAATGATCATTATTTGATATTTGGTGAGTGCTCCCACTTCCCTAGTTGGATGTAGTGATGGATAGCCAAATAGAACATACCAGAACAGAATATGTGCCCATGTTCTGCCCTTCCCCAGGGTTACTAATATTCACTCCTTTGTAACTCCTATTAAGTCTAAACTTTCTTTTACAGGTTTCTTCAGATAGCAGTGTGGTTAGTATTTTGGAGAAATGACATCTGTGTGTGTCTGTCCAGGTGTTTTTGAGCAACTCATTTCCCACACCAAGTGGCTGTTGGTGCCATTATAATTTAGCAGTTGCTGCTACAAATGTACAAGTACAATTTCTTCCACCTTTCTCTAGCAAAAAAAAAATATGATCCAAGTTCCAAAAACTGTTCAGAAATCTAATTGACACCCAAACTTCCTTCAGGAATATCTCACTTTAAGCAGTAAGTCTGTTCCTGAAGTGTGTGCAAATAAGGATTTTGTTTTAGTTACTGTACAAATGGAATCAAGTTTTAACTATGTGAGGAATTTTGCTCTAGAACCTTCTCATGAATTGTTTTGCCTAGCGAACATGTCTGTGAATTTGCATAAGGTTTTCATTTGTCATATTCAATTAGAGTGCCATCATGCCAGTCACAAATGAAGTGTAATCATTACCACATTCAGTCAGACACCCTCAAGGGGAAAGATTATAAGTAACATGAAAGGAAGGATGAGAAGTGTTGGAGACCCTGAGGCTGGGGAAGGGGAAGAAGAAGGAAAAGGCAGTTAAATTCAGACCTGCGAGAAACATAGATAGACTAGTTCAGATCTGTTTATGTTGTCTAGGCAGTTAGTGCATAGACATGATCAGTGCTATGGAATGCAAAGAATAGCTCAGGAGATGGGTGCAAAACAAAACCCCTAGCACTGCTGTGAAACTTGGACTTTGTAATAGTAGGGTTTCCTGTAAAAAATATCAATATTCATTATAATTAGAGAAAAGTAGACCTACTCCGTAAAAAAAAAATAAATTCCTTCCAGACATCATAAAGGTTGACCCTGAGCCTTTGCTAGCATTTTGCAAACAATCCCACATATGCATTATAATGATGTGGTCAGACTCGTCATTAGCCAAAAGGATAATTCGATTTTTTTCATTTCCGTTTGCCTTACATATAGGTGGCAATTTTAGAGTTCGCAGGCAGAAGCTTTCTAATCACAATCCCCCAGCACCCCCTGCTGTTGATATAGATCTTTGCAGTACTTTAGTGTTCCTTTTAATAGCAGCCACTAAAGACAAAGAAAAAGCAAGAGAAGAAATATTTTTAAACGCTGTCGTCATGTGAAACTTCAATAGTAGGTAATGCTGGTAGCAGTAACAGTAACAATGAGGCAAGGGACAGGGAGGTCACAGGAGCATACACTGAACTGGTTTGACATTTTTTAGCTTTTTCCAGACTGGGTAGAAATCTATTAGCTATTCACATGCATGCATTGTACACTGGAAGAATAAATCTTTACCAGTACTATTGATAGAAAATAGATATAATGATATCTCATTAGAAATTAGATGCAATCAACACCTCACACTCTACACCAAGATAAATTCAAAATGGGTGAGTGACTTAAACATAAAGAAGGAAACCATAAGTAAATTGGGTAAACACAGAATAGTATACATGTCAGACCTTTGGGAGGGGAAAGGCTTTAAAACCAAGCAAGACATAGAAAGAATCACAAAATGTAAAATAAATAATTTGACTATATCAAATTAAAAAGCTTTTGTACAAACAAAACCAATGTAACTAAAATCAGAAGGGAAACAACAAACTGGGAAAAAATCTTCATAGAAACCTCTGACAAAGGTTTAATTACTCAAATTTATAAAGAGCTAAATCAACTGTACAAAAAATCAAGCCATTCTCCAATTGATAAATGGGCAAGGGACATGGATAGGCAGTTCTCAGATAAAGAAATCAAAACTATTAATAAGCACATGAAGAAGTGTTCTACATCTCTTATAATCAGAGAGATGCAAATCAAAACAACTCTGAGGTATCACCTCACACCTAGCAGATTGGCTAACATGACAGCTATGGAAAGTAATGAATGCTGGAAGGGATGTGGCAAAGTAGGGACATTAATTCATTGCTGGTGGAGTTGTGAATTGATCCAACCATTCTGGAGGGCAATTTGGAACTATGCCCAAAGGACACTAAAAGATTGTCTGTCCTTTGATCCAGCTATAGCACTGCTGGGTTTGTACCCCAAAGAGATAATGAGGAAAAAGACTTGTACAAAAATATTCATAGCTGCGCTCTTTGTGGTGGCCAAAAACTGGAAAACAAGGGGATGCCCATCAATTGGGGAATGGCTGAGCAAATTGTGGTATATGTTGGTGATGGAATACTATTGTGCTCAAAGGAATAATAAAGTGGAGTTCCATGGAGACTGGAACAACCAGAACCAGGAGAACATTGTACACAGAGACTAATACACTATGGTATAATCGAACGTTATGGACTTCTCCATTGGTGGTGGTGTAATGTCCCTGAACAATTTGCAGGGATCTAGGAGAAAAAAACACTATTCATAAGCAAAGGATAAACTATGGGAGTAGAAACACCGAGGAAAAGCAACTGCCTGAATACAGAGGTTGAGGGGACATGACAGAGGAGAGACTCTAAATGAACACTCTAATGCAAATATTATCAACATAGCAATGGGTTCAAATCAAGAAAACATGTAATGTCCAGTGGATTTATGCGTCGGCTGGGGGGGTGGGGGGAGGAAAAGAAAATGATCTATGTCTTTAATGAATAATGCTTGGAAATGATCAAATAAAATATATTTTAAAAAAAAAGAAATTAGATGCAGTTGATAATACATGCAGAACCTAGATGGAATTGCTTGCCAGCTCCAGAAAGAGGAAGGGATGGGGGGGAGAAAGACAATTTGGATTATATAACTTCAGAAAACTTTTGTGGAAATTTGTTATTACATATAATTGGTAGACCAAAATATCTTAAGAATTAAAATAATAAAAATAAACTCCCCCTTCATATTATCTCCCAATTATAGTGTTAGGTAAGTCTTAGACATTTTAAATTATTTTTAAAAATAAAAGAAATCTGGGGGGGTGGGAAATAGATGCAGTTAAATAAGAGGAAAAGACAAATCAACAACTCAATCTAGAAATAGGAACTTGGGTTGCAGCCAGGTAGTTCAGTGGATAGAAAGCCAGGACTAGAGATTTGAGGTTGTGGGTTCAAATTTGACTTCAGATACTTCCTAACTGTGTAACCCTGGGCAAGTCATTTAAACCTACTTGCCTCACTTTTACCATTCTTCTGCCTTGGAACCAACACTTAGTATTGTTTCTAAGATAGAAGATAAGAGTTAAAAGAAGAAGAAGAAGAAATGGAAACTAGGGATACAGTTTTGGCCTTTAGCATCCCATAAAGGAATAGTTCCTCAGTCTTAGCATTGTGCTTATTAATAGGCCTATCCTATTTAACCTGAGATTAGGAAATGAGTAGCAACATTAAATTTTCAAAATTGCTTATTTATTAATTATTCATTAACACCTCAAAATTCTTAAGTGACCAAGGTCCCAGAACCACTTAACCTACCTCTAATAGTGACTTGATAGCATATAAAATAGGAAGTATGTTGTTAGAGCTTGGAAACGTTCCTTACTTTCAGTAGAATGTAAATCCTGCTTTTCCTTTTTTATCATTTTCCTTGCCAAAAAAATTTTACATCACCTGAATCTGTGAAGCAGATTTCAAGATCAGTCCCATACCACCATCTTTCTGATAGCCTTTGCTATAGGTTTTTGCCCAGTGTTGAAGGTCATAGGGGTAGATCTTGATATTTATGAATCTGAGCTGTTTAGTGGGCTCTGAGCACAGGACAGTCTAAAAATGTTAAGAATAGAAAGATCGAGTGGTTTAGAAAGAAAGAGAAATTCAAATTCACAGAAGAATAGCTTAATTCCGTCTTATTTTTTAGAACCCCACAATTTTCACATTGATGTTTTTAAATGGATAAGAAAGTTATAAACAGAACAATTATAGAGTTATTAGATAATCTTCTATAAGATATTTTTAATAAGTTAATATAAATAGAAAAATAAAATGTCACTGTGATTTTTCATCTAGTCTAAGTTTTGAACATGGGATTTTCACAGGTGAGTAATGTGTGACTTGAAATTATTTTCTTAAACACTCAAGTTCTCCCAAAGGTCCTAGGATTTACCAGCAGATTTACTCATGAGAGGTATATACAAGGGAACACACATATCCCTCTGTGAAAAGAGGGAAATATCTTTCCCATAGAATATGTATCAGCCTTTATAATTGTACTTAATTGAAACTACATATTGATTAAACGTTTTTAATTCTAAGTTAGATCAAGATCTAGGGGTGAGAATTGAAAATGTTGAATGAAACTTTCTAGGCTATATAAATTGGTTATTCATCAAGAATTATTGAGTTCTGGAGGCAGCTGGGTGACTCAGTGGTTTGAGATCCAGTCCTAGAGACAGGAGGTCCTGGGATCAAATCTGACCTCATGTACTTCCTAGCTGTATGACCCTGGGCAAGTCACTTAAGCCCCATTGCCTAGCTCTAACTACTCTTCTGCCTTAGAACTAATATACAGTATCGATTCTAAGACAGAAGGTAGGAGTTATTTTTTTAAAAAGAATTATTGAGTTTTTTTCTCATGCTATGCATTTTATTATGAAGAAAACCACTTTGGAATTTTAATATAATATAATGTGCTAATATACACTCGAGACTAAAAAGTATAATGAAACTGCAATGGGTGTTGGAACACATATAATGTCTGTCTAGAATTTAGTATCTTGTTCTAATTCTTTATTTTTCATTTGTCCGTATTTGGAGATTAGCATTCCATATGTCATGATTCTGAGATTCTCCGAGAATGAAATAAAACACTTTTCCCTAATGCCCTCCTGATGGTCTATATCCTTGGGCAATTAACAAGAACCTTTTGACACGTCAATTCTCAAATTCCTTTGGGATACTATCAGACCTAAGGTCTACCTTAGGCTAATTTCTGCTTTATAGCAAATTTAATTCCAGAAATCTTCCTCTGTGTGTACATATGTATATGTCAATAACAGTTCATTTTTTCAAAATAAATATAATTCTTGTTAATGAATTGAAGTGTTGGTGGTAAGAAAATAGCTTATACTTAGTCTATTTTTCTTTTCTCTTCTATTATTCTTTGTTTGTTTGTTGTTGTTTTTTAAACCCTTACCTTCTGTCTTGGAGTCAATACTGTGTATTAGCTCCAAGGCAGAAGAGTGGTAAGGGCTAGGCAATGGGGGTCAAGTGACTTGCCCAGGGTCACACAGCTGGGAAGTGTCTGAGGCTAGATTTTAATTTAGGACCTCCAGTCTCTAGGCCTGACTCTTAATCCACTGAGCCACCCAGCTGCCCACTTCTGAAACATCCCCTGGAATTTTCTATTCCAACCTCTCAGCTAAGGACCTTGCCTCATACTTAACTGAAAAATTTGCTGCTGAGTTCTCTCTTATCCCCCTTTCACCATCTCACATCACTCAGATTTCTCCCAACCATCTCCTCCTTCATTCCAGTCTCATATGAAGAGATGGCCCTTCTTGCTAAGGCAAGCCATCCTATTCTCACCCTTGATTTTCTTAAATATCATGTTCTCCGAAAGATGGTCCTTTCTGTCATCCACACCCTCAGTAATCTTCAATCCCAGCTGTATAATTTCCTTTACTGCTATTTACAAACACTTGTATGTCTCTTGGTCTAATCATCCCTGCTAGCTATTGTCCTCTCTCTCTCTCTCTCTCTCTCTCTCTCTCTCTCTCTCTCTCTCTCTCTCTCTCTCTCTCTCTCTCTCTCTCTCTCTCTCTCTCTCTCTCTCTCTCTCTCTCTCTCTCTCTCTCTCTCTCTCTCTCTCTCTCTCTCTCTCTCTCTCTCTCTCTCTCTCTCTCTTAATCTTTACCTTCCATCTTAGAATCAATACTGTATCCCAGGCAGAAGAGCAGTAAGGGCTAGGCAGTGGGGGCTACGTAACAGCTAGGAAGTGTGTCTTGGGTCAAATTTGACCCCAGGACCTCCCATCTCTAGGCCTGGCTCTCAATCAGGGAGCCACCTAACTGCCCCCTCTCCTCTCTTTCATGACTCAACTTAAGAAACCGATCTTCAGTGAATGTCTCCACTTCCTCTTCTCCCACTCTCTTTTTATTTTATTTTCATGACGAATGGTATAAGCAGTTTTTTAATTGTAAGTTTCTTGGGAAAGTGTGCCCTAGCTTTCTGAGGAAAATGTTCTGTTGTTATTTTTTTTCCTAGTGTGGTATTTTCATTAAACGCCTCTGCATTGAGTCATGCATGTCCTCTGGCTGACTAGTAAAAAATCAGTACCCAGATGGGACTCATGAGCTATGTTTTTTGAGTGAATGTGCACACGCAAGGTAACTTGTATAGGAACAGTTGTTTTTTTCCTGAGGCCCCCACATGCAAGAAATACTACATGTGCCTCATGTAGTACATAGGAATTGTTCATATTCTATCACACAAAGCACACAATCCATTCTAAGTCTGAGCTTTGACTACAGAGCTCAGAGTATTTGAACAAATATGATATCTTTAAAAAAATTTTAATGTCATGCAAAACACATTTCCATATTGGTTGTTGTTGTAAGAGCACACTCACTCGTAGCCAAAACCCCCAAATAAAACCAAAGATACACTGCTGTGAAAGATGAAACTCCCAACAGTTCTTTCTCTGGAGGTGGAGAGCATTCCCCCTCTAAGTCTTTCAGGATCATCCTGGATCGTTGCTCTACTGAAAGCAGCTAACTTTTCACAGTTGATCATCATCCAGTATTGTTGTTACTGTAAACAATGTTCTTCCAGTTCTGCTTATTTTGCTCTGCATCAGTTCCTGCAGATATTTTCAGCTTTTTCTGAAATCATCCTGCTTATCATTTCTTATAGCACAATAGTTTTCCATCAGCATCATGTAGCACAGTCTGTTCAGCCATTCCCCGATGGATGGATATCCCCTCCATCTCCAGTTCTTTGCCAACACAAAAAAGAGCAGCTGCAACTATTTTTCTTTTCTTTTTTTCTTTTTTAACCTTTACCTTCCATCTTAGAATCAATACTGTGTATTAGCTCCAAGGTAGAAGAGCAGTAAGGGCTAGGCAATAGAGGTCAAGTGACTTGCCCAGGGTCACCCAGCTGGGAAGTGTCTGAGGTCAGATTTGAACCCAGGACCTCCCATCTCTAGGCCTGGCTCTCAATCTACTGAGTCACCCAACTGCCCCCAATTGTCGACTCTTAAACAAAATATTTGCTTAAAAATAAGTCAAAAGCAAGAATAATCATAACATCACAATTCTTTTAGCCTAGGTCACTCTCCTACTAATACATTCATTGTCTGTGGGGGAGAGCAGGCACACACAAAAAACAAAAAGAAGGTATGTTAGTGCAGAAAACCCTTGGCAAGTTCTTTGAAAAACTCACAACTCTGAACCATAGCCTTAATGTCGCTGTCCTTTCAGAACAATATGTACCAGGAGCAGCCGGGTAGTTCAGTGGATGGAGAGCCAGGCCCAGAGACAGGAAGTCCTAGGCTCAAATCTGGCCTCAGATACTTCCCAGCTGTGTGACTCTGGGCAAGTCATAGAAACTTGCAGCAAAAACATCTTTTTCCTCTTCCTGTTAACTCTTTCCCTTCTAATCTTAGCTGTACTCAACCAATATTCTTTTTTTTTATATTGAATTTTTCACTTTTTGCCTAGCCCTTACTGCTCTTCTGCCTTAGAATCAATACATAGTATTGATTCTAAGGTGGAAGGTGAGGGTTTAAAAAAATAAAGAACAATACCTATCCTAAGAATATAAACATTTTCCCTGATAGAATGGGTAGATGAGAACAATTTGTTCCAGTGGCCATGAAGGCAGCTGAAGTGGGCACGGTGGGACACTTCGAGTGGTCAGATATTGAAGATGACGAGGTCATCCAGTGCATCCTGGGGCCATCTCCAGGCATGCTGACTTCTGTCTTACCACTGGATTTCCATGACTCAGGAAGTGAAGCTAAACTTTGTGCAATCCTGCCTCACTTAAATCCAATTCAAAAGGAAGTCAAAACACCACTTGTGATGTCATTGATCTTCTTCAAAAAGAAAGGGCTAATAACACTGGGAAATGGATATTAGTAATATATATTGATTAAAGGTTTATGTATATTGGCTGCATATGTATATATATATATATATATATATATATAAAACCTTATCTGAGAAATTTAATACAAAGATTTTTTTCCCATCTGACTACTTTCCTTCTTATCTTTGGTGCACTAATGTTTGTGCAGAAACTTTTCAATTTCAAGCAATATAAGTTATCTATTTTATCTTTCATAATTGCTTCTATCTCTTATTTGTTAAAAACAATACCTCTCTATCAAGTGATAACATTTGTACAATCCAGTGGAATTGCTTGTTGGCTCTGGGAGGGAGGAGGGAAGAGGGGAGAAAAAGAAAATGAATCCTGTAAACATGGAAAAATATTTTTAAAAATTTTATTTTAATATTTAAAAAATACCTCTCCTACACATAGCTGTGAGAGGTACATAATCTGTTCCTCTTTTAATGTGTCATAGTATGATCTTTAATATTAAGGTTATACATTCATTTAAAATGTATTGTGGAATATGCTATGTTGATATAAGTCTAATTTCTGCCAGACTTTCCCCCCAATTTTCCCAGCAGTTTTTATTTTTTTAAACCCTTACCTTCTGTCTTTGAATCAATACTGTGTATTGGCTCCAAGGCAGAAGAGTGGTAAGGGCTAGGCAATGGGGGTCAAGTGACTTGCCCAGGGTCACACAGCTGGGAAGTGTCTGAAGCCAGATTTGAACCTAGAAACTCCCATCTCTAGACCTGACTCTCAATTCATTGAGCCACCCAGATGCCCCTTCCCAACAGTTTTTATCAAATAAGGAGTTTTTCTTAGATAATTTATGTTTTCCACTTTTTCAAATATTGGGTTATTGAGTTCTATTGTTTCTTATTCTCCCTTGTCTAGTCTGTTCCATTGATTTAGCAGCACTGATCAACTGGCCATATATAAGAATATGTGTTATTCTACATCTTGATATTAGAAGATAATTAGTATTCTTCATTATCACTCTTCTGGAATTGTTGTTATTCATTGCATTGATCAGAGTTCTGAAATCTTAGAAAATAGCTAATCTTTACAGTGTTGTTATTAAATAAATTGCACTCCTGGTTCTGCTTATTTAATTCTGGATCAGTTCATATAAGTTTTCCTAGGTTATTCTGAAACCATCACGCATTTCTTGCACAGCAGCCATGTTCCATTAGGTTCAAATAATATAATTTGTTCAGTGTTTCCCCTAACTGATAATCTCCCTTCAAATTTCCAGGTCTTCACTACTATAAGGAAATGGGCTATGTTCAGTACCAAAGGAAAAAATATTTTTTATACCAAAATCCTTTATATCAGGAGAGACCACATAGTCTGGGTAGGAGGAACAAGTGAAGAAACTGGAGGAAATAAATAGAAGGGCAGGCCAGAGGGCAAAATCCAGACACCCCCTTTTGAAGGTAAGCATATGGTAAGGACTGGGAGGATAGAAGAACAGCTTTTATTTATCATTTATTTTTGTATTTTAACTTAAGGTGTTTTATTTGGGGATTGCTTTCAAGAGGCATTTTCATTTTACTTTCTGCTTCTAAGAGACTTAGACATTTTCTTTTATGATTTCTTGAAAGATAATGTATATCTCACAGTTTTCACATATTACAATGATTCTTAAATTATTTCTCCTTGATCTGTTTTCCATTTAATTTGTTTTTGATATGCCTTATATTTTCTTCTATTTCTTTAAAAAGCCTTTTGACTATGTTTCAATATTTCTCATTACCTCTGAGATTTGTAAATTTTATTTTTAGTCCACTCTAATTTTCAAGGTATCTGATGCTTGGGTAATGTCTTATACCTCTTGTGGTTAAGCTATAAATTCTCATTTCATATCCTTCCTCTATAGCTCTCATTTCTTTTGCAATTTTCCCCCAATGCCCTTCTTTCTTTTCCAGTTGTTTTGTCTAGCAGTCTCTTTTCATTTTTATTATTTTCATTATTTTTATTTTATTATATTTTCATTATTATTATCTCTTATTATTATTTATTATTATTATCTCTTTTCCTTTCCAAACCCCCCCCTTTTTTTTAGCTCTATTTAACTCTTGCTACATCTCTTTCAGGAATTCTAGTTGAACTTGTATCCAAGTGTATTTTTCTTTTAGGCATTTATTATAGATATTTTGAAGTCATTCTTTTTTTCTGAGTCTGTGTCATGAGCATCACTGTAACCATAATAGTCCTTTATGATGGAATTCTTTTTGTTGTTTGCTCATTCTTTCAGTTTCCTGACTCTGGATTTTGTATAAGGGCTCAGGTGGGAGACAGCCCCAAATAGCTGCTACTTCTTTCTGTACTTCCTCCACACTCAGTACACAGCCTAGGTCTCCCATCTGCTCCTTTCCTTGAACTGTTGCCCCTACGTGCAGGTCCCTTCATTCATCCTCCCTGGATGTGTGCCCAGCACTGTGTAGTGGTTGCTGATTGGCACCTGTTTCTGCTCCCTACACATGATCAGGTCCTGCTGTGCCAGATCTGGCATCTATTCTTGCTGTGACACCCTGCCTCTGGCTGGCCCTCCTTCAGGGCCACACAAACATGTCTGACTAGACCCAGGCTCTATAGATCTTTTTGACCTTCTCCCTATGCAGATCAGGGCTTAGTGTACTTTTTTCCCTTTAGATTTTTCCAGCCAGGACTCTGTCTGGTATATTTTCTATTTTTTTTTTTTTGGTAGAGTGGTTATTGGGGAGAGAATGGCTGTTATTCTTATAACAAAAATCAGATTATATGACAAGGTTCTATATGATAAATAAGATGTCTATATATGATAATATATTGTATACCTTCCATATAAAATCAGATCTTATTCTTAAAATGGCTTTCATCATGCTGCTGAAATAGCAAGACCCTTTTAGGGAGAGACAGGAGGCAACCTTTGCCAGCCAAGTAGAATAGTCACCACCACCTTGACCACCAGCATCCCTCATATCCTAGGACCCTGAGTCCAAGAGCTTGGGGAAGAGCAGTTCTTCCAGTCCAGGACCCAAAGTCATCATTCTGGAAAGGAACCTCTGTAAGGATGGAGCCTGATAGCTGCTCGGGCTGGGGCTGAAGCCACAGCTACTGAAGACTGGGAAAAAGACTTCTTGGCCCCCAAGGCCTTGTCTTTGTTAAATGATTCAACACCAGAAACTGGTCTGATTTTATCCTTGGAAATGATAAAGCAGAGGCATTACCTTCAGCTTTGCTGCTGCTCCCCAAAACAGAACCTTTCTATCTGACGAGCAGCTGAAACCATACCTTTGTGTTACTTCCCCCATTAGATTGGTCAACTGATCCTTTCTCGTAGCTTCAACTATCACCTCGGCAAATGGTTATGATGATCACCCAAAATGTTGACATAGCAGAAATGGTACTGGCTATTCTCCTTATCTTGAATTCATTCTGTTCATCTCCACCTCATGGAGTCCCCCCCTTCCTTCAAAATACTACTCGAGCACTACCTTCTGCATGGAATTCTCCAACTGTAGTTGCCCTTCTTTTCAAGCTACCTTGTGTTTAACTTTGTATTTCTATGTATTTATTCTCCCTGTATTTATTCTGCAAATGTTTATATATCTTTGTTGTCTTCCCAGTTAGAATGTAATTTTCTTTTGAATATTGTTTCATTTATTATAATTGTATTCCCAGTGCCTAGAACACTACCTGGCATATAGTTGTTGATTGTCCTTTGTTTTCAAAGGCATGTGATATCCCAATAAGTGATTTGCTTATCAATTAGATTTAAGTAAGGCAGAATCATACAAAATCATCAGCCACGTTCTCTCTTCCAAGTCACTGAAGTCCAAAGGCAAGGCAAAAGTCAGGATGACTGGTGATGGCCCAGGATGCAGTGGATGACCTTGGCATCTTCAATGTTTGACCAAGGTCAAAGCGCTCCTGCTTCAGCTGCCTTCAGGGCTGTTGGACTTCTTGCTTTAATCTGCCCATTCTGAGGGAAGCCTTCCAATGCTTAGATATCCCTCTAATTCACAACAGGTTTAAAGGCTGTCAGTTACCCTCAGCCTGGTTTGGCCTCCGCCTAGGCTATTTTACCAGGATGTGGTCACTGCACACACTGTAGCTTCTTGGAGCCACAGGTGAGAGTTGGGTGACAGGTAGACATCAAAAGTGAGTGAACAACCCTGGTATATTGTAAGCATTTATAAATGCTTATTGATTGATCGGTTCTTTTCTGCCCCTTTGCATTCCTTGTGCCATAAAGGTGTCAGAATGTTGTTAGCTTTGTTCTATATATAGAGGAACCGAGGCAGAAAGTCATAACTGGAGTGGGGAGTCTGGGGACTTTGCCCTAATATTTTGGATGTAGAGAACATCCAATTCAGAAACTACTGATAGCACTAGCAATCCTCAGTAGTACAGAAACAATAGTACTTAGCATCTAGGTAGCAAGAAAAATTACTTAAAAGCAGCAGCTATGAGAGCAGGCTGGGTTGAGATGCTCCCCATCCCAGTTCATTGAGGGCCCCACTTACCCCATGTGCCGTTTGTGGTATTTTCCATAAGTGTAAAAATCCCTATCTATAGTTCTAGAAAAAAAGTAAAGTGGCTTACCTTTGGTCATATAGAGTATCCCCAATGGACTTAGCTGGAGTCCCAGAAGGGGACTTTCTGGGTAAGGCAGAAAAACATGTCTCCTCAAGAGGAGACTGAGAAACCTTTCCTTCTCATCTTTTAACAGAACCCCATTAACTCATCTCTTCTACTTCTATCTGGAATGCAGAGTTCAAATTTCTTTAAGCTATGAATCTTGCCTGGCAGGTAGTGCCAATTTTGTTTGCTTTGGAAGAAGACTAATTGGTTTGGTATTCTTTCTTCCCCAAGACATCTTTATACATGAGAAAAAAATTATTGGATACTTTAGATGTGTGGACCCAATGGCACAATCTACTGTGACTTCCATTCTCCTTTTTATTAAACCATGTTTGCAATCAGAAATGACTTTAATAATGTGCCTTTCAGGGCTGGAAGAAGCATGTGACGACAACTGTAGCTATTACCTCCCATGGGCATCAGCTTTATTGTCTTTTATTTTCCATTGTGTGTTAAGGACATTTCAGTTTTATAATCTGTTGTAAAAATGAATCATTTTTACTGACATCACCCTAGAACATATTTGCCCAAAGGACAAATTGGAATAGGGCTGGGCATGTTTCCAACTTGTCTCAACTATTCTTTTTCAGAGCACTGAAGGTGAAAGGTATGTTCTCTTACGTGGGTATCACCTTGGCATGTTGACAACAGGGCTTGTGCCTGGATGCTACCCCTCTGGCATAAATAAAGTACTAACCCTCATAGAAAAATATCTAAACAGAAATTCTCTAAGTCTTGTACTCACACATTTTCTTTCAAAAAGTCTAGAGTTAAATGTAGACCTAATACAGAGACAGGGATGTATGTCCTTGCTGAGAGGTGATGGCCCCAGTGACTCAGGCACTTGTAAGGTATAGAAGGTGTCTACTACCTTCATTTGCTTTCTACTCTCAACTGTCCATAGCAACTAGTGAGGGGAAAAGAAGTATAAATAGGGACCACTGAATGATCTGAGTCCCTTATGTTTTTTTAACTTTGCAACAGAGGGACAAACAGAACAAACACGTGCAGATATGGAACCAATTCTACTCCTTTGATCCCTCTCTTTCTGCCAGGCTTATTCCTGATCAAAATTCAGACTCAGCTCTACTGCTGGCAGCTGGCAGAGAGCAAGTCACAATTCTGACTTCAGAGGGGAGAAATGGAAACAATAAGCAGAAATTTAGAAGCAGATTTAGGCTCCAGATAAAGAAAAGCTTCCTTAACAATCAGAACTGGCTAAAATGGAATGGGCTGCCTTATATGAATTTCTCATCAATGGAGATTTTCATGCATTCCAGTTTGGGGAAGTTGGATTATATGACTACCAAGGTCCCTTTCAACTTTTAGACTCGGTGCATAATCCACAAATGAGTTAGTTGAGCAATGGGTATAGATTTGGGGTCCTCTCATCCAGGTAGATCTATAGCTTTTGTGCAGCTGTGCTTTATAGCTTCAAGAAAGGAAGTCCTAAGTAGGCGTATTTCATTCATACTGAGCCCATCTCCTTATTTATACAGTCCATAACTGTGTAAACACACAAGGAACAACACCTAGACAGACTTGTGGAGAGTCAAGTACACAATTTCATTTTCCATTTAAAGTCATTTTATTGTCTGGAAGAAAGCAAAATTTTTCCATGGCCACATGCTGTCTGGTCCTAAGGAAAGGAAAGGCCTGGGAAGAATACAAGGGCAGGAGCTGCTATTCCTCAGCACTCTGACTACTGAGATAGTCCTGGAGAAGGGCCTGTACCTCTACCCGCCGACTGAGTTTGGTGGCCTTGCCCTGAAAGCGGCCTTTCTTCCCAGCTCCTTTGCCTTGTAGCAATTCAGCTACCCTGAAATCCAATGGATAACAGCAGAGATGAGCAAGGCCATTCAGGAAGAGTACTAAGAAAAGCAACGTTCCTGAGTCATCCTTTACCTTTGATTATCTCCCTTCCCTTTCACAACCAAACCCTGGAAAAAGCTGCTACACTTATTATCTCCACTTTCTCAGATGTAGGATTCCAAGATGGGGCCTGGTAACCTAGCTAGGGCCAAGCTGTGGAGGGTTCTTTCCCTCACCTCCTTGAGCCCCTATTACCAGGCTCCCAGGAGGTTCCAGGGATTCCCTCCCATTGAATGCTCACTCCTCCCTCCTCTCTCCATCCAAGAATTTACCCAAAAATCTCAATTCTACTCCGGCCCACTGCTCATTTCCCAACAGTCAGAGGTAAGGGATACGGTTGATCATATTACTTGGATAAGCAAAGACCAATTATGATCCTTCTTGTAAGACAGTAGACCAGTAGGCCTTACCACATGCCCTGCCACTGTGCTCCTCAAAAGAAGGATTATTTCCTTTTACTTTTCCCTTGATATGCTTAGACTTAGCATAATGAGGCTCATTTAAGGGCATTAATAAATTCTTTTTCATTCATTCACTTTCTTCCCAACTTTTTATCCAGTTTGTGATCCCACTAGTCAATTAAAATTGTTTTTTCCAAAGTTATTAATTATCTCCTAAGAGCTAAATTCAGTGACATTTCCCCCAGTGGTCTTTCTTCTTAATGTCTCTTCAGAATTTGACCTATTGACTGCTCTGTCTGGATAAATTATGCTCTTCTTCCTGGGTCTGCATGACACTGCTTTCTCCAGACTCTTCCACCTGCCTGACCATTCCTTCTGGCTCACCTTCTCTGTCCTGCCCCTGATTGCATGTTTACCCCAGGGCTCTGTCTTGGGCCCACTTCTCTCTTGAGTGTAACCTCTCTCCTGGGGATCTCTTCAGCTCCCAATTAGTATCCCTATGCAAATGACTTCAAAATCTCAATATCTAGTCACTGCATATCTCTTGATCTTCATCTGTAACTAACTTTGCCTGGCAAACATCTTCATCTCAATATCTCAAGCACCTTAAACTCAACATGTCCAAAACAGAGCTTACTACCTCTCCTCCATCCCTACCCCAATCTTGTGGCCCTAATTTCCCTCTTTTTGTCAAGCACATCACCATCCTTCCAGTCACTCAGGTTCAAATCTGGGAATCCTCCTCCCTCTCCCTCACTGTCTCAACTCAATCCTGTCCATTCTACCTCCATGCCTTCTCTCTACGAGAATGATTCCCAGCCCCAGCTGTTGGTGCTCCCTACTCATCACCCCAAATAACTTCATACCTATTTTATATCTGCTTAGCTGTGTGCATGTTGCTTTTCTTCAGGAGAATGCAAGCTTCTTGAGGTCAGAGACTGTTTCGTTTCTGTCCTTGTATCCATCCCCAGGGCCTGGTACTCATACATGCTCAATAAATGTTTGCTGACCTGAACTGAAGGACTTCTTGCAGACTTACCTTGGGCCCAACATATCCACTGCCTCAACTGGCCCAGCAAGTAAAAAGAGCCCAGCACCTTTCTCATCCCCCACAGTTAAGAAGAGAAGGGTGTCCTAGAAGACAAGATGGAGGAATGAGTCCTGATATTCAGTGATACAGAACCTACCTATCTCCAGAACTATTCTCCCTACCTAAGGTAGACATTTCCTAAAACTTCAGAATCAAACTCTCTGAGCAAAGAAGAAAGATCTCCTCCATTTGGCCATAATGCATAATAAAAGAAAAAGGAATGGCCTGAAAGCAGCTGTAGGTGAACTATAAAAGCTTGGAGATCATTACACTTAAAAGATGACTAAGAGTGGCACTGAAAAGCTGTCTGTAATGGAGGTGGGAAGGAGAAAAGACTCAAACCCTGAATCCCACAGACAAACAATAAGGACATCCCCCTCTAGGTTCCTGTTCTGAAAGGAGAGGCATATCAAGGGATGGCAAAAGCCAGAGGTTCAGAAAGATGTGCCGCTGACATTGGAGGAAGTTAACAGGTTGTATTAGACTAGAACCAAATGTGAGGAGGAAAGGCCCTTGAGGCTGAAGGGGTAAAAGAGGGGCTAGGAGAAAGCACCTCATACACTCTCGAGGCTGAAGGGGTAAAAGAGGGGCTAGGAGAAAGCACCTCATACACTCTCGAGGCTGAAGGGGTAAAAGAGGGGCTAGGAGAAAGCACCTCATACACTCTCGAGGCTGAAGGGGTAAAAGAGGGGCTAGGAGAAAGCACCTCATACACTCTCGAGGCTGAAGGGGTAAAAGAGGGGCTAGGAGAAAGCACCTCATACACTCTCACCTCTATCCCAATCTCATTGGCAATGATGTTCATAAACTCAGAGTCACCATCTTTCCTACAACAAAAGACCATTCAGATTGAGTTGGATAGGACCATTGGGACACCTAGAATAGTTTTCAGATAAGGAAACTGAGGCCTAGGGAGGTTAAAGGACTTTCACAAAGTCACACATATGGTAAGCTAAAGAGACAAGACTCAAACCAAGGTCCTCAGACATCAGATCCAGCATAACTTCTATCATATCTCATACCCAAAGCTTGCCCATGTGAGGCATAAGAGCCTGACCTGGGCAGATACTTGGGAGAGTAGGTTGTATGCCATCTGTTGTTCCCCAAGGGTGGCTGTCCATGACCCATGAAACCTCAGACTGCTCCAAGAAAGAAAAGTATACTTGAGGGCAGAGAGAACATGATTCCTATCCAGCCTCAGCAGTTAAAGCTTTGAGTTTACTTTTTCTTAAATGGGGCTCCCTGGATATAGCTCCCTTAAATGGAGCTATTCTGGATGGCGGTAGAAGTTATGGGACTACGAAAGGGAGGCTGGAAGAAGATTCCAGGGACATGTTTCTCACCCCATCCAAACCAAGAAATCAGGCATTTGACCCTTCTCCCTCCTCCCCTTAGATTTTACAATATCATAAAGAAATCAAATAAGCACAGACTGGTCTTTCTAATACCTCTAAGCAGACCATCATCAACTGCCACAGCAGAAATGTGGGGCACCAGAGAGCCTGGTCCTCACCCCTATGGCCAATTTCTGAATCCTCACCTGTGTAATACAATCATTCCTCCCCTGTCTGGGCTGTCCCTAAGACTGTGGGCAGTGAGAACGGCCAGGTCCCTGAGGAGATTCAGGTTATTCTGAAAAGGACATTATAACTTAGCAAAGTAGAAGACAGAGAGTAAAGGTGACAGAAAAGGGAGAGACTACACACATTGGGTCCCCCACCTCACACCCCCTGGTTCCCTTCCCTCTTGCCACTGATCCATATATCTAGGGAGTCAACTCTGTAAAGCAGCTACAGAAATCAGGGCCAGACCAAGGTATTACTTATACTCTCCCTGCCCCAGGGGAAGCCCACTGTAGGACAGTATATTCCCAGCACAGCCTCCCCTCCTTGTAGCTCTGGTAAGTCACCTTCTGGAGCAGCTTGGCCGAGTTCTGCAATTTCTGAACAGCCTCTGCATGTTCCTCCACTCCACACCTGGAGAGACACAGAAGTCTGGAGACCCATCCTCCAACTTCCCACCCTACTTCCTATTAGAGTTGCCAGGAAATAGTGATGTCTGGGTTCAAACAGTGGCTCCTCCCAAGACTGAGGACTACAGGTTATTATTGTAGTGGATAATAGAGAGAGACAGTAGCATTAGGAATAAAGCAGGAGGGTGGAAGGTCATTTATTCACAAGACACCTGGGGATAAGGAGGGGCCATTTAAGAACAGCTGGCATTTGTAGATAATATTAAGGTTTGCAAAGAACTTGCATTCACTGTCTCATTTATTCTTCATAAAAATATCTGAGTTTCAGAGGGGTTATGTCATTTTCCCAGGGCCACACAGTGGTGGTGGCAGGTTTGGAACCCAGGTCTTCCTGACTAATCCCAGCACTCCTCCCACCAGGCTGTTTTGCTTGGGTGTATGTGAGGAATTCTGCCTTCAACAAAACTTCCAACCCTCTGAGCTCATCTGATCCTTGACCCAAGAGAAAGTAAAGGGATTTATTCCACATATTGTGGATGGAGAAACTGTGTCACATCCTGAATATCATTTTAAATCCACCAGAAGAAGACAGGTGCCTACTTGAGTAATGAGGTCAGAGCCTTTTGTGATCCATGGCTTCTCTCCATCCACTTTAGTACTCGGTTGCCTGTTAGAAACACTATGTTGGTCTTGTTCTTCTTCCCCTTCTCAGTACCTAGGATCTTAATGACCTGGATAGGATTTGGAAGAAATGTACAATGAAGTGAGTTCTAAAAGCAAACCGGATTCACATCGTCCAGAATAAGTGACTGGTGGGGTCCTCTGGGGGTCCTACAAGGAATCCCTCATATAGGGACTCACTCAATGCACTTTGCCTACAAAGAAGCAATCCCTAATAGAAGTGATGGGGCAGACGCTATCCCTTTGTCCATAGGATTTCAACATTTTTGAGTTTCTACTCTCTTCTCCCCAGGTCTCAGGCTCATATCACTGACAGGCCCTTTCTGGAACGCCAGTCTTTCCCTTCTCCCCACACTCCACTCACCTGCAGATCACTGAGGTTTCCCACGTGGGTACCACAGCACATATTGGAGTCGACACCCTCTATGGTGATGACACGGATAGGTCCTGCATGGTCATCTGGCAAGCCCCGGCCCCTTACCTGGGATGGATATGTGTATCTGAGCTCCTTGAATAAGCCCGTTAAGACACCCTAGCATTATCACTGGCTAGCTCTCCCCATTAGATTTTACCTTCTCCACCTCAGGATCATCTGGGCTCAGTTCCTTCACAATCACAGGCAACCGACTGCGGATCTTCTCGTTGACACTCTGCTCAATGGCAACTATCTGTTCTGGGAGGACCATGGGGCTATCCAGCTCTATTGTGCTCCGACAGCGTCCTAACTCCCTAACCAGAGAGAGTGGGGTTCATGGGATGAGAATGCAGTATAAGACTGGCAGCTTAAAGGAGTAGACTTTGGGGGGTTCTTAACCTTTGTCGTATCCCAGACTCACTTTGGCAGTCTGGTGAAGCCTTTGACCTCCCCTGCAAAATAATGTTTTTACATACATAGGATTACAAAGGGATCCAATTATATTGAAATGCATTGACAATACTGAAAACAGAAAATCACAGACATGTTAAGAGACAAGGGGTCCATCAGCCCTCAGTTAAGAATGCCTAGTTTAGAAGATCTCCTTCCCCTGTCCGTCTTTAGAAACTGAGATATCACCATACTCCATCTTCTAGGCAAACAGAAGGGCATTGAGCAAATGATAGGCAGCATTCCATTCCAGGAAATTCCTCTTTCTCTAGCCTCTATTCCTAGGAACAGAGCTGGTGAAGTCAATGGTCTGTATCAGATAATCCATTATAAAGCTACAAAGTGAAAAAAAGCCCAAGAAAATGGAGCACATACTAAAAGTACAAGTTTTTGTTTGTTTGTACTTGTAATTTCATCAGAGTAGTGGAACTCCTAGTGAGAAAACTCCCTCCACCCATGCAGTCTGAGAACTGTTTTGAAACTGATGGTCTTAGATCCTTGACTGGGATAATGAAAAGTTAATCAACTTTTCCAGAGCCATAGAGATAGTTTACATCAGAGGTAGGATATGAATATAGGCCTTCCTGACTCCAAGTCTCACCCTCTAGCCACTATCTCATGCTCTCTAATTAGGGACAGGAACTATAGTGGTATAAAGAACTCAAGAATGAAGAAAATCTATCAACACAGATTCTTTGCAATTGAATCCTTGAAGAGTTCCTAAGAGCACTAAGTGGTTAAGTGAACTGCCCAGCCAGGTTCCTAAAGTGAGTATGTATCAAATGCGAAATTCAAACCCTGGTCCAGCTGGATATGAAGCAATATGTCTAAACATAGCCCTCATGATCTTTGTACAAATGACTCTATATGAACAAAATGAATGAGAATAAATGAAAAAAGAATGCTGATGACAATCCCTTTGTAAAAGGGAGTGATTTTAAAATGAATTTAAATGTAAATATTTGCTAAATCTGTTTAGTTGGTTGTACTGTTGATGTTCAAAGTTAAGGTTTAACAAAACATTTACATTTTAAGAGTTAATACAATGCCTTTCACTCACCACGATGTGGTTTTCAACCCAAACAGGTGGTCAGCCACAGCTGTGATAAGATGCTGCCCTGGAAACCAAGAGTTAAGGAGAAAGAGAGACATGAGAAGAGTCTAAAATACAAAGATACATGCTTGCAGAGTCTGACACAGATCTCCTTACATAAATGCTTGGCTCTATGGGTATCCATGATGTTATGATCATCTAGATTTATTTCCCAGAAATAAGGCTAAATTTCTTCTCTATTTCTATCCCCTAATTACCTGAATGCTGCTGCATGTGGTCAAACCTCCGTTCCCAGTCCAGCTGCACTTGGACCTGGCTCCCTGGTGCCAGGGGAGTAAGCAGGAAATGATCTGCTTCAGATCCCCGGCGGGTCACTCTTAGCACTGGGATGTTGTCAATGGAACCTCGGTCATCAGGCTGTAAGAAAAAAGTTTCTACTATGGATTTAGAGGACAGCTATGTGTCAAAGTGGATAAAGTGTAGGGCCTGGCGTCTAGAAGATCTGAGTTCAAATCTGACCCCAGACACTTACTAGTTTTGTGACCCTGGGAAAGTCACTTAGCCCTATTCATCAGTTCCCTCATCTGTAAAATAAGCTGGAGAAAGAAATGACAAACCACTACTCCAGTATTTTTGTCAAGAAACCCCCCCATGGATTCATGAAGAGTTGGACATGACTGAAATGACTACACACCAAATGGATTTAAGAAGGGAAGGATGAAGCAGTAATTCATACTTACAGAGCAGTTTAGGAATTTAAAAGTGTACACTAACCTGTAAGAAAGGAAGCAGGATTTGTCTAGGTTACAAATAAATTTGAAGGAAAGGTGCAGTAATGAATACTCCTAGGTTACTGTCAATGGGCCTGAGCTCAAATAGTGTCTCTGCCACATATTTGTATAATTTTAGACAAGGTTACCTAATCTCTCAAGGCCTCTGTTTCCTCTTTTGTAAAATGAACACATCAAATGAGATGATCTCTGACATCCCTCCCAACTTTTAAATCTATGAGCCTTTGAAAAGTAGTTGGTTCTTTGTTGGTGAGAGTAAAATAATGCCAGAATGCCAAATAAGAGGCAGGGAGGAATTAATTCCTTCTGTCTTCCTCTTCTGCCGGATTTTAAAACATTATTATGAAAAGGGCTCTACTGACTACAGACTATCAAAGAGGTCCATAACACAAAAAAGGTTAAGAACCCCCAATCTAATCTAATGATCTCCTTTTACAGGTAAGGATAAGGAATGTTAGATCCAGAGAAATGACCCAAGGCAGGAAAGGGAAGGGGTTAATATTTCTCAGACAATAAAACAAGTCATTTGAGACACCTTCAAAGATTCCAGGAAAAATCAAAGGTTTAAAAACCTGGGATCTCCAATGGAATTACTCATTGGCTATGAGAGGTGGGAGAAAGAAGGGGAGGGAAAAAACACGAATCATGTAACCATGGAAAAAATATTCTAAATTAATTAAATAAATAAATATAAATCATGAGACTTTCTGAGGCAATCAAAAATAAACTAATTAATTAAATAAAACCTGGGTTCTAAGTCTTGGCTCTGCCACCTACTGGATTGTAACCTTGGGCAAGTCACTTCCCTCTCAGTAAAAAGAAGTGATCTCTAATGTCCACCCAGCATGAACTTTTCTCCCACCCTCCGGGAGATAACCCCCAAAAGGAGACTAAGCTTGAACATAATGTGGGGACACAGAGGAACGAGCTGGAAACGAAGTGCCTCTGGGGGCGGGGCTATGTCAGGGGCGTGGTCTGTGCGAAGAACTGCTGGAGTGGTTAGGGCACGAAGGCATGGTCTAAACTTAGGGGCGGGGCTTTCGCACCTGGCCCCCGCCCTCGGGGAAGAGTAATGTATCTTCCAATACCACGTGGTAGCCGCTTAGCTTTTCCTTGTTCTTGTGGTTTCCAGAACCATCATCAATCAGCAGTTCTGCAGGGCGGCAGGAAAGCACGGTGGTGCTGAACTGCGGAGCAGAAGGAGGGCCGTAAGGAGGGACTTACTGGCCGAGCCTGCACGCTCCACCCCCTCCCCAGCCCCCTCTATCTCGTACCCTACCCCTACACCCCCGCCCCTGGTCTCACCTCTCGAGCATAGCTGTCCCGCTGACACCGGAACGCCATTGTTGCTGGCTGCCTGGCCGCGCGGAATGCTAAACAGAAGGACCTGTCAAGGGCGGAGCTCAAACCTTCGGCAACACCTGCGTTTCCTCTGCGGCGGTAAACTATCCGAAAAGAGATTAGGGACAGTAGGCGGCGTGGGCCAAATTAGCGAAAACGGAAATCAGGGACTTCCTTCCCGGCGTTTAATAACCTTTGGCGAAGCTTTCAGAGATCGGAAGTGAAGTGCGAACACCGGAAATCATGGAGCCAGGCAAGATGGCGTCCCCCAAGAGCACACCAAAAGATGCCCAAGTGATGGCCCAAATCTTGAAGGATATGGGGATCACAGAGTACGAACCAAGGGTCATCAACCAGATGCTGGAGTTCGCCTTCCGTTATGTCACCACGATTTTGGACGACGCCAAGATTTACTCGAGCCACGCCAAGAAACCAGCAGTGGATGCGGATGATGTGCGGCTGGCCATCCAATGCCGGGCCGACCAGTCGTTCACGGCGCCCCCGCCGAGGGACTTCCTGTTAGACATAGCCCGGCAGAAGAACCAGACCCCACTGCCGCTGATCAAGCCCTACTCGGGCCCTCGACTCCCGCCAGACCGCTACTGCTTAACGGCGCCCAACTACCGGCTGAAGTCGCTGCCCAAAAAGGTGCCCTCCGCGGCGGGCAGAATCACCGTGCCCCGACTCAGCGTAGGCGCCGTCAGCAGCAGGCCCGGCACCCCGACCCTAGGCGCGCCCTCTTCAGCGCCTGCAGTGGCCGTGGCCGCTGATGTCGCGACCCCGCTGTCCCTGGCCGGGCAGAGGTTCACCGTGCAGATCCCGGCCTCCCAGAGCCCCGCGGTCAAGGCCGCGATGCCCGCGGCGCCCTCGGTGCAGAATGTTCTGATCAACCCCTCCCTCATCGGGTCCAAGAATATCCTCATCACCACCAACATGGTGTCATCATCGTCGTCGTCTTCGTCGTCGTCCTCTTCCTCCTCCTCATCATCGCAGAGCACCCCAGCTGAGTCCTCGAATTCATTGAAAAGGAAACACGAAGAGGATGACGACTATGACAATTTGTAAAGGACAGAAGCCGGGTCTGGTATCGTATCAAAGGTAAGATTAGACTGGAGTGCCAGCTTTCCGAATCTCTGGCTGTGTCAGGTGTCCCAAAAGTCTTAACTATAGCTAGAACATACTAAATAAAGCAGGAGCGTCTCAGGCATCATAGGGTGACCCAAAAGTCTTGGTGCAGGTTTAAGTTGATAAAGCTAGAAGTCTCCTGCTGTACAGGCAACAATAATACTCCTGGGCAAGTTAGCTACTAAAGCCTAAAATTTCACTAAAATACCATATATTATAAATCACAGTAGCTGGCACTTTAAGGTTTGCAAAATGTTTCCTCACCATAATCCTAGGAGGCAGGTGCTATTATTATTCGGGTTTTACAGATGGGAAAATTGAGTCAGAGGTTAAGTGATTTACCCAAGGTAAGAGAGCTAGCAAATGTTTGAGACTGGTTTTGAACCCAGGTCTTGCTGACTCCAGGACGAGAACTCTCTACTATACTAGATAGCTAACGCTACTTCTTTAAAAATAATAATAATGGAGAGATGCTATGGCAACAGTATTCTTCCTGGTAATTTAAACTTGAATTTTCTTTATAGTAAGATCAAAAAATTTTTTGTTAGAGTGGAGTTTGAAAATATAAATTATGATTAAAGTGAGGGAAACACTTTCAATACTTAACTAGGCTTCTTAAAGCCTTTGTACCCAGTGGCCTTCAAAGATCTATTCTTAGCACTGGTTAATAGTATTTTAGGATTTTGATCAGGAAGAGACTTTAGAAATAGTCTGGTATATTCTTCTCAATTTTTAAGATGCAGAGACTGGCCCAGAGTAATAAATTGCAGGTAGAAAATAGATTAATTAAAACTGAACCTAGTAAGAGTCTGAGCCAACATATTAACATATTAATTCCCAAACATGGGGAAAATTCTTGATTCTACCAAATTCACAGAATCTTTGTCAGAATTGAAATAATAATAATAATTAAAATAGTGATCAGCATTTGTGTAGCTTTTTAAGTTTGCACAGCCTTTTATGTATACTATCTTATTTGATCCTCTCAGCACTATGACATGGGTACTATTATTCCCATTTTATAGATGAGACTGACCAGGGTTAATTGACTTCCTTGGGGTCACAGCTAAGTGTCTAAGGCAGGATTTTATTTGTATACAACACCTAGGAGCCTGACTTGAAGGGAACCTCAGTGGCCAGATAGTCCAACCTACTTCCAAAAAGGATTCTCCACTGTAACATTAAAAAGTAACATAAAAGTGATTTTCCAGCCTTTTTTTTAAGACTTTTTTTCTGTCTTAGAATTGATACTAAAGCACAAGAACAGTAAAGGCTAGGCAATTAGGTTGAAGTGATTGGCCCAGGGTCACACAGCTAGGAAGTGTCTGAGCCAGCTTTGAATGCAGGTCCTCCGGCTCCAGGCCTGGCATTCTATCCACTGTGCTACCTAGGCCCCTGTCCAGCCTCTTCTTCCAAATACTTCCTTCCCCCATTCCCACTCTAACTTCCACCCATTGCTCCTGGTTCTGGCCCCTGGGTATAAACAGAAAAAGCTAATCTGTCTTTCAAGTGATATTCTTCCAACATTTGAACTTGGCTATCATGTACCATTCTCTCTCCTTTTCTTCTCTTCTCCAGGATAACCATTTCCAGTTCCTTCAGTTATCCTCATATGACATAGACTCAAGACCCTTCACCAACATGCTTGCTCTTTGGAAGACCTCCTGCTTATCAATACCCTTCCTAAACTGTGGTGCCATGGAGAAACCAGCTTCCAGCAGAATTCTTGATATTATTGATGCTCCCTGAAATGTTGTTTCCTTTGGAAAATAAGTATTTCATTTCTTTTGCTTATTTGAAAAAAAACAAGTATTCCTCTTCTCAGAACTAGATCCCTATCTTGCTGTTGCCAATGTCACGAATCTCATCCAAATGAATGTCTTCAAATAGCCTTTTTCACAGGTAACCACATCATGCTCTGGATGGATACAAAATTATAGCAGCCCAGTTTTCAGAGAGAAGCTTTGTGGTGGCATGGAGATGACCCTTGGTTTTTTTTTTGTTTGTTTGTTTGTTTGTTTTTTTACCTCTTCTGTCTTGGAATCAATTCCAAGATTGATTCCAAGACAGAAGAGTAGTAATGCCTAGGCAACTGGGGTTAAATTGCTTGCCCATAGTCATCCAGCTAGGAAGTATCTGAGGATAGATTTGAATCCAAGACCTCCCTACTCTAGGCCTGGTTGTATATCTGAGCTACTTGGCTGCCCAATCTTTTTTTTTTTTAAGGCAAATAAACAAATTCTGGCAGTCCTTCCAACCTGGAAAGGCTTCAAATATGTCCTCAGAGATAAACTATCCCCCTGTCTGAGGACCAGCCCAGCTAAGTCAAAAGATCATCCTAAATTTATAAAATGACCCTCTGCCCTGGGCAGCAGACATAATTTCCTTGGTTATGGTGACAGAATGGTAGGAAAGGGAGACTTTTAAGAATCAGTTCTTACACTGTCTAGACAATTTAACTGTTGTTTAGGTCTGCGATCTTTGTTTACCAACCGATAATATTGGAGGAACTGAGATATCCCAGAGCACATTGTCATTACAGAGAAACCAGAAGACGTGAAGCTATTAAGTGGAAGGCTGGTTTCCAGCTTCTCAGAGTGGGGTGTGTTTCATCATGTGCCCAAAGGCAACAAGGAAAGTAGTTATTCTGTGGGATGTAACCTTAGAAATTTTGTCTCTTCCTCCCCCAACTTGGGAGAGAAGTCACTGTAGGTTCAGAATCTAAATTTAGACCTAAAGGAAAAGTGGATTGTTAAAAGCTATAAAACTGCACATATCTTGTGATCAAGTGATTCCACAATAAAGAATATATTCCAAGGAAATAACTGGGAAAAAAAAGTTCTTTTACATAAGTGGTTATAGCACTGTTTATAAAATTGGAAACAGCCCCAATAAGCAAGAATAGGGGAATGGCTCAATAACCTGTGGATACTAATATACTAGTAGTTTGTATTTAGATAGCACTTTATAGAGCACTTTCTTCACAGCCTAGTGACAAAGGAAGTTTACTGTTACTCCATTTTCCAGATGATGAAACAGGTTTAGATATGTTGAGTGGTCATACTGTTGGTAAATGTCAGATGTGGGACTTCACAATTTTTTGGCTTTACATCCAATGTTCATTCCACTATGTGATGATTATGAACTATGTACATTATATTGAAACACGCAAATAGTGTATGTGAAATCATGTTAAGAAATAGACAAAAACAAAATACACAATGATTACAACTCTTCAAAAATGTACATGGATTTACACAGGTGGGAAGGAAATATGGAGGGATGAAAATTGCATGTTCATTCTCTTCTGTAATGTTGCTTAAGTTCCTAATAAAAAAAAAGTTACAAGAATTTTAGTGAAATCTACCTTGCTTTATGCCTTTTCCCTTTCCATTTACACATATATAAAAACTCGTAATGACTGGCCAAAATCCAGAAATTTAAAAGTTGATAATAAGGAAGTCACCAAAGGCCCCCAAGCAGCTTCTTTACCATTCCTGTTTAGAAACACTTGCCAAAATCACATCCCTGATAGAAGGCCTAAGAGAAAGGGCTCCCTGGGAATGGAAATATTAAAGGTAGAGATAAATCCAGGACCCAGGATTGTTTCCTCTTAAGCCTATGATACAACCCAAAAGAGACAAGGCCTTTTATAGAAAATGGTTTTCAGACCCCCTCCCCCCCATTCATCTTTTTCACAGAGACATTACCTGTCATGTCTTCATCATTCGAGTCATCCTAGAAAAGAACAGAACCTAATGTTAGGTCAGGGAAGAGAAAAGGCATTTGTAGTTATATAATCAAATGGGGAGGGAAGGAAAAAGGCCCTGCTAGGAAAACCTATGGAAGGAAGGGGAAACCCCATCCAAGCAGCTTTTTCTGCTCTCTAGAAAGAAATTGGGACTTCAGGAGGCAGGCTTTGCTCTAAGGGCTTTAACCAGAAAGAACCAATTTCACTGATTAGAGTCTCATGAGTGAAGCTGTTTAACAGTTGCTCTTACATCTAGGTCATCCATGGCAGGTGGAGGTCCCTTTGTACTGGCCTTCTTCAGGAGCTGGAGAAGAGACAGAGTCAGAGAGAGAAAGGATGGGATGATGTCTAGATGTCACTGATCAAAGAGAGCCAGCAAACCCCAGGGTGTTACATGAGGCCAAACCCCACATAACAGCAATGACAAGAAGAGGTATAAACTCCAGGACATCCATGGGACTCTGCATCTTACCTCTGCATAATGTTCCACTTGAGCTAGCTCTACCTCTTCATCCCCTTCCCAGTCTCTCCAGTTATCAAAGTCCACAGATAGCCACACTGGCTACAAGAGGAAAGAAAACACAAAGTCACTTAAATGAGCATTTATTAAGAATCTGCTAAGTAGCAGGCAATCTGAGAGGTCCTGAGGAATCGACTTCTCCCCACCCCCCCAAAAAAATTGTGCAAGAGGCTTGTGTTCCATCATAAGAAATGGCACATACATATAAGTAAATACAAAACATATAAAAAGTAAATGCTCCTTTGCAGAGGTTGGAAACTGGACCTGGAACATTACATATTTTGTCAGATTTGGCTGATGGGTTGGTTAGTTTTGCTGAATTACTTTTTTCTTTTATTCTTTGTTATAAGGGATAACTGAAGAAAGGAAGAGATATTTGGAAATGAAGATGTTAAAGAACAGATGAATTCAATTTTTTTAAAAGAAAACACATGGTAATTTCCAGGAGAAAGAATAATAAGAATATTAGAGAAGGTTTCATGAAGATGGCCCTTGAACTGAGTTTTGAAAAAAGCTAAGGATTTTAAGAGACCAAGGTGAGGGGAAAGTTCATTCTACACACAGAACAATCTGTACAAAGTCATGTTGATGATAGGAGGAAGTCATAGTTATAGGAGCAACATTGACCCATTTCAGGCTAGGTTTGTTTTTTCTTAAAAAGGTATTGAGGGAGGCAGCTAAGTAGCTCAGTGGATAGAGAGCCAGACCTGAAGAGGAAGTCCTTGGTTCAAATCTGACCTCAGATACTTCCTACCTGAGTGACTGGGCAAGTCACTTAACCCCAGTTGCCTAGAGCCCAGAGCCCTTACTGCTTTTCTGCCCTTGAACCAATATGTGGTATTGATTCTAAGACAGAAGGTAAGGTTTATTTTTTTTTTAAGTATTATGGCTGAGGGAGGATTTGGAACTCAGAAGTTTTGTAAATGGATGTTTAAAAATTTTTTACATGTAATTAGGAAATATTTAACAAAATAAAAATATTTCCTTAAAGAGGTATTGAAATCATCCTAGAACTGTAATTGGTCCAGAGAAGTAAGACTCAAACCATCGAGGTAGGTGGCTGGTAACTCAAATATATAAAGAATTTAGAGGTCTTCCCTCAGGCAAGACATCTGGTATTGCCACCATTGCAAATGGTGGACTTAGGGAATACTCAAACTGAATCAAAGCAGTACCCTTGCTGAATATCCTTTCCATACTGGACTAAGTGAACTTTCTCTTCTTAACTGTTAGATGAACTATAAAGTGTCTCATTTCCCTCCAATCTAGAATATGAATCAGTAGGCCAGACCTAATTCAGGCTAGTCAAAGGCTGCAGAGGTCAAGAAGGATGAGGACTGAATAAAAGGCCACCGGATTTATCACTAAAGAGATCATTGGTAACTATTGAGAACACTGATAGCAAAGCATTAAGAAGTAAGATGTGTTGAAAAAAAAAATGAATATGATGAATTCAGAGAAGCATGGAAAGGCATTCTCTGATGCAAAGTGAAGCCAGAAGAGCCAGGAAAGCAATATATATGATGACTACATGAATATCAGTAGCCACAAAAGAATCTAGCAAAATTATAATGAGCAAACTTGGCCTCAAAAATTTATAAGAAGATACATCCCTATCCTTGCTCCTATACTAGAGGGAGAGGAAGGTTTGAGGGGACTGAAAGTACAGTGATGTGAAACATTGTTTCACATATTTTCACATAATCTCATATTTTTTCCTATGAATACATTTTGCTGATTTTTTTGCTTTTTTTTCTTGTTTTGAATTTGTCTTTTATAAAGAATGGATCTCTGTTAAAAGGAAGAAGTTGAGATAGAAGGGGAAGTCTAGGCTATGTTAAAAGATATCAATACATTTTTTTTAAACAGGACAATAAATTGATGCAAGTTTTTGACAAACATTTTCTGGTGTATGGCTGTGAACTAGAAGAGAGACAGGATGTTTTTGTTTTGTTTTGTTTTGTTTAGGGAAGGGGGAGACAATGGCTTCAGGGAAGGAGACAGCAAAGAATATGGGGTGGAGGATGATTATGGAGGTAGTTGCCTGAAGGAGTGTATGGATGTGTAGGAAGTAGTGAAGGGGATGGAATCTAGAGTATAAGTGAAGGGGTTGGCCTTATGGAGGAGAAAGGCCACTTTTTCAGAGACTAAAGAAGAAAAATAATGGGTGATGAATCAAGATGTTTTGAGATACCAAGAAGAGGAGAACAGGGAGCTAAGAGTATGAGACTGAGATATCATCTGTTGAGAGGAGGATATAGGGGTAATGTGGAAGACTTGGGTTGCACTTTGGAATAGCTATTGTGGAAAATGTATTAAGAGCAAGTGGTGTATGGAGGGGGACAGCTGATGGCTCAATGGATTGAGAGCCAGGCCTAGAGACAGGAGGTCCTGGGTTCCAACTTGGCCTCAGATACTTCCCAGCTGTGTGACCCTGGGCAAGTCACTTAATTTTCTTTGCCTAGCCCTTACTGCTCTTCTGCCTTAGAACTAATATACAGTATTGATTCTAAGATGGAAGGTAAGGGTTTTTTTTTAATTGATACTAAGACAGAAGGTTAAGGGATTGTTGTTGTTGTTGTTGATTTTTATGTTGAGGCAATACTCTGTATTGGCTCCAAGGCAGAAGAGTGGTAAGGGCTAGGCAATGGGGGTGAAGTGACTTGCCCAGGGTCATACAGCTGGGAAGTGTCTGAGGTCAAATTTGAACCCAGGACCTCCTGTCTCTAGGTCTGAGATTGTTGTTGCTTTTTAAGAGCAAATTAAGAGAAAAAAATGTAAATTGGGGAAGTTCCCTTCATATAGTCTACAAGATCATCAGTCACATTTATTGAGCACATAGCAAGGGCTTGCACTAGGCATGTCTCTCTCTAAATAAATATATATGTATATATATATATATGTATATATATATACACACACACATATATATATATACACACACATACATATTTTATATATATATATATATTTTTTTTTAATTTCTTCAAAGATGTGTAAGCTCTGGTCTCTGCCCCCAACAAGTTTATGGTCTACTAGGGAAGATAAAGCACACGCACACGCACACGCACATGCACATGCACACTCACAAAGAGAGTACAGACACTACAAACTCCCTCAGATGAGGCCTTCAAGGCTGAGGAGCCTGGAGTTCTGGTCCTGATTCTCAGCCTGGAAATCAACTCCTGCACTCTCACCTCCAGGGCTCCTCAAGCCTATTCCATAGCAGCTCTGTCCTCTTCTCTCACTCTCCTGTCTGTGCCTTCACCATCTCTAGCCTAGATCAGCAGCTTCCTCTGCCTCTCTCTCTCCCTCCTCCCATCGAGGCTCCACACCTGCCAAACTGATACTCCCCCATCGTGGGACCTGTATTAGCTATGTGACCCTCAGCAAGTTAATTCCTGTCTAAATGAGGGGTGATAATAGCATCTACCTCCCAGGGTTGTGAGGGCCAAGTGAAATATCAACAAAGTACTTAGCACAGTGCTTGGCACTTAGTAGGTGGTTAGAAAATGCTTCCTCTTTTTCCTTCTTTTTCTATAGGTAGAACCATGTCACTCCCCTGCTCAATAAACTCCAGTGGCTCCCAGTTAGGTACAGGAGCAAATACAAAGTGTTTAGCATTGAAAGCCCTTCATAACCCAGTTTCCTCCGGTCTTTTCAGTGTTCTTGTATCTTATTCTTCAACATTACTCTCTAGTGGCCTGCACAACTCACTTCATCCCCATTGCCTGGCCCTTGCGGATCTGCTTTGGAACGGATACTGGGTATTGATTCTAAGGCAAAAGGGGGGGGTTTGGGGGGGGGAGCACACGTCCTCCCAGCAGCTGCTCCACAACTACGCCTGGCTCTCTGCCCCCTGTGCTATCCAGCTGCTCTTGCCTATTTAGTTTTGAGTCTTTGTGTTCTGTGCTGTACTAAAGGCTTCTGGAAGGAACTAGAGGCACTAAAGGGATCTCTGCGTGCTTGGAGCTCGCTGCCGCTCACCTTCACGTCTTCCTTGGTGAGCCGGGGCCAGGCTACCTTCTCCTTCCACTTTCTCACGAAGCAAGTGATGGAGCGGCTGGAGCGTTTATCCTGCGAGTCCTGGGGCCAGGCAGAGGACCCGAGTCAGGAGACTTGGGGGGCTGCACGCGTGGGACCCCACCGCCGCCCCTTCTGTCATTCTCCCCAGCCCCGCCTACCTTGGAGTTCACCTTGGCGTAGAACTCGATCTCGTTGTACATCTCCACCCCATCTGCGTTCTTGCAGCTGCGGAGACACGGGGAACGGGAGGGGGAGGGGCTGGGGAATGGGGGCCAAGTGGCCGTGGGAGATGCGCTGGCGCAAGAGCAGGGATGGCCATTACCTGAAAACAATACGGTGGTCCTCCAGAAGCACGTGGACGTCGGTGCTGTCCTCTACACAGAACTCCATGAACACATACTTGGGACGGTCATACCACAATGTCCGGGCGTGCTGTCTGGGGAGGAGGTGGCAGGGGAAGGGGCTGGGTCAGTCATGAAGCGGGGCTATGGGGGAGACCTGACTCCTGCCACCCGGAAAGAAGAGCAGATGAGAGACGACGGTGAAAAGTCCCGGAAACACAGATTTCAGCTTCTGGCTAAACCACTCACTCTCCGACTCCCACATTCTGATCTGGGGGGCCTTGGGCTCAGTGAAACCAGACTAACTCGAGGTGCCAAGTCCTGGGATTCTGGGCTCCCCGGGGACACGGGAAGAGAACCTGGCCAGCCGGGCAGAGGACACTCACCGGGCCATGGCGCTTCTGGCCGTCTGTTTAGGGCAGCTGAGTGCAGCCCCTTCCCCCTCTCCCCAGCTATCTTTAGAGCCAGGTGCCGCCCCCAACAGCTGCTGCTCCTTATAAGGGCAGGCAAGGAAGCAAGGGACTTTAGGGTCCAGCCCCCTAGGGGGTAAGGGTTTTAGTTGTGGAGGAGAGAGGTAATCTGCCCATCCAGAAGGCCATAGCCACCTGCAGAACACTACGGCTCTCTCCCGACCCCTACCATGCAGCTCCATCCTGAATCTAGGTGACTAGCTTTGATTTTCTAAAATACAAAAAAATAATTTTTTAAAAACCCTTACCTTCCGTCTTGGAGTCAATACCGTGTATGGGCTCCAAGGCAGAAGAGTGGTAAGGGCTAGGCGATGGGGGTCAAGTGACTTGCCCAGGGTCACACAGCTGGGAAGTGTCTGAGGCCAGATTAAGATACAAATTTTATTTTGTTTTAACTTCACCTACATTTCTCATAGTTTTACTTCTTTCCTCCCCTTCCAAGAGAGGGAGTCCTAATAATGATTTTTAAAAGGAAGGGGAAAAAGGTTCCACAATTTAATCACTTTACATTTTTTAAAAAATATAATGTTATGTGCACTACCATTATATACACCCATGAGCACCCCTACTGCAAAGAATGTGGGAGGGGTGAGAGGTGTCCTCATTTTTTTTTCTTTAAGAGCATATTATGCACACTCTAGAAAAAGGAAAGAAAGGAAGGAAGGAAGGAAGGAAGGAAGGAAGGAAGGAAGGAAGGAAGGAAGGAAGGAAAAAACCTATTTGTGATAACTCAAGGCTTTTAGCATAGATTTAGGGCTAGAAGAACACATAACTGAGAATCCCACAAAAGACAGTTCCTAAATTGAGCCTTAAAGGAAGGAGGCAAAAGATTCTAAGGTTTTTACATTCCAGGTTTTGGGAAGTCTATGCAAAGGCTCAGAGGTGGTATATGGAATGTAGAGTTAGGACCTCTTCGAAAAGGTCAGTGTGGGTAGTAAAAGAAGGTCAGGTAGTGTGAAGTATGTCTGCAAAAAGGGTCCCGAGAACTGCCCCATCGGTGCAATTCACAGCCCAACTTCTCCAGAAGGTCGACCTTCTGTACCCGATTTTGGAAAGAACGCCCCGTCCCGATGACGCCACATGCCCAGGCTCCGCCCACTACCCGTGGACTCTTGCGTGCACGGTTGCCATGGCAGTGAGGGGGCGCGGTTGACAGGCCGTGTTTCCGGGAAGATGGCGGCTGTGGAGAGGATGGCTGCCGCTGAGGCAGCTGGAGCGGTAGCCGCGGAGCTCAAGGCCGAGGCTGAAGGAGAGGAGGCGGAGGCTGCACCGCCGCCCTACGAGGCGGTGAGGTGGGGGCCGGTAGGCGCTGTGGCTGAGGCGCAGGCGGTGCTGTGCGAGGAGGAAGACGGCTCGGAGGGGTGCGTGGGTCCTGGCCCCGCCTCGCCCCCTGAGTCCCCGGGCCGGGCTCTGCGGCGACTTCGGGCAGAGCGGCGGCGGCTGGACTCGGCGCTGCTCGCGTTGTCCTCACACTTCGCCCAGGTTCAGTTCCGTCTGCGGCAGGTGGTGCGTGGGGCCCCGGCGGAGCAGCAGCGCCTGCTGCGAGAGCTCGAGGACTTCGCCTTTCGCGGCTGCCCGCACGTGCTAGGCTGGGGTGCCCCCGGGGACACCACCACCGACGAGGTTGACGGAGACCGACCCCGCGAGGGCCCGCCAGGGCTGCGGCCCAACGAGCCGGTGAGGCCCTCCCGCGGGCTGGGAGGTGGGTTGGGAAGCCGATGCTGGTAGACGATGGAGAAAGACACCGGTATGCCTGGAGGTGGCTCTGCTGAAGGCCTGGCTATGGGACAGTGGGCAAGTTAGTGGGGGACCAGGAGGGCGAGAGATCTGAGTGCATGCAGGTGACCCTGCCGAGACAGGCCTGGCAGCAGGAGAGGGCCATGTACCTGGAGGCGCCAAGCTGAAAGGGAACAGCCCCTGGCAGCTTAATGGGAGTGGGAGCCCCCCAAGATGGAGGCTCCTGGAATGAGACCCGTATACCTGGAGGCCACATTGCCATAGAGAACTGGTCTGTCAGTCGAAGATTTAGCTTCCAGTCTCTTCTGCTAACCTTAGGAATCCCATAAGATACATTTTTGCATCTTGAAGGGATCTTAGATGCCATCTAGCACAAACCCCTCCCTTTACAGATGAGGAAGCTGAGATGTGCCCAGGATCTCCTGAATCCAGTACCATTCCACTCAGCCTCTCTGTGCCTCAGGAGCCTCAGGCAACTCCCTGCCCTTGTCTAGTGAGTCATAGGCATTTGGATTTACCTTGGTTCAGAGAACCCACACACCTGCAGTTGTCCAGACTGATGAAATCCTGAGAGCGGGAAGGCAGGGAACAAAACATTGAAAAGTGTTGGAGGGGGAAGCACAGTATAGTGGAAGGATTACTGCACTGGGACCTGGAAAGAGCTGGGTTTTGTCCCAGCCCTGCTGCTAATTAGCTGCTCCCTTGGGCAGGGCTCCTTACCTTTCTGGGCTTGTTCTCATCCCTAACATGAAGGGGGCACATTAGAATCTTTAAAGGCCTCTAGTTCTTTCTGATTCTGTGAATCTTGTGACTTGGTCAGGCAAGCCTGCTGATCTCATCCCTCCAAAAGTGTTGGTTACCCTCCAAGCCAATTTGACCTTGACTTGATGCAAAGAGAAAATTATAAAAGCTTTGGAGTAACAGTCCATGGGATCAGGATGAGGGCTGCCATGACTTCCTAGAAAGATTTGGAAGACATTTAATCCTAAACTCTGTCTCTGGGTTAACATTTTATGTAAAGTGATCTGACTACCAAAATTCAAATCCTGACTGAATGTTTCAGGCATTTTTATCCTCCCTCTCCCTTCTCCTGATACATATATAAGCATTCACAGCATAAGTTGAAGTCCTATTGGTTAACAATTAGTTAATTCCTGTAATAATCTAACCTTGTGTTCTTTACCACAGGAAATTTCCTTTCTAGGTTGACTCTGGGATGGCCCAGATGTACACATCTTGATATGTTGAGGGCTCTGTATCTCTTAGACATTTTTTTAGTTTGCTGGTAAGTCACATACACACTTCCACATATGGCTTCCTTCCCACCAGAAAGTGAAGTCCTGGAAGCTTCTTATCAGCAAGGAATGTTGACCTACTTCTTTTAATCTGAAATATGCCCATTTTAATCCCTCCTCTTTGCTCTCCTACTCTCCCTTTCTTCAAAGCCTCTAGAGGAAAAAGGGCCAAATGAAGCCATTCTCTCCTCTCACTCAGGCTTGTTTGGCTGCAGTCAATCAATGCAGACATACTCTAAGAAGGCCTTCCTGGAATAAAATTGGTTACTGTGATCAGACCACTTGTTCCAGGGGCATTAGCACCAAATGTCCCACTTGCATTTGATACAGTTTTTTGTACTTTTTTGTATTGTACTTTAAAAACAAAGAGAACTTTAAAAAATCGACACTCTATCACTACCATGCAGTTTCTCAAATCCTTTAAGTGGCTTTGAGCTTGTGAACAAGGTAGCTTATAAAATAAAAATGGGAAGGCCAATGGACAGAGCCAGAGAACCTGTGATTGAAACTCTGCCTTTGCCACTTGGGTCTCTTCACCTTGCTGGACTTGAGTTTCCTTATATATTAAATTGGCTAGATGATCTCTGAGCTTCCTTTCCAGCTCTGAATATGTGATCATGAGACCTGGTGGTAGAGAGTGCATTTTTGCTTTACAAGATATTATTTAGAATTCTTTTTACAAGAGTTTCCTATGTCTTCATATTAGTGGTGGAGAGGACTCATCATTGTTTTCTGCCTTGCCACATTTTTCTAATGTTCATTATAACTTATTCTCTGGTTAACTTTGTCATGTTGATCCCTGTTCCAGTAAATGCCATATTGTTCTTGCCCTATAGGAGACAGTTTTCTTCAAACTGTCCTACAGACTCTTTTTGTTTTGTTTTTTTGTCTTTATCTTCAAAGAGTTAGGACACTTTGAAAAAGAAACTTCCCCCTTCTCTCCTGTGACTGGTTAGACAACTTTTCATGGCCAGGGTTCAAGACTAACAGAAATTTGTGGTCATGTTTACAGTTAACATTGCTGTGATTCCCGTAGGCTGTGGTCACTATTTCTAGAGAAGAGGAAATTACAGCATTTTATTTAGAGCAAAGTAAAAGTAAATACAGTGTTTATAAAAATCATGACAAAACCATTAATTACTGTTTTTACCTTTGTTCTTTCTCATGCCTTACAACTACAGGGATTGGTAAGTGTCACTTTAAGGCTAAATCATATATCCATATGACAAAAAAAACAAAGACTTAGATTTCTAATTTTCATGTGTTTTTGAAAACATATATAGCTTTCTTATTAAAGGAAAACAAGGAAGATTTGTTGCCCTTCAGAATAAGGCTGAAAAGTCTTAATTGTGTGTGTGTTTTTTTTAAGTAATTCCAGTTAAATTAGAAGCTAAAAGTGGGGGTCTGTGTAGACAACATATAGTTGGATGAATACTGGATAAATTGGAGAAAATATTAGAGGAAAGATACTAAAATTAAGGAAGACTTAGAAAAGCTTACAGCAAAAGGGTAGTTTAAAAAAAAGCCACAGAGTTTAGAAGAATGGAAGAGGTGGTGACAGAATATCGGTGTATCTGCTGATATGTATTTTTCTGTTATTTCCCTCAAAGAAATACAGTAATTTCATTCTGACTCAGGATGGGCCATTAATGCCATAACTACCCATTGCCACATCTAAACAGGAATGACCTTGTATTCTTTCCTCCTCCCCAAGACAGAAGTTGATGGGAGTTGGAAGGGGAACAGCCCAGGAACTAAACAAGGGGGAGAACAGGGTCATTTCTCCTGAAAAGGTTTGTGGAGGGAAAAGGAACAAATAATGTACCACCCCAGATGCTTGTGCCAGTCCTAAAGTGACTGACTGGATTATAGTTTGACTAGGATGAGATGCCTGTGCTGTTAACTCAATTTTTTCCTTTGGCATTTTAAAAATTTTCTTTTAGTTCCTGAGAAAATTCCTTTAGAAATATCAGACCTTTCAGGACAATTCTGTAGGATTTATTATAAAGAATGCTATCCACCTCCAGAAAAAGAAATGTGGGAGTCAGAATTCAGATCAACACATACTATTTTTCACTTTACTTTATTTAGATTTTTATTTGGGAGTTTTGATTTTATTTGAGCTTTCTCTTACAACAATGAACAACATGGAAATGAGTTTTGCATGATAATACATATATAATCCAAATCAAATTGCTTACCAGCTCCCAGAAGGGGGAGGGAGGGAGACAATTTGGATCTTATAACTTCAGAAAACTTATGTGGAAAATTATTACATGTAATTGGTAAAAATAAAATATCTTTTTTTTAAAATAATTTCAAAACTTTTATTAGTTAGATATGGAAAAAACAGAGGGAAGGTTTGTATATTCATCCAAGATTTTGAAATATGGTTAAAATGTCTTTTAAAAAATGAAAGGCACTTCTAGTTAGAGGATAAAGCCAGATTAAAGAACTTCTGCCTACAAATGAAATACAATAAAATTTGGTTATATTAAGCCCAAGAGAAGAAATACAGTTGTCCCTGCTATAGCCCAGTTCACTTATCGCAGCTTCACTATGTCATGGATTCTTTGTATTTTATATATATATGTATATAATATATATATATATATATATATATATATATATATATATATAATATATCATATATATATGATTCTATATCATGGACTTACACTTATCGTGGCACATATAGGCTGATAGAATGAAAGGTGACCAGCCACAACACTGTGTTCTGTATCCTGGGCACTGATTGACTCAATGACTGTAGATTAATAAGAGTGTGGAAAAGGTTTATAGGAAAGTGGGAAGGGTTTGTAAAACCTTAAAATAGATATAAATAATAAAATAAATATAATACCACTACTTCGAGGATCTTCACTTATTGCTGGGTTCTCTGGAATGTAACCCCAAGATAGGTGAGGGATCACTAATCAAATTTTAGCTAGGATGAATAAAGGACTGAGGAATGGTTCTTACTCTTCCCTAGAAAACTAGGATAAACAGTGCATAAACCTCTAGAAACTAGGTGTGGTGGCAGCCATTAGAAGTGATAAGGAATCAAGTTAGAACCTTTTTCCTTACTAGCCTGTTACTATTTTCCCCCCAAGCATCCCAGAGGTGTGAATATGAACTAGAAAGCACACAAATGATAACATTGCCTGAGGAAATTATGGAGAGGATAATCATTCCCTAGACCCAGGAAGCCTTGGCAGAGATCCAACTAGTTAGTTTAGCCCCAACAATCCAGTTTGAATGAAGCAATTCTAATAAAAGACTCCATGTCTCTAGACTCCTACCACAGAGAGGACACTCGGGCTCCCCTGCATCAGTCCTTTTCCTATTCAACATAAGAATATTTCTCATTTTAGAGCGAACAGGAAAAGCAGGAGCGTGTAGAAGCCCAGAGAGAGAAGCAGCGTGAGCTCATCATTCAGCTCAAGACCCAGCTAGATGATCTGGAAACCTTTGCCTACCAGGAGGGCAGCTATGATTCCCTGCCACAGTCAATGGTTTTGGAAAGACAGCGGGTAAGTATATCCTGGCATCCTGGGTATTCCTCTAGCAGTGACCCTGATTGACATGTTAAGTCCCCCTCCACCCTACCAAGCTTATCTGGCATTGTTTTGACTGTCTCTTTTATGTGATTCTAATCCCAGAGGAATTTGGGGCTTTATTTGGAACTTGTGGTTTTTACATTGATTAACAAAATTCTGCAGTATAATGACTTTTTTTTTTGGATAAATGTTTTTACTTGAAAATTAGAATATGCCTACATCACCTGTGACACTCTTAAAATCCTAAATTGTGTTTCTCCCCAGAATTCTTTTGGGTTACTTTCCTTTCCCCATTACCAGTTGGTTAGGGAGAGAACAGATTTTGTTATAGCTTTAGTTTAAGCACTATAGACATAAATTTGCTGTATTCTTTTATACATACACACATGTTCATAGAACTCTAGTTCAAACTATATAATATGTGAGTATGTAATATCATTTAGCAGGTTTATCTTCCTATCTATATCTTCTTTAAGGTACTACTGTATTAAAATATTTTGTAACTTAACATGCATTTATATTTTCATTTGCACACACATGGGAAATAGTAATTTTCTCTCAGAATACTCCTGCTCCAGAAATATGATATGGGTTGATCACACTAGGGCTACACAACTGACCCAAAGTTTCAAAAGCCTGGAATAAATTTCTAGCAGATCCTAGAAAACACCTTAGAGGGAAGGCACTAAGATCAAAGAGGACTGGGGAAAAGCTTACAATGAAATGATAGTTTAAAAAGAAAAAGGCAGTAAGGTTTAGAAGAATAAAAGAGATAGTAAGAGGATATCTGTGTATCCACTGCTATATATTTTTCTATCAATATTTCCAGATTATTTTTTTCTCAGATTTGCCATAATATTCCTCAGTGTTAATGAATTTTTTTCCCCTCTAGTTACATGGGAAGGAGTTGGCAAGAAAATTGAAGAAATCAGAATAAGTTTATGCTGGAGCATTTGGGTAGCAGATTTCAGTCATAGATGCTGCCTAACCTGATTACTTGATGTTATAAAAAAATTTATTAGGAAAAACACGAAGAGGCAGATAACTTCTCATAGGAATATCATCTAAATGAGTGATTTTCCTAATGGAAGTAAAGGACATGTCTTGGCTTTACGATAGCATTCTAGTATATTCACATTGTTTTTTGTTTTTTAACCCTTATCTTCTGTCTTAGAATCAATACTAAGCATTGGATCTGAGGCAGAACAACAGTAAAGGCTAGGCAATGGAGGTTAAGTCACTTGCCCAGGGTCACACAGCTAGGAAGTGTTTGAGATCACATTTGAACTCAGGACCTCCCCTCTTCAAACCTGGAGCCCTATCTATTGAGCTACCTAATTGCCCCCAAAGTGTTATTGTGAAACCTCACTAGCAGCCTCATGCAAGATACATGTAGGCTTATAGAATGACCCTCTGTCAGAGAGACCACAAGAGAGAAGAGGGCTAGAGACTTTTTGGTTAATTAGCTGTAGTGTCATTTCCACTGGTCATGGACTTGTGAATGTGTATGTCTCCCCCTTGTGGAACTCCATTTCAAGTGGAAAGCGTGCCAGGCTTCCCCTGTGGTGAGCAGTCTGTCATTTGTGGCCTCATGCAGGTGATCATAGATGAACTAATAAAGAAGCTGGATATGAATCTGAATGAAGACATCAGTTCACTGTCTCCTGAAGAGCTACGGCAGCGTGTGGACGCAGCCGTGGCCCAGATAGTCAATCCTGCCCGAGTAAAGGAGCAGTTGGTGGAACAGCTAAAAACCCAGATCCGAGACCTGGAAATGTTCATTAATTTCATTCAAGGTCAGTGGGTCTGCTGAGGCAGGGGGCAAAGATCTCAGAATCACATTTCCAGTACTTGGAGCACCAGTGACCGGTTCTTATAACTTCATAAATGATCATAATAAATAAAAAATGATCCGTCCTCATCCCCAGCCCCTTCCTCAGAGAGGCTAAGTACTCTCTCCTTGTGGCTTTGTTTTCTAGATGAAGTAGGAAGCCCTTTGCAAACAGAGGGTGGACACTGTGAATGTAAGACTTCAGGGAATGGCTCCTCTAGGGTTGGTACCCGATTGCCTTCTGGAAATAAAAAAGGTGAGTGTTCTTTCATTATGTCTCCCCATCATGGGTGATATGTATCTCTTGTTGACAGGAGCCTGTTTCTTTCCCCAGTGAACCCTGAAGAGGCAAAGAAGATCCGTGATACAGGACTGCATTTAATGCGTCGAGCACTAGCTGTGCTCCAGATGTTTGCAGTGAGTCAGTTTGGTTGCACCGCTGGTCAGATCCCCCATACCCTTTGGCAAAGGGACCAGGCTGATAGGGACTATTCTCCTCTGTTGAAAAGGTTGGAGGCCTCAGTGGACAGGGTGAGACAGCTGGCTCTGAGGAACCAAATGAATGATCATGTCATCAGCAGCACCAGCCTTCAGGACATCCCCCTCGGGGGCAAAGATGAGCTAACGATGGCGGTACGAAAGGAGCTCACTGTGGCCATGCGAGACTTACTAGCCCATGGATTGTACACCTCCTCCCCAGGGATGAGTCTGGTGATGGCTCCCATTGCTTGCTTGCTCCCTTCCTTCTCTTCCACCCCCCAGACCATGCACCCATGGGAACTCTTTGTGAAATACTACAATACCAAGAATGGCCGAGCTTTTGTGGAATCCCCAGCACGAAAGCTCTCCCAGTCCTTTGCACTGCCTGTGACAGGGGGTGCCATTGTGACACCCAAACAAAGCTTGCTTAGCGCCATCCATGTAGTATTGACAGAACATGACCCCTTTAAGCGCAGCGCAGACTCAGAGTTGAAGGCTCTAGTGTGCATGGCATTGAATGAACAGCGTTTGGTGTCTTGGGTCAACCTGATCTGCAAATCTGGGGCACTCATTGAACCACACTACCAGCCTTGGAGTTACATGGCACACACTGGCTTTGAAAGTGCCCTCAATCTGCTCAGCCGCCTGAGCAGCCTCAAATTCAGCCTCCCTGTGGACCTGGCTGTCCGACAGCTCAAGAATATCAAAGACGCCTTTTGATGACAAGGCTTTTGCCCCTGACTAGTGCCTCTCCATAGGGATGAGTTACCACTTTATCATGTGAGGCTAAGGGGGTTGAAGGAAGAAGCTTCTGGGTTACAGATTATCCCTAGGCCTTGCACAGGTGGCCAGTCCTAGTGCCTCTGACGTATGTTATCCACATTTAGCACCTTAGAAATTCACACTGGAAAACCCTTGGCTGAAAATGCCCTGCCCTATTGTGTGACTGCCTGCCTGTGTCTGTCAGGATGCACATATGGACATGCATGGCCTTTCTCCCAGAGGCTTATTTGCTTTCCCAATTGCTCTATTGACCCATAGTGGCTCTTCAGAAACTTAGCGAGTCTGGGTGTATGTTAGTTCAGTGGTAATGAAAATATGGATTGGCAAAGATGTGTTTCCTCTCAGATGGGGAGAAATCAAGCCCAACATTTTGTTGCTTAAATGAGGAGCTGCTCCTTTTTTTTTTCCATTTTAGATTTGACCAATCAGCAATAAGATGAACACTTCCCCACATACATAATAGAACAGAATAAAGAATTGTACACAAACTCCTAGATATCTCTATATAGCTTGCTTTTCCTTTTAATCTTTTTGAGGCCAAAGGCAGCTAGGAAATGCATATAATATTTCATTAGAAGTCAAGAAGGCTTGAACTCAAAACTTTCCATTTACATGCTGTGTGATTCTGAGCTAGTCACTTAACCTCTCTCTGCCTCAGTTTCCTCTTCTGTAAAATGGGGATAAATAACAGCACCTATCTTCCTGGAGGTTGTTGTGAGAGTCCAATGAGAAACTGTTAAGGGCTTTGTCAGACTAAAGCACTATACAAATGTTAGTTATTTTATCATTGGGGTTGTTTTTTTTTTCCTTAAAGCAGGTTTGAGTGACCCAGGGCCAAGTTGTCTTACAACCATCGTTTCTACTTTGTACGTAAAGATGCTTTTGTGCCAGAGGTTTCCGTACTTTTCCTGTCTTCTAAGTCAGTGAATACAATAAGAAAAATTATATTCTCTCTAACCTTCTGACAGAAACTCAGACAGGGTTGTAAGGGAGTTAGCCATATGTCTCATTTATTTTTATTTTAAATGAAAGTTTGAAAGCATCTTTTCTTGCAGAGATCAGAGCCTAGTTAGTGGGCAAACATTTTGCCAGTGTGTGTGCCATAACAAATATTCTCCAGCCCTATGTGTTTTCTTCTACCTACTTGCCTTCCTTTCATCAAGACTCTTGTCATCCTTAGGGATTTGAACTCAGTATCTCAGAGGCAGTGCTGTTACTGATCTATTCTTTCAGAAGCCCTCATTCCAGGGCAAACTCCTACATCTAAAAATACAACATTCATAACCAATATCGCCTTTTCCTTAATTCAGGCGCTACTTTGATACAGCCTGTCTTTTGGAAAGAAGGAGAAACAGAACTTATACTAGCCTTTTTTCTCCCTCCAGGGAAAAATTTAGGTTGACTGAAAACAGTATACCAGTGGTGTTGATGCTCATCTGCTGATTGTTCTTAAGAGTGAAATGGAAGGAGCTGAATATCTTAATTCAAGAATATCCCTATTTAAGCTTTGGTATCTTAAGTCTGTCACTTTTTTTTTTTAAGTCAGCTTGTGGTACATGCCAGTATGTAACCCAAAGCTGTGAATGTACAACTTTCCTGACAAGCCTCTGAGGTTTAAATACTCTTTAAAAAGCTTTTGTCTTCAGTTACACATGTTCAATTGTGGGATGATCTTGTGTCTGCTGGGATAGACAGTGTGTTTTAACTTAATTTTTTCAGCAAATGTCTCATTTAAAATTATGTTGATTTTTATCCTAATTTATCCAGAGTGTGTGACAATAAATGTAAATGTTATAGATGAAACCTTTTATTGCTAACAAAATCAGAGTGTTTTGTGTAAACTTCCACAAAGTCTTTAGTGGGAATAGTGGCCTTGAAAGCTGGCATTTCCATTTCACATTTGAAAAAGTCTTCTCATTTTGAATTAGGCATTCTAATCCTGCAGCAAGCAGCTCTATCCTTCAGTAGCTCTGCCTTTTGTAGATAGAATGTCCAGATGAATAAGGCCATGTTGTACACTGGAGTAATGTTGATTAAAAATAAATTATGTTTGTGGAATCTAGGTGGCATAGTGGAGAGAGCACCAGGCCTAGAGACACAAGATCATGGGTTCACATGTGGCCTCATACACTTCTATTAGCTGTGTAACCCTGGTCAAGTCATTTAACTCCTATTCCCTAGCTCTTGCCCTTCTATCTTAGAGTTGTTATTACAACAGAGAGTAAGCAGTTTAAGAAAAACTAAATGACAAATTATGTTTCTACTCCATAAGAGGGGCCCCCAAACAGGCTTTTTTTTTTTTAATAAAACCCTTCCGTCTTAGAGTCAATACTGTGTATTGGCTCCAAGGCAGAAGAGTGGTAAGGGTTAGGCAATGGGGGTCAAGTGACTTGCCCAGGGTCACAGAGCTGGGAAGTGTCTGAGGCCATATTTGAACCTAGGACCTCCCTTAGGTCTGGCTCTCAATCCACTGAGCCACCCAGCTGCTTCCCCCCCACCCCCAACAGGCTTTCTTGGGGGGAGTCTACCACTGGCTGCCCAGATTAATTTTTCACAGCTATCACTAGGAAATAGTCACAGGACAGATTTCCCCAGTGGCCCAGGAAAGATACCATGGTATTTAGATTCTTCTCTAGCAAGACCTTTTCTACCATCCTCCCTTTCCTGCAGTCCAGTCCCTATAGTATGTATCAACTCTTAGTTTATATACACAGCTCTTGGTGACACACCAAAGAAATAGAGTACAAAAACTTTATAGAGGATTTAACATGCATTCATTCAACAAACATTAAGCATGTGTTATGTACTGTCCCAGACACAGGACAACATGTACAGATAAGGTAGGGGCAGGTCCCTGCCTTGTCTTTCTACATATATTAAATGATAATAAACCTCAACTAGGCATAGGTTTAAAGCATTTAGCTTTGTTGGTTTTAGCTTCTACCATTATTACTTCCAATGTGTAGGTCCCCTCCTCTAGACATTTCTCATCAGTGTTGCCATTTAGCTGTTGCTTCTAAAGGGCAAAGGGCTGAGTCCTCTTCCAGTCCTCTAACTCCATTTTTTTTTTACCTCCAGAAAAAAATTTGCAGTAGTCACTTGGCCTGACAATAGCTGGTTTTCTTTGGATTCTACCTTCTTGCCTTTGATTAGCCTTTTAGCTGAACCTTCATCTAAACAAAAACATTTTAGGTTGAATTTCCTAGTTTTGTTTTTTCTGTTTCCTTGGTTTCATCCTGTACCTTGTTTACCTCCAGTTCCTCCAACTCTGGATCAGCTTATTTCCCTCCCCAACCCCTAACAATTTCACCAAAAAGCCACTGTGATTCTTTATAACTTTATCCTCTAGCACCATCATCAGCTGTACCTACTGGAGGCAGATGGACAGCACTGTATTTTACTGGGCTAATCACAGTTCTAAGTACTCATCCCATGTAGCAAAAGGCCACCATATTGCTCAGAACTGACACTGCAGTCTTTAAAATATTTTGGTTAGACCTATCACTTCATCCATATGGAGGAATTCTTAGCAAGGAAGCTCCCAAGAGAGGCAGCTTGGCACACTGTCACAATCTCTTCTAGAATGCATCAAAGGCAGGCCTGAAGCAAGTCTTGCTGACTCCGAGGCTATTTTACTTTATCTTATGGTTTTCTACCTTCTTTGCAGTCCTGTGCAACATGTAAAATATTAAATCGGTCTCCTCCCCCTTAAGTCCATAGCTGTTCTTTTCAGAAGAAGTTTTTGCTACTTACCTGTGGAAAAACGCAGGTTTCAGGCATTAGGCATTGTTTGCCTGTTTCCTAGAGCTCTCCCCAGGCCATATACTCAGAATCACCTATTACCAGACACAGTACCTTTCTGTCAATAATGTAACGTTCTTGAAAGGTACAGGGGAGGCGGGGTGGGCCAGTAGTTAAAAACAAGCAGTAAGCATTTGCTTTGTACTTAAGCTCTGTGCTAGGCACTTTACAAATATCTTCTTTGATCTTCACAACAGCCTTGAGAGGTAGCTCCATTTTATTTTATTTTTAAACCCTTAACTTTCCACCAAGAGTGGTAAGGGCTAGGAAATAGGGGTTAGTGACTTGCCCAGGGTCACACAGCTAGGAAGTGTCTGAGATCACATTTGAATCCAGGACCTCCTGTCTCTGGGCTTCGCTCTCAATCCACCCAGCCACCCACCTGTCCCTTTTCCATTTTATAATTGAGGAAATTGAGAGGTTTTGAATGACTTGGCCAGGCTCATAACTAATATATGCAAGGATACATTTGAACTCAAGTCTACATTCTGAGACACCCAGAAGACAATGGTTTTCTCCTTAAATAACAGATATTCCTTTAGAGCATTGAATGAGATAGTTGTAGAACAATCAGTTGTTGCCAGGCACCATGCCAAGCGCTGGGGATATAAAGTCAACTTGCAAACAGCTATGTACAGACAAGGTCTATAATTGGATAACGTGGGAACATCTCAGAAGGGACTCGTTAAGATTAAGGAGAAACAATGGGAAAGGCTTCTGACCGAAGGCGAGACCCTAGCTGAGACCTAGAGGGAGCCAGGGAAGAAGCCAGGAGGCAAAGATGAGGGAAGGCAGGGGACAGCCAGAAAAAACACCTGTGAGTGTGGAAATGGGAGTGCCGGGTGCTAGTCACAGTCGGGAGGCCATTGGCACCGGGAGGAGCCAGGTGATGAGCTCTGACTGCCAAACGGGGTTTTATATTTAATCCCGATGGCAATCAGGGGCCACAAGAATTTAGGGAAGGGGGAGGGGCGGTCACGTGGTCAGACCTGTGCTAAGAAGGTGGCCTGTGTCAGATGAGTTGATGAGTAGACTGGAGTGAGGGAAAGGCTGGACCCCCGCTTGTGGTCATTCTTGTTTGAGGCCGTGGATTGCCTTCTCTTCACATACACACGTTTAGCACGGTCCTTGGCACATAGTGGGCACTGAATAAGCATCTGCTGATTGACTGCCCGACCTGCGCGAAGGCGCTCCCTCCGAGTTGCAATAAAGAAAAAACAAGCGGAGTGAAAGTCTCCAGATTCTACACTTCCCCAGTCCCATCTGTTCTACGGAATAGAGGAGGGTGTCCCTTCATAGCCTCCAGATCCTGAATCCTGCCCTAACTCCAAATCTCAGGAACAGGTTAGCAGTTCGAAGTCCCAGTCCCCTGCTAATAAAACCTGATTTGATCTGATGACTCGCCAGGCCCCGCCGCTAACTCAAAAAGTTTCCTCCGCCCACAACCTGGCGGATTCGTCGAGCGCAACTCGAAAGCCTAGACTCGGAGGAGGGGCCTAAGTCGGAAGTGACGTTAACCCGGTGTGAAAGGTCAGCGGAAGCGTGCCGTCTTCCTTTTGGCTTCAGGAGCTATCCGCTTCGTGTCGGTAAGTCCCTGGCTCCGGACCATGGTAGGATCCGGTGCCATCCGCGCTCTACGGGACACCAGGAGCCCTGGAGGCCCCTTCAGCTAGAACCCGGAGGCCTCCGGGCCTGCAGACTGTGAGGGGGGGGATGTAGACCCGAAGGGAAACTAAAGAAGCAGGGGCTGGTTCTGAGGCCGGCGGTGCCCGAGGCCTCCGCGCTTAGGGGTCTGTTTCGTGCCACTTTCTCTCCACAGAAATGGGCAAGTTCATGAAACCCGGGAAAGTGGTGTTGGTCCTGGCCGGGCGGTACTCCGGGCGCAAAGCTGTCATCGTAAAGGTATCGGCAGAACCGGGGCAGGCGCGGGGAGCCTAGGGAAGCTGACTGGCCTGTTCTCAATCTAGGCCTCAAGCATGCATTAAACATTTGCTGTGTGCCTGACCCGGTGCTAAGCTCTGGGAAGACTAGAGAAGGGCAAACACAGCTCTTGCCCTCAAGAATGCTTGAGACTTAGAAGGGAGACCGCGTGCCAAAAGTATGGTACCTACAAGTTCGAGACAGAACTATAGTATTAAGGAGGAAGTGGAATTTCAGCTGGGACTTAAGGAACAGAGGGAGAAACTAACTTTCAGGGAAAATGCATAGAGTTTGAAGATGAGTGGATTGTGAGAGGAAGAGGAGGGAGGGAGCCCTGTTTCACAGAATGTTGTAGTAAGTGGAGTCAGAAAGTGAGGTCTAAAAGATCAGGTCATGAAGGCTACGTGAATATAGTCTTAACATGGATCTTCATTTTCCTTGACCACAAAATGTGTTCTTTTAGAAAGAGAACTGGGTGCTAGGTGAAGCTGTTCCGAAGGGTTGTTGAGTTTTGGGCCAAAATCTCAGCAGTCAGTGGATAGGAAACTTAAGCATTCTTCCTGCTGGGGTCTTGCAACCCTTATTATTTTAGCAGACACTGATGCTAGCCTTGAAGGGAGTCTGATCACCGAAACCTATGTGTAAAGCAAGTTCTGGTAGTAGCATGTTTTCTTGTTTCTCTCAGAACATTGATGATGGGACCTCTGACAGGCCTTACAGCCATGCCCTGGTGGCAGGTATTGACCGATACCCTCGAAAAGTGACTGCAGCAATGGGCAAAAAAAAGATTGCCAAGAGATCAAAAATCAAGTCATTTGTGAAGGTTTATAACTACAACCACCTCATGCCTACCAGGTAAGCCTTTGTAAAAGGAGAGGCTAAAGTCAATTCCCTTGTCAGTTACAACATGCAAGTTAGCTGAGAAATATAAATATTGTACTCTTCAGGTGAAGGTCTGCCAAAAATGCTTGATTTTAAATTAATGCACTAAAAACGTATTAGTTGAACATTCTATGTCCAAGCCTTTCTGCTTTAGAGAAGGCATAGAGGCAAAACCCTCCCATGTCAGCTGACATCTTTCTACCCCAGGACAGTTTGAGGTGGCATTAATGTGAATATAAAACAAGGAAAGGTAGCTTGGTCTTCAATTAGAACTATTTCTTGGCTGCACTTGAAGATTCTTGAGGTTCTTCCAAACAAGATCTTAATTCTTTCTAAATAAAAGAGAAATGGGGAAAGGAGTCAGTTAAGTCCCTTTGGTAGGCCAGATTTTATTCTAATAAAGCACTTTACAGATGTTAATCCTTGCAACAATCCTAAAGAAGTAGGTGCTAATCCACTATCTTGAGAAAACTGAGATGGGTTATATGGCTTGCCCAAGATCACATAGCTGGTAAAGTGCCACAGGCCAAATTTGAACACTTGTGATTGACATCAGAACATTCCCACCCTACTGCCAATATTGACACTTTATTCAGTAGATCTTAAGCTAATTTTCTGTGGATAGGGAAGTGGAAATTAGGTTTCTACTCTTAATCCATTTCCCAGCCCTGAACTGTTTAATTCTAGTCTTCCTAATGTCTTTTATCTGTTTTTAACTCAAATCACCCACCTTAAACCCTCTTTCCTACCTTAATCTACTCTCAGTCTGGCCTGTGTGGAACTCATGTGATGGTAGCATTTCAAAAATGGGTTTGGAGGATGGACTCTTTAGACTGCTTGTGTTATAAAGTACAGAGTAGTCGTGGGTTAGTAGGGGACCTGGGTCCAGTTGTTGATGTGACCAATTTCCCCTACTAGCATTCATGCCAGCTTTTCATATCTCCAGATACTCTGTGGATATCCCATTGGACAAAACAGTTGTCAACAAGGATGTTTTCCGTGATCCTGTGCTGAAACGCAAGGCTAGGAGGGAAGCCAAGGTCAAGTTTGAAGAGAGGTAAGTGATATCAAGTAGTATGATACTAAATGATCTCCCTTGACTTGAGGGCTTCTCTCTTGCTTATATTCTCTTCATCATTACCCTTTTTCTCTCCAGGTACAAGACAGGCAAAAACAAGTGGTTCTTCCAGAAGCTGCGGTTTTAGAACTACTCTACCTGCTCAGTGAATAAAATGTTTATTAAAAATAAACATTTGTATGTCTCATTCTTAGAGTATATTGGGGTCTAAATCATCTCTTTTTAGAAGAGAATGAATTTAATTGTTTTATTAAGGAGAAAGGGAGCAGAGGAGTAGAGTGGGATAGAACGTGTGCATATACATTTTATGACTTCATTTCAATATACAGGTATCCCATCCACATTGCAACTTTTATATCCCATTGTGGTTTTGATCACTTACCAAGTTGGCATTAAAAAATGGGAATTTGGGGGGAGTTTTGTGGAAGCTGCAGATGACAGAAAAGGTTTAAAAATTCATTTTTACTTAATGTTGACCTACATATAGCCTTTGACCAAATACTTAACCCAAACTTTACAATAAAGTATTGTAAACATCCCATAAAAGAAAGGGGAAAAAATATGGCCACCTTTGATCCCAAGAGGGCCAAAATTTTTTGAAGATTTTCTAGATTGAGGGATGCCTGCTCCTACACCTCGGTGTAGGAGAGCTACTTGTACAAAGTGCTCTTTGTAATCCTGGCTCATATTTTAAAGCATTCTGAGAATGGTTCTGTAGGTTTCACCATGACCCATAAAAGATTAAGAACCTTTAGTAAAGGAGGCAATTTAAGCTGAATTTTGAAGGAAATTGGGGGTTCCAATAGGTGGGAGTTTATTATAGACATGCTGCTTGTAAATATTTGGGGGTTTTCTTGGCAGGGGTAATGGAATGGTTTGGCATTTCCTTCACCTAACCCAAAGAAATGATTTGTTCCAAAATCTTTGGAAGCCTGTAAAGAGATTTAAATGCCAAATAGGAGTTTGTTTAATCCTGCAGGTATTAAGAGCCAGGCACCAGAGTTGGAAGGGACAGGATCAGACTTAATTTTAGAAAAATAACTGGTGGCCCTGTGGAGGATAGATTGGAATGGGTTGGATGTTAAGTTTAAAAATGGGCTTTTATGAGAACCTGAACCAGAGTAATGGCTATGTAAATGGAGATTTTATTTTTATTTACCAAAGAAAACATGGTTTTTCCCAATATGAGGGTCCTGTCCCATCTTTTATATGCACAGAAGGGGTTCTCCCACATAACTAATTTGTTCTCAATTCCATAACTCAATTATTGATTCAAAATTGACTCAGGGAATGGGAGTCAAGTGGGGAAGATGGTACTCACCCACAAAATTCTACCAGAATTAGGCTATTTTATATTCTATGTTTTTTTTATTTTTATATATATATAACAAGATGATTTCAGAACCTCTAAGATTTACATAAACTGATGCAAAGTAAAAAAGAGCAAAACTAAGAGAACATGGTAAACAACAATATTGTAATGAACTGTGAATGGCCTAGCTATTGTCAGCAATACAATGATCCAAGATAATTTCTATCCACCACCAGAGAAAGAACTGATGGAGTCTGGCTGCAGAGTGAAGCATAATTTATTTTTAAAGCATTTTTTTGTTTGTAACAGCAAATATGGAAATGTTTTGCATGACTGCATATAATATTTATCAAATTGCTTGCCTTCTCAAAGAGGGAAATAATTTCGAACACAAATTTTTCTAAATTCTCAAAACAATATCTTCAGGATAAGAAAAAGGACTTGCTTCAATATTATATCAACAAGAGAACAATGTTTGGGAAAGAGGCCAGAGTTGTTTGATCAAGTGTTTAAAAACGAGGGTGATTTAGGGGAATCTGTAGTCTCTAGGGGGCCACTTGTGTGCATGCATTCGGCCTACATGTCTACACTCTGGCTATTGCACGTGACAATAAACTCATTAATTTGAGATAATTTATGCCTCCTGATTTTTATGACCCAACACCACCTACACACACAAAACAAACAACAGAAACTAAAAACCGGAAGGGTAAACAAAGCATGTTTCAAATGTCTTCTGTTTTGTCAAGAAATTCTATTCCCTTCTGAATCAATAGGATTTCCTAAAGCAAAAGTCAGATGGAGCCTGCCTTGTCCTGACTCTCCATTAGGGATTCAATGGATTAAAAACCTTTGATTTATTTAGGACCTTTGGTCATGCTTTTGTCCTACAGCAGCTCCCTGCCCTTTTGAACTTTATGCCTACTTTGTTGTACCTGTGTGTCTCTGGATATATATAGTCATATATTGTATATATGTCATTGTCTGTGTTGTATATTGCACATATATATAGTTATACCTGTCTGTACATAGTAGATATTGTATATAGTCATATCTGTCAATAGATATATAGTAGATAATATATTGTGTGTGTGTATATATAGTTGTGCCTGTTTATTGTACATACATTTTTGTGTTTAGATATTATACCTGTCCATAGATATATATATAGATATATATATATTGTGTGTTGTGTGTGCCTATCTATATAGTTGTACCTGTCTATTGTGGAAATCTAGAAGTCCCCGGTTTATTTAGTAAGGAGGTAGAATCCACTGACTGGAGAGTTTTCCCCCTAAGGGAAGGTCCTACTTCACCAGACAAGAGACATCCTGGTAGTTTGGGTGGGAATAGCCAATCCCATCTGATGTTATGTATCGTTTGTCCCCATGGCTTCTCTCCCTAGGCTAAGTCCATTACCAAGGTGATCCTGCTCTGGGCTGGATCTTTCCCTTTTGAGTCCATTGTAACATCAGCCCCTCACTGTTAATCCTGTCTGGAACTCCTCATTTTCCTTTCTTGCCATTGTAAAGTCAATCAACTATCCCTCTCATCCTAAACTCTCAGGTCATCTAGAAAGGTATTTAAGTGCCCCGACCTTAATGACTCCTCAGAATTGTCATTTTCCTACATTTGACATTTCCCTGGGGTCAGTGACCAGAGCCACCAGAGTTCAATCCTCAGACTCTGCAGTCCCATGTGTCTCGCAGCTCTGTCCTCAAGGCCTAGCACTGAACCCCTTTTTGCCCTTGATTAAAGAGTGATTTTGACTATTTAATAGTTCTTTGCTTTTTCCATTATATATGTTTATATTTATACTCAAAAATACCTGTGGGTGTTCCCAGGCTTTCAGGGATTTAGAACAAAGCCCCTCCTAGTTATAAACCTGCTTTTCTTTGTATTTCTTGGACCGAAAAGGGGGGGGGGGGTACTGATAAAAAGTAATAATACACAATACCCACCACTAAGTTGTTTAAAACAGACCCAGGGAAGGAGATCTTCTGGATAGCAAGGTTTTTGTTCTTAACCAATTAAACCAGTCAGTAGCATATTTAGTTCTCTTATGTTCCCTATGGCTTCCCCCAATTCTCCCATTTCTTTAATTTTTCTTCTCTGTCCTTTATTAACTGCCATTTTCTAAATTAATTTTTTCAATAAGAGGATAAGGATCGGGTCTCCCCTATTAGAACCTGCTGTTAGTGCTTAGCCCAATGCCCTGTGGAGTGTAAACACTCAGTAAATGCTTGTTTTATTTTTTTAACCCCTTACCTTTTGTCTTAAATTGATACAAATATCCAAGGCTGGCTCTCTATCCACTTGGGTCACCCAGCTGCCTCAGTAAATGCTTGTCGGCCGCCCACGTAAGGAGGCACTTAAGAAGTTCTTGTGGAACCGAGCGAAGTTGGAACGGTGGGAGAGGGGGTTCCCATTCTAGGGCGGGGCCAGGTCTCCAGGCTGGGGAAGGAAAGACCGGGACAGCTTCGAGGTGTCCGGGCGTGGGGGAGCCGGCTCCTTCCGGTTGCGGGGCCGAGGCCCGGACCGGCCCCCTCTCGGGACGAGGAAACCAGCCCCGAGGGAGGCGTGGTCAGTGCGGGGCGGGTATTTCTAAGAAACGAAAGTGGAAGCACCCTGGGGATGGGGCCGGCACCTTGCAGATTTCATTTTCCCAGAGTAGCGTTAACCAGGGAGTCACCCTGGGCAGCCCCTTCCCAGAATCCTCGCCTCCAGGGAGCCCCTGAGCCTTAGCACTGCCCCTAGCCAGGACATGGCCGAGAAATTCAATTTCCCCGTAGACGACCCGAGCCAGGTAAGCGGTGGGGACGGGGACGGGGACTGCCTGTCGGGATTAGGGGTTGAGGGAATGGAAAGGGGTCCTGCGGTGTCTGGGATCGGAATCGGGCTGCTTCTCTGTACCACCACCCCACTTTGGTTTCCTCCAAAAGGAAAGAGGAAACAGATGAAGCCCTTGGGAAACTCCCACTCCCGGACTCTGAAGATGTCTGCCTTCCCCACGCCCTGGGGGGAGTCCAATGACCGGAATAAACCTCAACCCTCATTCTCATTTCAGCATAATCCACATATCGTTCTAGTCCCCTGTCCCAGCTGTTCTTCCCTAAAACTAACGGTTTAAACATTTTTTGTAAAGGTGTTTATCAACTCCGTTGAATAACAAAATTTCCCGTCAGTTTTCTGAAGTTAAAGGATCCAAATTGTCTTCCTCCTTCCCTCCCCACTTCCTGAGCTGGTAAACAATCTGATCTGCGTCACAGACAGTGTTAACTTGGAAAAAACAGAACTCGGACATAGTCAGAAACAACAGGTCTTCAATCAGGAGAGGGATAGATCTGGTTTCCGGCCGCCCCGGCCCAGCGCCCTGGGGACTCTGGGGAGGATCCCTGGGAGAAGGCACCCAAGAGGGGCAGAGCTTGGGGATCGTTTATACCTCCGGAGAACTGCCTAGACAAACTGCAAGCAGGCTGCCTAGAGGTCTGCAGCCAGCCTCGGGGGTATCAGAGAGCCTGAGAGCAGTCAGCTATAGCAGTTACAGAGGAAAGGGTCAAACCAAGAGCTGGGCTTCGGGAGAGTTCTTTAATCCAATGGGAGAAGCTTCTAAAACAAGTACAGGCACCCAACATTGGGACTATGTCCGCTAATCCCACCCATACTAGGGCCCCCAAACAGTTTAAGGTCTCTAGTTCCACCCAATCAGTGGGCCTGGCCCTGAGGCTTCCCAAAGGGCAGGTATTTAGTTTGAGGGTAGAAACCCCAGGTTTTGACCTTGTCACGGGAGAGTTTTCCTCCTGAGGGAAGGTCCCACTTCACTGGTAGTTTGGGTGGATTCACTCTGAATCAGTTCATGGAGGTCTTTCCAGCTCTTTCTGAAATCATTTGGTTCATTATTCCTTACAGTACAATAGTATTCCATCACCAACATGTACCACAGTTTGTTCAGCCAATCCCATCTGATGTTATGTATCTTTTGTCCCCATGGTTTCTCCCCCTAGGCTAAGGTCCATTACCAAGGTGATCCTGCCCTGGGCTGAGTCTTTCCCTTTTGGGTCCATTGTGGGGCCTCAGCCCCTCACTGTCATTCCTGTCTGGAACTCCTCATTTTCCTTTCTTACCATTGTAAAGTCAATTTACTGTCCCTCTCACTCTAAGCCCCCAAGTCATCTAGAGTGGTATATAGGTTCCCCAAATTCTTTTGTTCCAGGGAGTCCATCCTGAGTCAGTGGTACTCCCAGGGGTCAGTGACCAGAGAGGCCAGAGTTCAATCCGGACAGCAGCTCTGTTGTGGCCTATTAGCGATGAACCCCTTTAGCCCTTGAGTGATTTTGACTATTTAATAGTTCTGTGTTTTTTCTAGTTGACAATTCTTTGTCCCTCAGACTTATTGTATGATTTTTCATTTGTTTATTTGAGTTTATGATTTGGGGTTTTGGTTTCATAAGATTTTTCTCTTACAAAAATGATGGAAAAAAAAATATGGAAGCATATTTTGCATGATAATACTTGTATAAACCAGAATGAATCTCCTGCCACACCTGAATGAGGAAGGGAGAGAGAGAACTTCAGCCATATAACTTAGGAAAATTTGTCTGGAAATTTGTTATTACATGTAATTGGTAAAAATAAAATTAAAATAAGCTGAGAAAATGAGGAGCAGAATAGATGATTTCTAAAGTATCTTCTATATTAATATTTGATGGTTGTTTAAAACAAAGATATCAAACAAGCTGCCTGAAAGCTACATACAGCTCACAACTCTAAAGTTCAGCCTGATCCAGGTTAAAATGTAATTGGGAAATATTTAACAAAATAAATAAAATGTAATAAGACTTTTTTATGGTCCCTCAGGATCCCTGTATTGCTAATAGTAGCTAAATCTATCACAGATGATCATTCCACAATATTGCTGTTACTGAGTACAACATTCTCCTGGTTCTGTTTATTTCACTCTGAATCAGTTCATGGAGGTCTTTCCAGCTCTTTCTGAAATCATTTGGTTCATTATTCCTTACAGTACAATAGTATTCCATCACCAACATGTACCACAGTTTGTTCAGCCATTCCTCAATTGATGAAAATCCCCTCAATTTCCAATTCTTTGCCACCACAAAAAGAGCTGCTAAAATATTTTTGTTCAAGTAGGTCCTTTCCCCTTTTTTTTCCCTCTCTTTGAGATACAGACCCAGTCGTAGTATTGCTGGATCAAAAGATACACCCTTTGGGCATAGTACCAAATTGTCTTTCCACAATGATTGGATCAGTTCACAAATCCACCAAGAATGCATTGAGCCCCAATTTGCCACATCCCCTCTAACATTTATTATTTTCCTTTCCTGTGATATTGGCCAATCTGATAGGTGTGAGGTTGTGTCAGAGTTTTAATTTGCATTTCTCTAATCAAGAGGGATTTGGAATATGTTTTCCTATGATTAATTTTAGTTTTGATTTCTTCATCTGAAAACTGCCTATTCGTATCCTCTGACCATTTGTCAGTTAAGGAATGGTGAAGCTAGCTGTTGATAAAATTTGTTTCAATGAACAATCATTTATTTTCACTCCTCGCTGCTCCCACCTCCTATTAAAGAAAAACAGAACCCTTATAACAATTATGTATAATCAAGTGAAACAAATTCCTATATTGTCCCAAATGTATGTCCCATTCTGCATGCTGATTCCATCACTCTCTTGGTCAGGAGGTGGTAGCATTTTTCATCCTCTTACCTCAAGAATTGTGGTTAATCATTGCCCTGGTCAGACATAAGTCTTTTAAAGTTTATTTTTATGATATTATGATTATACAAATTTTTCTCCTTACTCTGCATCAGTTTATAGGCATGTCTTCCCAGGTTTCTCTGAAACCATTCCTGTTTCACTTTTTCTTTCTTTTTTTTTAACCCTTATTTTCTGTCTTGGAGTCAATATTGAGTTCCAAGGCAGATCTGTTTAGGGCCTAGGCAATTGGGGATAAATAACTTGTCCAAAGTCGGACAGCTAGGGAGTGTCTGAGGTTAAATTTGAACCCAGGTCCTCCTGACTCCAGACCTGGCTCTATCCACTGAGCCACCTCACTGCCCCTTTCACTTCTTATTGTATACCATAATTTGTTCAGGCATTCCCCCATTGATGGGCACACCTTTAGTTTCCAATTCTTTGCCACTTTAAAGAGAACTATGAATATTTTATACATATAGGTCTTTTCTTTTTTTTTTTCATCTCCTTTGGGCATAGACCTGGCAGAAGTATTCCTGGGTCAATAAGTAGAGATGATGTATATAACTTTTTGCACATAGTTTTATATCGCTTGCCAAAATAGTTGAATCAATTCAACCAATACTATTTCCAACTTAGTAAGCTGGATAAAAGGGCAAGACATTTGTCATCTTTGGTTTCCTCATCTACAAAATGAAGGGGTGCCGTCTAGATCACAAGCGATTTAATGTTGGAAGAGACCTCTTTGTTTTATAAATGAGAAATCAGAGTCTCAGAGAGGTTGAGTGACATTCCCAGAGTCACAGGCAGGATTCAAACCTGTGTCTTCAGAAGTCCATGTCCCATAAATCTGTCAGCTATGCCACACTGTCTCTAAGGTCCATTCCAGCTCTGACTGTTATAGTGTTCTGTGTGTAAATCTTAAAACACAGCATGAAATCACCAGATTATAAACTCCTTGAAGGACTTTAAAAAAATTATTTAATTAGTCAAGTTAGAGCATTATTCCTTGGTTACAAGAATCATATTCTTTCCCTCCCTTCCCTCCCCCCACCCTTTCCATAGCCGACACACAATTTCATTGGGTTTTACATGTGTCATTAATCAGAACCTATTTCCATGTTGTCAATGTTTGCATTAGGATGTTCATTCAGAGTCTACATCCCCATCGAACCATGTGATCAAGCAGTTGTTTTTCTTCTGCATTTCTACTCCCTCAGATTTTCCTCTGGATGTGGATAGTGTTATGGCGAAAATCACCTTTAAAGATTGTTATAATATTAATTTATGGTTGCCAAGGAATTTACTTATGAAATTCCTAAAATGAAACACTCAAGTCAGAATGGAGTTTATGGTGGTTTAATCACAACGGGAGTAAGAAAAGGAGAGGGAGAGGAGAGAGGAGGAAAGGGAAAAAGGTTAACTCAACCTTCTGGCAGAGCCAGAGGGAGTTTTAGGCCTGGAAGGCCAAGGTAGAGAAGAGAATCAGTCCTTGACTCATGTGACCGATCTGAAGGAAAGCTGTCTTCGGGCCTCCTCCCTGCTCAAGCTCCTAGCACGAACTGCCGCCTAGCTCTGTCTACAGGAAGTGAGCGAATTCCAGAGACTGTTCCCTACCTCACTTTCTGTGCCTCACATAAGTCCTTGAGGGACCATTTTAAAAAACCCTTCCCTTCTGTCCTAGAACTGATAGTAAGTATAGATTCCAAAGCAGAAAAGTGGTAAGAGCTGGGCAATTAGTGTTAAGTGACAGGCCTATGGTCACATAGTTAGGAAGTGTCTGAGAGCAGATTTGAACCCAGGACCTTCAATCTTCAGACCTGAATTGCTGTCCACTGAGCTACCCAGCTACCCCAGGACCATGTTTTGTGTATTGCCTAAATCCTACAGAGTACCTTACGGGGTATTTCATGGTGTTTAGGCTCTTAATGCTGCTTGTTTGTTGATTGACAAGGATCAACTGACATGGGAGAATGTTTCAAGAGCAGAGATTCCTGGACCACAGGAGGAGGATGAACTGTGGAGAAAAAAGCTTCTGGTAAGTCCCAGTGAGAGGCAGGGGCCCTTTCCAGGAAGGAGGAGGAGATGGCGTCTCAGGTGGGACCATCCAGAATGAGAGTCCCCTTTCCTTGCATAGGTGCAGTCTTTGGAAAGACAAGTATTATCTTTTTTCTTTTGTTTTGTTTCTTTAAGAGAGGGTGGAAGGAAGGAGGGAGAGAGGGAGGGAGGGAAGAAGGAAGGAAGGAGGGAGGGAAACAAGTAATTATTTCATCATCACCTCCCCCGCCTTCCTGAACAGAAGCTCTGCTACCTGAAGGAAGAACAGAAAAGACTGAAACTGAGAAAGGAAAAGCTACAGCAACTCCAGGCAGAGCAATATGTCCCTCCAAAGGAGGAGGTAAGGCAGGGAATAGACAATGGGTGGTGGGGGAGACTTTTTTGCTTCTCTTTCCTCTTCCTCACACTCAGTCAGGGGCCCAAGCCTGTCAGGTCTATCTATGTCTGCAAAATTTCTCATTTCCTTCCTTCCTTCCTTCCTTCCTTCCTTCCTTCCTTCCTTCCTTCCTTCCTTCCTTCCTGCCTGCCTGCCTGCCTGCCTGCCTCCCTCCTTCCCTCCCTCCCTCCCTCCCTTCCCCCTTACCTTCCATCTTAGAACTGATACGAAGTATTGGTTCCAAAGCAGAAGAGGTGAGGCCTAGGCATCATTATAGTGACTTGCCCAGGGTCACACAGTTAGGATGCACCTCAGGCCAGATTTGAACTCTGGTCTTCCTGACTCCAGGCCTGATGCTCTAACCACTGTGCAATCTAACTGCCCCTCAGGCCTTTTCAATACTAACACCTTACTGATGTTGCCCTGTGGCAATAAGACATGGCATATCAGTACTTCCAAAAAGCTAAAGATGAACATCCTGATGGAGAGGCCCTTGGGAGCAGGTGCAAGTGAACAAGTAGGGAGCTCTAAAGAACAGGAGAAAAGGAAGTCATCAATACACATTTGCTGGGGGCAGCTAGATAACACAGTGGATAGAGCCAGGCCTAGAGACGGGATGTCCTGGATTCAAATCTGGCCTCAGACACTTCCCAGCTGTGTGACCCTGGGCAAGTCACTTGACCCCCATTGCCTAGCCCGTACCACTCTTCTGCCTTGGAGCCAATACACAGTATTGATGCAGATGGAAGGTAAAGGTTTAATATATATGTATATATTTGATATATATAGTTTAATGTAACAATTCCTATAATTAATATATACATATATATATATAATTTACTATAATAATAATTCCTAGCATATATATATGCTAGGAAGAGAAGATGAGATGGGCGTGTGACAAGAGGGGCACTAGGTAGTACCCATAGTACCCACCAGGACCCCTGATGTTAGGAGAAAGCAAGGAAGGCCTCCAGCGCACTGGGTAGATCCACAATGGGGAACTTTGGGGAAAACACAGACCAAAGCTGCCCTGGGATTCATAGTTGGAACTCATGGATTGGTGAGATCACAGATCCATCTGGACTTCCTTGTGTCTGTCTCCACCCCCACCCCATCTTCAGGTCCCCTTTCCAGTGCCTCAGGCAGTCCTGGTGTTCCAAGGACAGACCAAGGTGGGAAAGGAAGTGCGGGAGACGGTAATCTCCAATCTCCAGATCCATTACCCACTGCCTGAGAGCTCAGCTCTGGTCAGCTTTGAGGACCCTAAAGGTGAAGATGAGGAACCTGGGGGGGCTTTGGGTTGGCACGGGTTGGGGGCAATTTTACAAGCTCTGATTGTGTCCTTCTTTGACTGCCCTCCAGTGGCAGCGAGTCTCCTCCAGCACCAAGAACACTTTATCCTCTTGGAGGAATGCCGGCTTCGTGTCCCCATCCATCCTGTGGAGTTGCCCGTTCCAGCCTCCATCAAGGTTCTTTTTTTTTTTTAACCTTTACCTTTTGTCTTAGCGACAACTCTGACAGAAGGGCAAGAGCTAGGTTAAATGGCTTGCCCAGGTCATTTTTATTTGGTCATTTCCAAACATTATTCATTGGAAACAAAGATCATTTTCTTTTCTTCCCTCCCCCCCTCCCACCACCTCTCCCACAGCCGATGCGCAATTCCACTGGGTATCATATGTGTTCTTGATCAGAACCCATTTCCCTGTTGTTGGTACTTGCATTAGAGTGTTCATTTAGAGTCTCTCCTCAGTCATATCCCCTCCAACCCTGTAGTCAAGCAGTTGCTTTTCATCAGTATTTTTACTCTCACAGTTTATCCTCTGCTTGTGGATAGTGTTTTTTAGATCCCTGCAGATTGTTCAGGGACATTGCATTGACACTAATGGAGAAGTCCATCACCTTCGATTGTACCACAGTGTATATCAGTCTCTGTGTACAATGTTTTCCTGGCTCTGCTCCTCTCGCTCTGCATCACTTCCTGGAGGTTGTTCCAGTCTCCATGGAACTTCTCCACTTTATTATTCCTTTGAGCACAATAGTATTCCATCACCAACATATACCACAATTTGTTCAGCCATTCCCCAATTGATGGGCATCCCCTCGTTTTCCAATTTTTGGCCACCACAAAGAGTGCAGCTATGAATATTCTTGTACAAGTCTTTTTCCTTATTATCTCCCTGGGGTACAAACCCAGCAGTGTTATGGCTGGATCAAAGGGCAGACATTCTTTTATCGCCCTTTGGGCATAGTTACAGATTGCCCTCCAGAATGGTTGGATCAATTCACAACTCCACCAGCAATGAATTAATGTCCCTGCTTTGCCACCAATCTGCTAGGTGTGAGGTGATACCTCAGAGTTGTTTTGATTTGCATCTCTCTGATTATAAGAGATTTAGAACACTTCTTCATGTGCTTATTAATAGTTTTGATTTCTTTGGCTGAGAACTGCCTGTTCATGTCCCTTGCCCATTTATCAATTGGAGAATGGCTTGATTTTGTGTACAATTGATTTAGCTCTTTGTAAATTTGAGTAATTAAACCTTTGCCAGAGGTTTTTATGAAGATTGTTTCCCAATTTGTTGCTTTCCTTCTGATTTTAGTTACATTGGTTTTGTTTGTACAAACCCTTTTTAATTTGATGTAGTCAAAATTATTTATTTTACATTTTGTGACTCTTTCTAAGTTTTGCTTGGTTTTAAAATCTTTCCCTTCCCAAAGGTCTGACATGTATACTATTCTCCCACCAAGGTTCTACGGGCTTCAGGTCAGTGGGTTTGAAGACACAAATAGCATCAATGACCCCTTTCTCTGCTGTCCCATTCCCAGGTGCTCACTTGGTTATGTAGCCAGAAGGTGCTGGTAGTTGGGCTGCCCACCGACAGAGATTTGAGCGAAGAGCAGCTATTGGACAAGCTAGAAATTTTCTTTGGCAGGCCCTCCAATGGAGGTGGAGAGGTGACCACTCGAGAGCTGCTCCCAGGGGCTGCTGTTCTGGGCTTTGCTGATGACAAAGGTAACAGGGGAGGTCTGGACATCGTGAGGACTTCACTGTATACCTGAGGGAGGTGGATTTGGGGATCTCAGGGCTAAGGAATCTCCCCTTCACAGTACCTGTTGTTTGCCCCCCTACCCAGTGATTCAGAACCTGATCCAGACCTGTTGCTTCAAGGTGCCCCTGGGCAGTCAAGAAGTTCCTTTGAGAGTTTTCCCCTATGTTGATGGCAAGATCCAGGAGATGGAGGTAAGATGGTGGAGGGGGGTGGCCTAGGGATCTATCTCCCTGTTTTAGTGCTGGGAGGGGTACAGTGCCCAGTCACCCCAACCACTCCTGATTATCTGTGTGTATATATTTTCCAGATAAGTCCCTGCCCAGTCCCCAACTCAGTACTGGTACTCAATATCCCAGACATTCTGGATGGTCCAGACCTCGAGGACACACTTGAAATTCATTTCCAAAAGCCATCTCAAGGTGGGGGTGAGGTAGAGGCATTGACGTTTGTAGCCCCTGGGAAACGGAGTCTGGCCCTTTTCACCCATGAGTCAACTTAACCAGCCTCACAAGCCTCCCTCAATGCTTCTCCTTGCATTTCATTGTGCCAGATTTTGTTATCTGTATTTAAGGGGTGGGGGGCAGGTTTCATTCCTCTCTCTCTAGCCATCTCCCCTTTAAAACATTAAGCTGCTTTTGGGCCAGAAAAGCATGTACTGCCATCACTCTCATAGATTTCTTTGTAGTATTTTACTCCAACCTGACTGGGTAGAAGAGGGGAGAGGGAGAAAGTGAGGTCTAATCTTTTTTGCTTCTCTTTGTATACCCCCAGTATATTATGCCTGGCACATAATAGGTGCTTAATAAATGCTTTTGACTTTGTGATTCAGTAGGAGAAAAATTGAGGCCTAGGTGGTCTAGAAACCGTGGGCCTTTCTGCACCCATCTGAAGCTTTCTTCATAGTGTCATTTATCTTCATCTCCCACCCAAAACCCACACAAGACCAAGTGGAGCCCAGTGATAGGGACAGCAATTTATTGACACAAACACAAAGGCAGCTTCGGCAGTAGGGGAAGAGTGGGGAGACAAACACACAAGCAAAAATCACATTTCACTTTAGGCCTTGCTTAGAAAATGAGGGATAGGATATGTCTACCCAAGTCTTCCCCAACACTGGTCATTTGGCAGTGGTCAGGACGGTGAGCCACCCGCCCTTCATCCCCCAATTCAAAATTTAGAAATGGGAGAAGGGCAATAGTCCTCACCCTCAAAATCCTGACATTTGGCCTCCAGCTCAGGGACCCACTGGCAGGTGCCCAAATCTGCCTCCCATTCTCTACCCTCCCCCCCTCCCCAACCGATCCCCAATGTAAACAAGAAATCCAGGGCCTCCTTTAAGAAACTTGCCTCCCACTATAGGGGTGGAAATCAGTTGGGGCCTTATAAGGACTAAAGATGGAATGTGCTTCAAATTTTACTTTGGTCCCAGAGTTTGGAAATGGACATAATTGTCTCTAAGAGTCAGGACTGGTAAATTCCACAGTTATCTGCAAGGCTGAAAAAAAGGTTCTCTCCCAACCAGAAATGAGAGGCTGGCGAAAGGGTGGGGCCATCTCTTTCCCAGGAGCCTTCTGGCTGTCCGAATCCCCAATCCTCACCCCCTCAGACACACAGGAGATTTTTGGCAGCACAGTGGGACTGGAAACCCCAGCTCCATCAGAACAAGGCACTGGGGAGTATCGGGGGCAAGAACCTGGGGAAAGAAACAGTTAAACTCCCCATGAGCACAAGACATTTCAGATGCTAAGGCACTGAGAACAGATCTAAGGAACTCAGTGGAAGAGGGGAGGTCAGAGGGACTCCTGCCAGGCCCCCTCCGTGCCTGAGGGGGGTGAGGACAGTCCAGTCCCTTCCTAGGGTGTAAGACAAACTAGGTTAAGACTGTGGAAGAGCCCTGTGTTTGGAAAGGCCCATTTGTGCTTATAAAGTCAGGAGTAGGAGGAGGGACACACTGACCCAGCTACTAAGGATAGCTTCCATTTACACAAGGTGTCCCAGAAGTCCCCAGTGTTGCCTGAAGGTGCTAAGCCTTCAAATGGCACTGAGACTTCTGGGACACCCCGTATGTCACTCTAGAGACTGGTCAGCGCTGGGACAGAGTGAAAATCTGGAGCACAGCCGAGATGGGACGAATGCTAGACTCGAGGACTGCCTCCCTCACCCCCACCCTGAGCTGGCATTTCAGTTTCTTTGGGGGAAGCAAGGGGGATAGGACTGGGGAAGAGTAAGCAGAGACCAACTCATACACAACAGGGCAGGCAGGGTGGGAGGAAGGTAGACGGTAACTTGGCACAAGCAGGGCAGAAAGCCTGGGGCAACAAGAGGAGGGGGGGAGGGAAAGAAGCAGCTGGGCCTCTGGGTGGGCCCATACATCCAAGTGGTCACTTCCTAGCCTTCTGGGGGAAAAGGAAGGGAGGGGAGGCAGCCGTGACCAAGAGGAAATAAACTCGATTGGAGAAAGGTCATCACGCCATCCCTGACCCTTGGAAGGACGGTGTATTTGGGGGAGCCAAAGAAGGAAGAAGTTAAGAGACATCAGTAGTAACCCAAAAGAACACGACTTCCTGACCTCTCCATTCCAAGGTCCCCCAAACCCTTCTCTCTCCCTCAATCTTTCCCCCCTGCCAGGACCCTCCCCCTAGTAGTTCTTCTCTGAACTGGGAACCAGGATGACTTTGCCCACATTCTTCTTCTCTTGGATTTGCTTCATGGCATCAGCCACCTGTAGGGAAAGGAGGCAGGAAATACCCACTGAAGCGTGATTGTGGAGAAGACAAAATCACCTGCTCTTGCCCCCTCAAATCCCATCCATCTGCCCCCCAAGAGTAACCCAGCCCCGAAGTGTTCCTAAGGCAGGGCACTTGGAGTTCAAAGGGGACTCGGAGGCCAGCTGGAAAGAAGAGAGCCTCTGCGCAGAGCCAGGCCCAGACCCCGCGTCGCCTCACTCCACTCTTTCCCTTCCTTCTCGGCACCCAGCCCAGTTACGGCAGAGAAAGCACTGTCCAAGGGAAGGAGGCCCAGACTTGGGGGGGATGGAGGGGACGCCTATTTGTATGGTCTGGGCGCCTTTGTGCTTTCACAAAGATGATCTCAATTGGACCCTCCCAGCAAGCTAAGAGGTCCTTTACGTGCCGTCGTGATCCTCATTTTACAGGCGAGGAAACAGAGGCACAGATCGAGTGTCGCTATAGCGTACTTAATAGCTAGTGCCTGAGAGAGGTCTGAACTCGGTTCTTCCTGACTCCAGGTCCAGCTCTATCTGCTGGGCCTGGGAGCCTGAGCACAGGCAGCTCTCTCTGAGCCTCGGGTCCCGAGTCTGGCACCTACGGCCCCCCGCACGCCCTCGAGTGGGCCAGCCCCCAACTCACCTTCTCAAAGGGCCAGACGGAGTCGATGTGGGGCTTGATGTGGCCCTGGCTGTAAAGGCTCATCAGGTGCAGCACCACCCTGCTCACCAGCTCCATCTCGTTCTCCAGGTAGCTAAGGTTGAAGCCGCAGATGCCACGATTCGCCTGCAGCAGCTGCAAGGCAGACACGCTGAACTGATTCCACCAGGTTTTGGCCATGGCCATCAGGTTCCGTTTGGGGCCGGTTAGCAAGTTGGCCACACCTGCAGAAAAGCCGGGACAGGACACGTTCATCCAAAAATAGCCCATAGGGCAGCTGGGTAGCTCAGTGGATGGAGAGCCAGGCCTAGAGATGGGAGGTCCTGGGTTCAAATCTGGCCTCAGACACTTCCCAGCTGTGTGACCCCTGATCAAGTCACTGACAAAAAGATGCCCGGCCCTTACTGCTCTTCTGCCTTGGAACCAATACTTAGTATCGACTCTAAGATGGAAGCTAAGGATTAAAAAACAAAAAAGAAGGGAGGCAGCTGGGTAGCTCAGTGGCTAGAAAACCCTGCCTACGGACAAGAGGTCCTGGGTTCAAATGTGGCCTCAGACACTTCCTAGCTGTGTGGCAAGTCATTTAACCCCACTGCCCAGTCCTTGCTGCTCTTCTGCCTTAGAACCAATACACAGTATTGAATGTAAGAGAGAAGGTAAGAGTTTATAAAAATATCCACACAAACACGAACCCACAAACCCACACGATCCATATATGTGCACACGTTTATACACGTTATCTCTATAAATGTCTTATCTATTATGTATATCAAATACATTTAAAATCTGCTCTCTCTATAGTATGTTTAATACTATTTTTGTATGTAGGTCTTTTAGAGGCAGCAGCCATGTACAGCGGATAGAGAAGCGGCCATGGCCGTGGAGGTAGGGAGATTCCACGTTCTGCCTCAGATACAGCCTGGCTACATGACTGTGGACAAGTCATTTAGCCGCCTGAGCCCTAAGGTGTTGTTCAGTTGTGTTCAACTCTTCAAGACCCCACTTTTTGGAGCAGATTCTGAAATGGTTCACCATTTCTTTCTCTGGCTCATTTGAAAAATGAGGAAATAGGGCAGTTTGGTGGCTCAGTGGATGGAGAGCAAGGCCAAGAGATGGGAGGTCCCAGGTTCAAATCTGACCTCGGACACTTCCCACCTGGGTGACCCTGGGCAAGTCACTTGACCCCAATTGCCTAGCCCTTACTGCTCCTCTGCTTTCAAACCAATACACATTACTGATTCAAAGACAGAAAAAAGAATGTATTTTTATGTGTGTAAACATAGGAATGATACACAAAGGGGCACATAAAAATATCCTCTAGAGATAGACAGACATAGCATGGCAAAGTGGACAGAAGACCAGCCTTGGCATTGGGAAACAGATCCAAGCTCTGCCTCTGATACAAGCTAACTGGGTGACCCTGAGCAAGTCATTTCACAGTTAACAGGCAACTCCAAGCCAAGTTATAGACAAGTTTTAGTTCTGCATCAGTTTCCACACTGATAAAATCCCAAGTCTAGGCCCAGCCCCAACTCTACCCCCTGAAAAAGTATCTATAACTAAAACGTTCCTGGTAGGAATTTAAAGATTTTTATTGATATTGGGGGAAGCCTTGTTATTCAGACATGTCTGAGTCTTTGTGATTTCATTTGGGGTTTTCCTCAGGCAAAGATCCTGGAGTGGTTTCCCATTTCCTTCTCCAGCTCATTCGATAGATGAGGAAACTGAGGCCAAGAGTGGTCACAGGGTTGGACAGTGTCTGAGGCCGGCTGTGGGCTTGGGGCTGCCTCTCCAGGCCAGGCATTCCTGAGAGAAGCTGCTGTGCTCCCAGGTACTCGTCACTTTCAGGTACTCGTCAATTCTCCTTTGACATCCCTGCTGCATCACCGGCCCACCCATCCCTGCACAGGAATCCTCTCCTACCACATTCCTCACAAGCAGCCATCTCTCTAGGTCTCAAAGGCCCCGTTCTGGGCCAGCACCATGCCATCTTGGGGATTTTATACTTTAAGCAATCCCAGATTTTGTCTCCATAGATGTGACTGCCAAATTGGCAGGTGGTCACTGACAGTTGCTTTGGCTGGAAAACTAAGAACAGGCACCATCTTTGTTGCACTTAGGCTGCTGGTTTAAAAAAAAAACAAAAAACCTCTTACCTTCTGCCCATCTTAATTCTTCTTTTTTTTAACCCTTACCTTCCATCTTAAAGAGTCAATACTGTGGGGGCAGCTGGGTAGCTCAGTTGAGAGCCAGGTCTAGAGACGGGAGGTCCTGGGTTCAAGACACTTCCTAGCTGTGTGACCCTGGGCAAGTCGCTTAACCCCAGTTGCTTAGACCTTACCACTCTTCTGCTTTGGAACCAGTACTCAGTATTGATTCCAAGATGGAAGGTAAGGGTTTTCTTTAACAAATAAAGTATGAAGTTTGACACGGGCTAGGCAACTGGGGTTAAATGACTTGCTCAGGGTCACACAGCTGGGAAGTATCTGAGGCCCCCAACTCCAGGCCTGTTGCTCTAATCACTCTGTTACCTAGCAGTTGGCTCTTAAACAGCAGACAGACAGACCCATGGCTAGGTCAAGGCCTCCCTTCCAGCTCCAGAGGGCTTGTTGGAATCCTGGAAGCACAACATCTCCGGGCAAGAGAAGGCATCTCCAGGAGAATTTCAGCTCTATCTAATCTCCCAGACACATGACCCCGTGTGGGCAGAGTCCAACACCTATCATTCCTTCTGGGTTTTTTCCTCCTGGGACAGTCATCAAAGTGGAATCGGCAAGTGGGTCAAGGAGCGATTGTTTTTATCCCTCTTGTTACACATTACCAGCCTCCTTCCCAGAAAAAAAAGGTGGCAACAGGAGATTCAGGGATCACATTAAGGTGAGTTTGTATTCCCCAGGCAGCACCGGGAACACATGGGAGGATGGAAGGGAAGGAGATAAATATTTAGTGTCTTTTATGTGCCAAGCATTGTGTTATAAGCACTTTAGAAATATGTCATTTGATTCTGGAGGAAATTTTTTTCAAGTGAGCTTCAAAAGCCCCTTATCTTTCCCTAAATCCCTTCAGTGGCAGTATGGAATGGTGGAGAACTGGACTGAGAGTCCCAAAGATCTGTGTCCTAATCCCATCTCAGACACCTAAAAAATGAGACATTTGGGTCTTAATGACCTCAGATTCTTTCTTTTTTTTTTTTAACCCATATCTTCTTTCTTACACTAGGTATTGGTTCCAAGGCAATAGAGCAGTTCACATAGCTAGGTGGAATCTGAGGCCACGTTTGAACCCAGGGCCTCGTGCCTCCAGGCCTGGCTCCCTATCCATTGCCCCACTAAAATTCTTTCCATCTCAAAACCTATGATCTTATGAAAGAGAGAAAAAAGGGCCAATTCCCTTTCCTCAGTGTCTCAGGAATTACCTCTCGAATCCCCCCCACTCTCTCACTCACTTCATCTATAGAGCCTTACCTATTTGGCCATTTTCTTCTTAATCCATTTGTTAAAAATTAAATTTATTATAATTTATTATTTTTTTTAAAAACCCTTACCTTCCATCTCAGAATTAGTACTGTGTATTGGTTCTAAGGTAGGAGAGCCATAAGGACTTGGGCAATGGGGGTGAAGTGACTTGCCCAGGGTCACATAGCTATGAAGTGTCTGAAGCCAGATTTGAACTTAGGACCTCCCATCTCTAGGCCTGGCTCTCTACCCACTGAGTCACCTAGCTGCTCTCCTAAAAATCAAATTTAAATAAAACAAGTTTAAAAATAAATTAGTAAGGGGGCAGCTAGTTCAGTGAACAGTCAGACCTAGAGGCAGGAGGTCCTGGGTTCAAATGTGGCCTCAGATACTTCCTAGCTATGTGACCATGGGTGAGTCACTATCTTATCACCCCATTGCCTAACCCTTACCACTCTTCTACCTTGGACCCAATACATACAAGTGATTCTAAGATGGAAGGTAAGGGTTTATTTTTATTTATTTATGTTTGTTTATTTAATTAGTCTATTAGAATATTTTTCCATGGTTACAAGATTCATGTTCTTTCTTTCCCCTTCTTCCCCAACCCCTCCCATAGCTGATGTGCAATTCCACTGGGTTTTACATGTGTCATTGATCAAGACCTATTTCCATGTTATTGATATTTGCACCAGGGTGATCATTTAGAGTCTACATCCCCAGTCATAACCCCATTGAACCATGTGACCAAGCAGTTGTTTTTCTTCTGTGTTTCTACTCCCACAGTTCTATGGGTTTAAAAATCAATCAATAAGTAAAAAAAAATTAAGAAAAAATCAAATCAAATTAATCAATCAATAAAAATGTACCTCAGTTAATCCCCAAGAAGCCAAATACATCTAATTACTCAAATTTATAAAGAGCTAAATCAATTGTACAAAAAAATCAAGCCATTCTCCAATTGACAAATGGATAAGGGACATGAATAGGCAATTTTCAGTCAAAGAAATCAAAATTATTAATAAGCACATGAAAAAGTGTTCTAAATCTCTTATAATCAGAGAGATGCAAATCAAAACAACTCTGAGGTATCACTTCACACCTAGCAGATTGGCTAACATGACAGCAAAGGAAAGTAACTAATGATGGAGGGGATGTGGCAAAGTTGGGACATTAATGCACTACTGGTGGAGTTGTGAATTGATCCAACCATTCTGGAGGGCAATTTGGAACTAAGCCCAAAGGGTACTAAAAGACTGTCTGCCCTTTGATCCAGCCATAGCATTGCTGGGCTTGTACCCCAAAGAGATACTAAGGAAAAAGACTTGTGGTGGCCAAGGATTGGAGGGTGAGGGGATGCCCATCAACTGGGGAATGGCTGAACAAATTGTGGTATATGTTGGTGATGGAATACTATTGTGCAAAAAGGAATAATAAAGTGGAGGAGTTCCATGGAGACTGGAACAACCTCCAGGAAGTGATGCAGAGTGAGAGGAGCAGAGCCAGGAGAACATTGTACACAGATACTGATACACTGTGGTACAAGAGAATGTAATGGACTTCTCCATTAGTGGCAATGCAGTGATCCTGAACAACTTGGAGGGATCTATGAGAAAGAACACTATCCACATCCAGAGGAAAAACTGTGGGAGTAGAAACACAGAAGAAAAACAACTGCTTGATCACATGGGTCGAGGGGACATGGCTGGGGATGGAGACTCTAAAGGAACATCCTAGTGCAAACACCAACAACATGGAAATAGGTTCTGATCAAGGACGCATGTGATACCCAGTGGAATTGTGCATCAGCTATGGAAAGGTGGGGGAGGGAAAGAATATGATTCTTGTAACCAAGGAATAATGCTCTAAATTTACTTTAAAAAGATAAAAATTAAAATTAAAAAAAAGGCAAATACAGTCTGCCAAACAGTCTATGGATGAGCAATTACCTACGACTTGCCACACAGCAAGGCATCTTGACTTGACCCCACTCCCTCAGTGATTCCCCACCCCCCCAACCCCCAAGCAACTCACCATAGGTGACGACTTTACCCATTGGTTTCAGTAGGTTGTAAGCTTTGTAGGTGTCTGCTCCACCCAGGGGATCCAGGACGATGTCCACCCCTGTGGAGAAGGGCATAAGAAGTCAGTGGGGATGGAGATGGGGAAATGGAGCCCCCTACCCTGACCCCCGAACACGTGCTCCTCACCTTTGGGGGAGATCTTTTTGACCTCATCCACATAGTTGGATGTGTGGTAGTCAATGGGGTGGCTGACCCCCTTCTCCTTCAGCACATCATGCTTGCTGGCAGAGGCCGTCCCAAACACCGTCACATTCTCCACTGTCTGGCACAGCTGGATGGCAGCCATCCCTACCCCTCCTAGAGCCAACGGATGGACACAGGATGGTCACAAGACCTTCTGGCAGACCCCCCAGCACCTCACCTCCCACCCCACAGCCATTCATACATCCCTCAGCCAGTTTTCCATAGGAAAAGGGGCAGGGGAGAGTTGCTATGGAAACCATACTGCCAAGCCCAACCTGGAGCCTGGGCGTTGCCACGGCAACAACATTGCCAGGGTTTCTGGGAGTCTCCTGGGCAGTCCAGGCCAAGGTCTCCCTGGGTTGCCATGACAACAGCCAGCTTGGTGGCTGGGGGAGGGGGCAAGCTTTAGGGGGGAAGGGGGAGGGAGCAGACAGCGGGGGAGAGTCTGACATTACCCGCAGCCATGTGCACCAGGACGCTGTGGCCAGGCCGAAGATTGCCACAATCAAAGAGGACCATGTAGGCAGTGATGTAATTGACAGGCAAGGCAGCTGCCTCTTCAAAGGACATCGCTTCCGGCATTGGGAATGTCTGGACAGCTGGCACGGTCACCTCCTCCTGCCACATCCCAGCCCTCACCAGCACCATCACTCGGTCACCTACCTTGGGGAGTGCAAAAAGAAAAAAGACTTCTGCATTTGACAGAATTCTAGGGGATCAGTTGAGAAAAGCCCGGCTCAGAGCATCTAGATGGTCTGGGTCACCTTTCTCGAGTCGGGGACCACTTCATCCCTGGGGAAGCCTAAGGACCCCTTCTCAGAAAAGTGTTTTTAAATGCACAAAATCAGAGAGGATTACAAAGGAAACAAATTCTATTGAAATTCAGTTATCAAAACAGTTTAAAACCATTTTTTAATCCTTTTTATCCATCTTAGTTACAACTAAGAAGAAAGGCAAGGGCCAGGCAATTGGGGTTAAGCAACTTGCCACCTCTGAACCCAGGGCCTCCCGAATTCAGGCCTGGCACCGAACTGCCCCACAAAAGTTTTTAAAACACGTCTACAGACTTACGGGAAAGAATGCTCTCCACCTGTAGAGAAAGAACTGTGGGAGTAGACATGCAGAAGAAAATATGATTTATCACTTGTTTATATGGGTACATGATTTGGGGTCTTGGTTTTAAAAGATTAATCTATTACAAAAACGAATAATATGGAAATAGATTTTGAGTGATGAGACGCAGAACCCAGTGCAATTGCTTATCAGCTCTGGGAGGGGGGAAGAGAACAGGGAAGGGAGAAAACATGAATCATGTAACCATGTAAAGAATTTTTAAATAAAATTAAAAAAACGAACAAACAAGCCCATGGCCCCTAGGTTAAGAGCCTCTGATCTATCTGGTACAACCCACTCATTTTATAAAGAAATAAACTAAGGTCCAAAACAAGTTCATGGACCCCAGGTTAAGAACCCTTGACCCCAGAAGACCTGCAAATTGTACATAGCAACAAACTAAGATTCAGAAAAGAAAGTGATTTACCTAAGGTCACACAGTGGAGGGAGGGGCAAGGTCTCAAGGCCAGGGTTTGTCATTTTCAAGTCTTGTGCTCTTATTTACTGAACTCTTATTCAAGGCTTCCCTGTACTGTGAGAGGAGGGGGCAGAGGAGCAGGGGCCACAAAACAGCGTAAGACTATCTGGGATCAGGGCTTCGGGCACACAAAGAAGGCAGAGCCCCGCTCCTGAGGGCGAGGTGGAAGGGAGAATGGGGGGCAGATTTTCTGGAAAAGGACGCCTTTCAGTTCCTCAAGATAGAACACGAGGTATTCAAAGGTGGTCTAGTTCTAAATGACATGCACGAGGCCTTCTGGAATTGCCGCACACACAGAGAAGTTATTGGCTATTCAGAGAGGCCTCATGCCAGCTCGCCCCCACCTCCCCAGTCCAAGATGGAGATGCACCCCCCCCTTCCACCCCTACACACCCAGAGCGCAGAAAACACGAGTCTGGGGCAAAAGCACAACAGCCGCTTATTTGATCCTCTCCTCCGGCTTAACAGCATGGGGGGGGGGGGTAGGTTTATGTCCCCCCTCCCTGGGGAATACAGAGATGTGGGTGGGGGTGAGAAGTCTAGACAATCAGGGTCTGTCTCAGCCCCTGCCAGGAATGAGGGTAATGAGAAGCAACCAGGGAGCTGAGAAGGGGGAGGGGGGAAGACTCCCACGCATAACCCCCTTTCCATCATAAAATCTCTCCCCAAAGCCTCCCTTCCCTGCACGGTAGGGAGAATAGGGCCTGAAACCGCTAAGACGCGTATTTCCCTTTCTTCTCAGTCCAACTCCTCCCTGTCCAAACGGGAGACTCCCCAAATCCTAGCCTGGGTTCAAAAGGCTGAGGTTTGGGGGAGTCCCTTCTGATTCAATAGAATCATAGACTAGGAACTGAAAGAGACCTTAGAGGCTAACTTCCTTACATTCTAGAGATAAAGAAAGGGAGGCTCTGGTAAGTAACCCGCCCTTGGCTGGCTGAAGGAGGATTTGAACTCGGGTCTTTTGGACTCCCAAGCCTCCTTTCTTCCCCCCACTCCAGCGATCCATGTATAGACCCTTCCTGGGCAGGGCCCTGGATGTGCACGGCCTAATGGTTCCGCATGGCCCAGGTCCCTAGATCTCAGGGGCGTGGTCCATTCAAAGCCCAATTCTGGACCCTCGCTGCAGATTCTTCCTCCGGACAGGATATCCGTCGGAAGGCCTGTGTATATGGGTTGGGGAAGATAGGAGGAAGGGCCTGGTGGCTGGTCCCCACCCCCAGCAGCCCCAGGTCCCTCCGGGCCCTTCCCTCCCCCCTCTTAAGGTCAGCTGGGAGGAAGAGGGGCCTGGCAGCGAGTCGGGGTTAACAGAGGGTTGGGGAAGGAGGAGAGGCTCCAGGATGGGTTTTAAAGGAGAAGCTCGGGCTCTGGGGAAAGATCTCGAAGGAAAATGGGCTCGTCAGGATTGTCGCCGATAGTCGCCGATAGTCTATCCCTCTAGGGTCCTCTAAAACTTTATTATTGTCGTGTTTCCTTGAAGGAGCCCGAGCGCTGGTCGGAGCTTAGGGATAAATTAAAACAAGTTGCTGTGAGCGGTGGGGCAGGGCCAACCTGCTCCTCAGGGCCAACCCCACCTCCAAAGCTCTGAAGAGCAGAGCCGGGGTCCCCGGGGTCCCGCTGGGGGACGAAGGGGGAGGCGGCGGCTTCCGTCTGATCTCTCCCTGGGGAGGGTTGCTCCAAGGTTTGCCTAGCCAGCAGCAGCACAGAGTGAGCCAGGCCGGTGGTGTGAGTCACAGGGAGGAGAGATAGCAGGATGGTCACATTAGAAGGAGCCTTTCTCAACGCCCCCTCCCCTCTTTCGTGGCTTCCTCCCAAGACCCCTGTCCCCTCCCCAAATCCTAAACTAGCTTACCAGATAGAAAACGCCCCAGAAAAGGGGGGAGAGGGCAAGAGTTCTGACCCTCCCTCCGCCGGGGGTGGGCGTGTCCCTCCCTCGACTCTAGCTTAGGGAGAGGTAGTCCCCTCCCTCCGCCCCCGCCAGCCACGGGGGTGCATGTGACTCCGGCCCTAGGCTCCCCCGCTAACCCTCCCAAAACCCACTGGCTTTTCTCCAATGTAGATCCCCGCCCCACCCCTTCGCCCTCTTGGAGAAGGGGGGCTCTATAAACCTTGCCTAAGGATTTGCGCAGTCCAGGCCCGACTGTTTAAGGGGGGCGCATATTCAAGGAGATGGGGTGCTAATCCTTTGGGGGGGGGGCTGGATGTGTAGAGCACTCTCCGCATGCGCAAGGCCACCCTATTGTTTTTCCGCCACGGGCGAAGGGCGGCGGCTGCAGCTGGACAGACATATGGGGTGGAGTCCCCCTCCCAACAATCACCCCCAAATTCCTTATCCGCAAGGGCTACTAAGGAGCCCCAAGACAGGAAGAGCTCCAGGGCAGGTTCTACCCTAGTCACTTCCCCAAACACACCCACACACCCCACCTCCGGCCAGTTTTACCCTTGGTGCCACACCCCCGGCCCTATCATACCTGTAACCCCCACACCTCCTCCCGACCCAAACTGCTCGCTCACCTTGCGCTCCTTGACTCCCTCTCCCACTGCGATCACAATGCCCGCACCCTCCATCCCGGGGGTGAAGGGCACTTGGGGCAGGCGGTCGTACACTCCCTGGCGAATCAAAAGGTCAGCGAAGTTGAGGCCGCAGGCTCGGACCCGAACGGTCAGCTGTCCGGGGCCCGGGGCTGGAGGGGAAGCCGGCCGGTTCTGCAGCTTCACTTTGTCATAGCCTCCGAAGCCCGTGAGCACCAAGCAGCGCAAAGGGGGCCGCTCCGGGGGAACCTCGTCCTTGGCCGCCTCCGACGGCGGGGGCGTTGGCGGAGACACGATCTCTTCGGTTTTGGAGGGCGGCTGAGGGGCATCGCCCCCCTCTCCGGCCGTGGCCGCGGCTGCAATGGCCACCTCCGCTGTCTCCCCCTCTGCGGACATGGCTCTCTCCAACTCCGTCCGTTCACCGCCGGGTCCCGGGTGCACAGCTACGGGGAGCGAGTGAGCTCCGGGCGCAGGGGAAAGCAAGGCGAGGGGCGCGGGGCGGGGCCGAAGGAGCGAAGAATCGCGCGGCGCGGGGCGGAGTCCGGGTGGCGGCAGAGTTAAAGGGACGCTTGGAGTCGGCTCGCCCCTAGTCAATTTCGGAGTCTGCTCTAGCTGGTGTGCGCCCCAGCGCGGGCGGGAACCAAGTGATCTCTGCCCTCGAAGCGCTTACGTTCTAAGGGCGCTAACGTTCTACTGCAGATTTCTGGTGAGAGCGGAAGGCGAGGCATTGTTGGCGTCTGCCGGGGAAGTGGACGGCAGTGGGCGGAGAGATGAGGATCTATTTTGTGTGTAATGTCCCAACAAATGAAGAACCCCTACAGACATTATTAACAACTATGTAGCAAGTCTATCCCCAAGCATTTATGTTTTCATATTTTTTACTAAATGCATTTCATTAATTCGTTCATTATATGGGGTTTATATATACAAACATATGTATAGGTATGCATAAAATATATATATATATAGTATATAATCTCCAAGCATTTATTAAGTGCCTGCTATGCGCCCAGCTCTGAGGATAAAAATATAAAGAAGGAAGCAATCTTTTTTCCACATTTTTATAACCCTTGAGAGTTTTTCTTTAAAACGGAGGTTCTTGGTAAGGATGATCAACTGTGAAAGACTTAGCTCTTCTGATCTAAGACAATTCCTGGGGTCCCAAAATGAAAAATACTTTCTACCTCCAAAGAAAGAACTCTGTTTATTGAAGCCCAATTTTTTCACTTTATTTTTCTTTATGTGTGTTTTCTTTTGCAAGATGGCTAATATGGAAATGTGCTATGTATGACTTTACACATATAATCCATGTCATATTGCTTTCCTTAGTTGGGAGTGGGGCAGGAGGGAGGGAATCAAATTTGGAACTCAACATTTTTTAAGTTGAATATTAAAAAATTTTGTGTAAGAGCAGCTAGATGGCTCAATGGCCTGAGAGCCAGGCCAAGAGGCAGGAAGTCTTGGGTTCAAATGTGGCCTCAGACACTTAACTGTGTGACCCTGGGCAAATCACTTAACCTCCATTGCCTAGCCCTTACCACTCTTCTGCCTTGGAACCAATACACAGCCTAAGAGAGACAGTGTTGTTTGTTTTTTTTTAATTACATGTAATTGGGAAATAGTTAATCAAATAAATAAAAATATATTCAAAAAAAACAGATTCTTTACCTTTTGTGTATGACAGACCCCTTTGGCAGTTTGGTGACACCAATTGAGCTTTTATTAAAATAACATATTTAAAAGCATAAAATGAAATACATATAAATGTTTATTGAAATGCAGTTATCCAAATATATTACAAAATACAAGTTCCTTGACCCCTAATTAAGAACCTTTGACTTCAAAAGACCCTATTTTAATTTCTACCACAGACTTTTCTGATCTCATCAGGTGTGTTAGTGCCTGCCTCCAAATTACCTTGTAATTAAAAAAAAATTTTTTTTGTATTTGCTTTGCTGAGTATTTGTTCTTCAGCCCCAAATTAAAATCTAGGGCAGTCACTTTTTTATTTAGGCATTTGTATCTATAGTGCCTAACACAGTGCTTGGTTTAATTGAAGGGACTTAAAAGCCTGTTAATGCTCACATACATAAATTTAGGCTATTTAGGGGCCTGAGAGGATTTGCCAAATCCTGCCAAGGGCATCCTGAAGGAAGGAAATCCCAGGCCCTAGAACTGAACTCAGACCTCCCCCCAACCCCCCAGGCCCCAACCCAGCAAAGATGTGACTGATTTTAATTTTCATCTTTCCCCAGGGCAGAATCCAGGCACATTCCAGTGGGACTTAGTAGAAAAATTATGAGTTGGCTAGTAGAGTAATATTATTTAGGGGTGTAATAGTTGGAGGGCAGCATCTGCATAGTTGTATGATTTTAGACAAATAAGTCACCCTCCTATCTCTTATGCCTTGATTTTGTCTTGAACATGGAGGTTAATTTATTACGCATTGGTTAATTCCACAAGCTTGCATAGGGTGCTGGAGAGGACTAGCTCCTCTGATGGTGAGGGCTTTTTCAGGGCAGCTCATGCACCTTTGGTGTCCACCTGCCCCCCACCTCTCACCTGTGTGGCTCCAAGAAACTATAGCAAGAACTGCTATACTCAGATAAAACTATTTCCAAAGACAAACTAAACCAGGTTGCAGGTAACCAACAGGCCTCAAAATACAAGAATGGGAAGACTTCCCACGGTAGAATGGGGAAAATTTGTTCCAATGACCAAGAAGGCAGCTGAAGCAGGCACCACGGAGCACTTGGAGCTTGGTCAGACATGGAAGATGCAACAGTCACCGGATGCATCAGGGCCATCAACACTCCTCCTGACTTTTGTCTTGCCACTCAACTTGGATAGCATTGGAAGAAAGAGGAAGGTTGACAGATTTTTGGCAACTCTGCCTTTTTATATCCAAGTCACTCGGGGTGCTCTTTAAAAAGGAACAAGAATGATACAAAGACACACACACAAACCAGTCTGTGTTATCAACAGCTTATACTTTATTGTAGAAAAGCACAACATGTATATAGATTAGTAATATATATATATGTATACATATATATATATATAAAGTCATTTGGGGAGAGACACTGTAAGGGGTGCCCTGAGAACTAGGCCCTGAAGGAAGCCAGACATTATAAAAGGCAGAGGTGATAAAGGAGTGCCTTTAATACAAAAATAAGCAATTTGTTTACTACCTGCCCCATTAGGTTATTTTAGCCGTAGATGAAAATAGAATCTGAAAGTGCTTTTGAAAAGCAAAATATTTAAAAGAAGCAAAGCAAAATCATTAGTGCCAGAAGGGACTCTAGTGATAGATCACCTCCTTGAATACCTATATTTTACAGATGAGGAAATGGAGGCCCAGAGAGGTTAAGTGACCGTCCAAGATCCCACAGCTAGTGAGGGAAGAGGGAACTTGGAATTCCTGACACACGGATGTTACTTTTCTCACAACCCTATCGCTGCTTTACAAACAAGGATACTAAGACTAAGAAAGGGGGGAAATGATTTGTTTAAAGTCATCAGTAAGGGGCAAATCCTGGACCCAAATCTCGATTTTAATCGACTCTAAGACCCCTTCTATGCTACTGTGCCGCAGGATGCCTCTGTGGGGTAACTATCAGGTAATACTCAAGCCTTGATCAGGCCCAGACAAGATTCCCAGCCTATCCAGATGTGGGTCTGAATTCAGATATTACACCAAAAGAGAATTCCACCTTCTCTCTCTTCTCCTCAAATGCACCACCAGAGGGCGCCGCTCTCCAGAAATTTCTAACAGCTCATCGCAGGCAGCGAGTGCCGGAGCTCTCTCCGCGGCATCCCAGGCTAATCCGTGCAGTCACCACTACGCTCCCCTGTGACCCCACCTCCCGCCCCCACCCCACGACCAAGCTGTTGACCGTGATGTCACCGCCACCGCCTCGTGCCTCCAGACGCCGCTGCCGTCAATTACTGGTCCTTAAAGCCCGTCCTCCAGCTTTGGGAAAGAGATACCCTTCTTTTCTCTAAGATCTGAGACTCCAGAAACCCCGGCAAGAAAGAATTGAGCACCGCCCTCCTTCACCCCCACCCCCACCCCCACCCCCAGACCCCCGCAAGTCCCGGAGGTGGACTGTTGCATGCCCACGTGGATGTACGCGTTTGATTGCCAGAGGGCACTTTAGCCGTGTAAGGCACAGACCAGTGGTCTCATTCCCAAGAAAACTTCAATAGGCGCCCCCTCCCCAGACAATCCCCTCCCGAGAAAGAAGCTCTTTAATAAGTCCCACCCATCCGCCCACAAATCTGCAGGCACCTCCTGCCCTTGGCCCCGCCCCGCCCGTCCCAGCCCCTCCCCGTTGCGCTGGGTTGGGAGGCGGGGCCGGGGGCGCGGTTCCCAGGCTGGGGGGCGGAGGCCGGGGGAGGCGGGGGGTGGCTGCCCGGGGCGGGGGCTCGGCGCGGGCCCGGGAGATGCCGGTGTCGGCAGCGGCGGCCGGAGCGGCGGCTGCAGCAGCGGCGGAGGCGGCGGAGGCGCGGAGGCTGCGGGGCCCGGGCGGGGGGCCGGGCGGGGGGCCCTGGCTAGAGCGTAGCTGAGACCATGGAGGGGCAGAGCGGCCGTTGCAAGATCGTGGTGGTGGGGGACGCGGAGTGCGGCAAGACGGCGCTGCTGCAGGTGTTCGCCAAGGACGCCTATCCCGGGGTGAGGAGCTGGGGACCCCGGGGATGCGCTCCCTGGTGGCGCGGAGCTGGGCGGCTGGGTACAGGGGATCTCGGGAGGACGGAGGGGAAGCCTGCAAGCCGGAACGATCGAGACTGGGGGCATAGGCAGCGGGGTGGGGGCTGGGGGCTGAGGGACAGGGCTTCGATCCCGAGGTTTGAGGGACCCAGAGGAGAACCAGAAGAAGGCGATCTCCGTCTAGGAAACCAGGGAAGGGAAGAATGGGGGCTGCAGGAGAGGGGAACCACGGAGGGGCTCTCTTTCTCGTAGGCAGTTCCGAGAGTCTTCCTAACCCCCCCCCCAAAAAAAAATCCCCAGGCGATTCCATGCCCAGATCCTTCTTCGAGATGAGTGGAAGGGGATATCTAGCCCGAGTATGGTAGGGGAGCGGGGGAGAGGGTCCCCAGCATGACCCAGTGCCTCCTGTCCGCAGAGTTATGTCCCCACCGTGTTTGAGAACTACACAGCGAGCTTTGAGATCGACAAGCGCCGCATAGAGCTCAACATGTGGGATACTTCAGGTAACTCCCTCTCCTGTCATCTCTCAAGGACCTGACACCCCCCTCCCAAGGCCCAGGCCTCCACTCCAGCACCAGCTCTCTGAGGAGGACCCCCCAAGATGTTCACTGAACTGCTCCATCCCCAAAGGACACTTCCTATCTCCGCCCTCCTCCACACACATAAAAGCCCTGAGCTTTCCACCCATGCCCTTATAAAAGCCTCAACCCCTCACCCCCCTTCCCAAGTGTAAAAGCAGGCTTACATCTTGTCTGCCCAAAGGGGGAAACAGAGTCACAAGGCATCTAGAGGAAGCATTCCACCCTTAGGCTGAGCCCAGGAGGATGCAAGATGTGTGTCTGTGGAACTGAAAGGAAGGGAGCAATTTATATTTTTGCAACCTTTTTTCTTTTGAGATGAGATCAAGCTCAGAAAAGTCTCTTAATTAGAGTTTGGGGTCAGGGGCTTGCCGAGATAGTCCAGAGCACTATTCTATAATAATTGAAAATTTCTTCCCAGAATCCTAACACCCTTACTTGCTTCCCCTCTCCCCCAACTCCTACCTCCAGGAACCATGAGGGATAATTCAAGAACTAATTGACTTTATTACTCATTGATCTTTGATATTTTCCCATCCTGTGTATTTGTGTTCGGGTAAGGGGGGCTGGGGAGGACCCCTAGATGGAGAATGGCTAGAGTGCTGGGCCTGGAGTCAGGAAGACTCATCTTCCTGAGTAGCCATGTGACCCTCTTTGCCTCGGTTTCCTCATCTGTCAAATGAGCTAGAGAAGGAAACAGCAGCATCTTTGCCAAGAAAATCCTAAATGGGGTCATGAAGAGGAGCCAGACCTGAAAGCCACAACAGGGAGCTCTTTTCTCTGGCTCTGACTCCTTTTCACCTATTCTAGTCCCCTTGCTCACTCCCTGTTTAACCAGAACCCCCTCTCTTCTAAGCCTTCTTCTAAGGGTTCTGGACCTTTGTTTCTCTTTCCATAGGTTCCTCCTATTATGACAATGTCCGACCACTGGCCTACCCAGACTCTGATGCTGTCCTGATCTGCTTCGATATCAGCAGGCCTGAGACCCTTGACAGTGTGCTCAAGAAGGTGGGAGCTATGGTGGGAAACTCGAGATTCTCCCCCTTAGGAACGCTGGGTATCCTGGGCATCTGTGCTCCGGGGAATTTAGAAAGTGACTTCTGGGTCGCCTAACCCAGAGATTCCCTCCTCCTTCTCTGAAATGAATCCCAAGCCAGCCTTGGGCTCTCCCCCACCTCCAGCCTGTTCTGGGTGGGAGATCGGGAGCTCCCTGGCTTAGGGGGTGGGGCTGGGGAAGCCCTACTCCCCAGCTGCCTTCTCCCCGGCCCTGATTTCCATGAGAAAAGTTGGTGGTGAATAGAGAGGAGAAGTGGGCTCAGGGCCTGCTGGGTTCCCGGGAGGAGGAGGGGGCAGGGGCTGAATTAGTCTGTTCCCAGGGAAAGTTTGGGAAAGAGAGAGCCCCTTCACCCCTCCGGGGAGGTCAGCCCCTCCCCTGAGGGGAGGGGAGTGGGAAGCCCCAAACTCATTAGGCTCTCGCGCTCTCCCGACTCAGCCCCCCAGGAAGTTCCCACGACTCCTGCTCTCACTACCTGGGGAAGCGTCTGAAAACCGAAGGGGCAGGCTGGGGGGAGGCAGGGGGTGGGTCTCCTCCGGAACCAACCTTTTCGTTATTCCACCAGTGGCAAGGGGAGACCCAGGAGTTCTGTCCCAATGCTAAAGTCGTTCTGGTCGGTTGTAAACTGGACATGAGGACAGACCTGGCCACCCTGAGGGAGCTCTCCAAACAGCGGCTCATCCCGGTCACACACGAGCAGGTGAGGCGGAGCCTTGGCCCAGCTTAGCCCCGGTCTCTGGGGCATCATCCCTGCGGGCGGCTCCCTCATCCCCGTCTCTCTGTCCCAGGGCAGCGTCCTGGCCCGGCAGGTGGGCGCCGTGTCCTACGTCGAGTGCTCGTCGCGCTCGTCCGAGCGCAGCGTCCGAGACGTCTTCCACGTGGCCACGGTGGCCTCCCTGGGCCGGGGCCACCGGCAGCTGCGCCGCAGCGATTCCAGGAGAGGCTTACAGAGGTCAGCACAGAGATCGGCCCAGCTGCCCGGGAGGTCAGACAAGGGGGCCGAGGCCGAGATCCGAAAGGACCGAGCCAAGAGCTGCAGCGTCATGTGAGGGGCTCACCCGCCACCCCTCTCCGGGACTCACCCGGATCACCTAGTTTAAGCTGGCCCCGGGGCAGGGGAGGGTGGATGGGAGTTTTATGCCCAACATCTTCCGTCTTCCCCCTCTCTCTCGTACTTGTAGAACTCTGGGCAGGCTGGGAGGGCGCCTGATAATTCTCTGACCTGGGCACAGTGCCCTCGGGGGAGCCCAGGCACGAGGAGGGAAATGAGGAAAGGCCCAATCCCTGGGCGAAGGCCACCTTCCTGCACCTCCCCCAGCCTTCATATCATGTTCCTGGTGGTCCCAGAGCCACCGCCCCCCCTCGCACCCCCTCATCTGCTTCTGCTGCTGTTTTCTCAGACCCCCTAACTCCAGGCCACATGCACTAAATTCAGGACAAAGGACGAGTCCCCATCCAGCTCCCTTCCCTGCTGCCTTCCTCCACCCGCTGGAGGCTAATAAAACCCATGTCCATGGAAAGCGGCTCTACTTCACTTCATTGCACTTTTAAAGGCTGTAGAAGCAAGAGGGGTGCACGTTAGACCTGCCCTAGTCCGGTCTCTATTTGGGGGCCAGTGATGGAAATCAGGCCCCAGCTAGGACTAATGTCGGAGGGTACCACAGATGGAGTCTTGGTGAAGGGTGGAAATCAGAAGAATGTGGGTGTTACTAGCTCCGGGAGGTGGGGGAGATTTTAGGCCATTCCTATATATTGACCAAAGTAGCTGGCCCTTCCCTTCCTTCTGGCCTCCATTTACCAGGAGGAAAAGGAGGTTCTCTGGGGAAAGTGGGCCGACCCACAACGCTCCTCAGACCCTTCCCACTATCTTGGATGGGGGGAAGAAAAGTTGGGCAGATAGCCCCTTCCCATGAGAAAAGTATGGTGGTAGCTGGCTGGGTCCCTTGGGATACCACTGCCTCCAGGCAGCCTGATTTCAAGTCTTGGGAGCCCCAGTTGTCAGGGGCTCTCCCCAAAATCTTTGGCACTCCTTCTCGCTGTCATAGATTCCCTCTCTCACTAACATCCACCTTCCAGATTTCCCTCAGGAGAATAAAAATCACTTAAATTCCAACATCATCAAGTTCAGAAAGTTAGGAGAACTTTAGTGGGTTTGGGGGGTTTTGGCCAGTGTTTCAACAGCATTTCTGAACTCCCTTCATTTGAGAGGCAGCAATTTTTGTTTGTTTTTTTAAACCCTTACCTTCCATCTTGGAGTCAATACCATGTATTGGTTCCAAGGCAAAAGAGTGGTAAGGGCTAGGCAATGGGGGTTAAGTGACTTGCCCAGGGTCACACATTTCTTTGTTTTTTTAAAAACTTACTTTCCATTTTTAATCAATACTGTGTATTGGTTCCAAGGCAGAAGAGTGGTAAGGGCTAGGCAATGGGGGTTAAGTGACTTGCCCAGGGTCACACATTTCTTTGTTTTTTTAAACACTTACTTTCCATTTTTAATCAATACTGTGTATTGGTTCCAAGGCAGAAGAGTGGTAAGGGCTAGGCAATGGGGGTTAAGTGACTTGCCCAGGGTCACACATTTCTTTGTTTTTTTAAACACTTACTTTCCATTTTTAATCAATACTGTGTATTGGTTCCAAGGCAGAAGAGTGGTAAGGGCTAGGAAATGGGGGTCAAGTAGTGCTCAGGGTCCCACTGGCAGGAATTATCAAGGGCTAGATTTGAACGCAGGACCCCCTGCCTGGTGCTCTATCTACAGAGCTACCTAGCTGCTCTGAGGAGCAACAATTCTAAGGTTAAATACTCACCAAGGCGGGGCAAAATTAAATCAGTTCCAAAAGTCATAGTATAAAAAGATTTAGAACTAGAGAGACCGAGTTGCACTCATTTTGCAGATTTTGCAGCACAGTGCCTGACACAGAGTAAGCGTTTAATAAACGCTTTATATAGTTGAGGACAAAAAAACCAAAACCGTGAGGGCTCAGAGAGATTTTCTCTTGCCCAGGATCTATGGGAACAAGTTCCTGGATCCAGGTCGTTTGCCTCCTGGTCCAGCGCTTTTTTCCAATTCACCCCTTTCAGAGTGGAGAGTCAGGGTGGACGAGGGAAGCCAGGTGGAAGGGACTGTTGTTATAAAACCCAGCAGTGATCTGCTTGTGTGTTTTGATAGGTGTCTGGTTGCAGCCTGACCACCTTTCCTCCCCAGTCGTGGTGCCAAGGACAACAACTGGGAGGGGGAGAAAGAACTCTGTTGAACTTCTGGGAAATAAGAGGAGAAATTTCTCATGGCAAAAGGATGGAGAATTGCTGTGTACACCAAAAAGTCACAGCTGCTCTCATGTCGGTTCCACTAATCCTCTTCTTGGGAGTATTAAATCTCCATTGTTTTGAGGGGGAAATGCCTTACTTCCAACCCCCATGCGCCAGCCCAGGCCTCAGGTTCCTAATAACAGGGAAACAAGGGCAGGCAGGCCCTCACAGTTTCAGCTCTTGCTCCCCCATCTCCCCTGTCTCCCACCCTGCCATGTTCAGCTTCTCCCCACTCCCCCGAGGAGTTCCCAGCCCCATACACTTGCATCTATCCCATTCCCATCCGAGTTCATCGCCTATACCTTCTTTGGTGAGATTTCTCCCCCAGAATCTGCTCAAAAAATGGATTTTAAAAGGATTCTCCCCCATTTGCTCCCCTCACTAGCTCCCCATCTCTAAGGAAGGAAGGAAGGGCATTTCCCCGGCCGCCCAGGACTCTGGTTCTAGCACCCGGCCTTAATGAAAAGCCAGCCCCCATAAGCCCAGACTCTGTGAGACCAGTGCAGAGAGCTGGGAAAGGCGGCCCCCTCCGGGATGGCCACAGACCTTGGACTCATAGGCCTGGCTGCGATGTTGCTGCCCCACGTGTGTGACTCCCACTTTATCCCCTGACCACTATGCGGACCATCCGTGAGAGATAAGAGGAACTACACGGATTCTTGATTATCTGCTTCGTGGCTCCCAAGGAAATGATAAGATTGGCTTTACTGGCCTGCTAACTCAGATAATCTTCCCTCCTCCATCCACCTCTCCCTTCCCTTGCTCCCTCCTCCCGGTAGTTTGCATCCAGGAAAAATAAATTTATTTCAGTATCAATCTTAAAAAACACCATAATTGGGAAGATAAACTTGCTGGGGAGGGGAGAGGGGTGAAAAACACCAGCATTTAATGCATTTCCAATGCTTGCCATCAGGAAATGAATTCCGCATCCTTCCCTACACCTGAGGTCCACAGACAGGCCCTGAGGTGGGGGGGGGCAGACAGATTTGGGGGTGAGAATGGGGGGTAGGGGTGGATCTCTCATCCTGTTTCTCTGAAATCCCAGCAGCCAGGAGGGTGGGGAACTCTGGCACCTAGGACCAGGAGGAAGCACCAGGGGGCTGGTTCAGCTGCTGCTTTCCCCACAAATTAGGCATCCTTGTGGAAACAATGTCGCCTCAGTTAATCATTTAATGAAATAAACAGCTAATCAGACTCTGGAGAAGCTGCCACTGTTTCTGAACCTCTGAGACACTCGACTTGCATTAGGAGGGGGGAAAGGGGGAGGCAGGAGAGTAATTGGACAGAAAGCAGGCAGTCTTGGGAAACTCCTCTGATAGAAAAGACTGGCTCCTCTTTCCCCCTCCCCAGATTTGAGACCTGGGACAAAACCACCTACCCAGAAATGCCCAGGAATGGATAGCGATGCTGACTTCTCCCTGTGGGCTGCTGAGAATGGGATGGGAGAGGATGAGAAGAGGCTTGCCGGAGAGGGCTCCCTACAGGGGAGGAGGAGAGAGTGGGGGGGCTTGTTCTCAGAAGGCCTGACCCAGGCGGATGGTCTGAGCTCTTGGGGCCCCCTCATCTAGTCTCTGGCTCCTGACACCAGATTGGTTTTGGCCCACGTTGTTTGCAGGTGTCCTTTTGGGTGCTCCCCTTGTTGCCATGGTATCACACATTCCGTGTATTTCTCTAGAGGTCCAGGTCCAGGGTGGAAGAAGGATTGATTGTATTAGGACCACAATTTTAAAACAAAAAGAGGCCCCCAAAGTCTTCTAGGCTGAGACTCATTTTCTAGATGAAATAAGTTCAGAGGGAGGCAGGCAGGAAAGAGCCTGGAGTCAAAGGATCTGGGTTCAAATCCCAAACTCCAGTATTGATCGCCTCTTCAACTATGGGCAAGTTACCTAACTTTCTTTGCCTATGAAATGAGGTGGAACTGGGTGGCTTTTGTGGTCCCTTCTGGTTCTCAATCTATACTCCTATGAAAGTGTATAGGAGAAACGAGCTCCCTGAGTGTCAGGCCACAGGCACTGTGGCTATCTGGAGGTGCATCTGTGGAGGTGACATCAGAGTAGAACTCAGATAGAAAACACCCTCTTTTCTGGAAGCTGCTCTTAGGCATTGGATAGAACCCTGGACCTGGAGTCTGGAAGTCCAGAGTTCAAATCTAGCCTTGGACCTTTACTGACTCATGTGACCTTGGACAAATCATTTAAGCTGTTTGCCTCAGTTTCCACAATTATAAAATGTAAATATCATTTATTTTGCAGGGTTGTTGTGAGGATCAAATGAGATTATATATATATATATATATATATATATATATCTTAAATGTTATCTTTATTTTATTCCAATAACAAATTTACACATTAACTTTCCAAAGTTACATGATTTATATTGTCTTCCTCCCCTCTTCTTTCTCCCCTCCTGGAGTTGACAAGCAATTCCACTGGGTTAATCATGTATTATCACTCAAAACATAGAAAAAATATATACATTTTTAACTTTATTTATTCAATTAATTAATTTAGGATATTTTCCCATGGTTCCACGATTCACATTCTTTCCCTCTCCCCTCCTGTAGCCTATGAGCAGTTCCACTGGATTTTACATGTATCATTGAACAAGACCTATTTCCAATAATATATATATATATATATATATATATTTAAAGGGCTTAGTGTAGTGCCTGTAACATAGGTATTTTATAAATGCTTATTCCCTTCCTTCTGGAGAAGTTGAGAGTGGGGCAGACTGGTGGCTTCCTGACCCTGGTTCTGTGCTTGTCTCCTCTTCTCCTTACTCCATCCACTTGAGTTTCTGAGCTCTCTTTCCTGCTCCCCAAACACCAAACTGAGTCAGCTTGAAAGTCCAGCTCCCTGGTACGTGGGAAATATGAGGAGAGGGTGGTGGACGTCTGCCAAAATGATAGGAATGGGCCTTTCCCCAGTGGGGAAGCTCCACCCCGCCCCCAAAAAGGCCTGAGTCTTGAAATCTGAAATAACAGATGTCTGTTCACATATTAATGAAATTGGACAAATCATTGGCAAGTTTTTCATTCAGTGTCAGAATGAACCCAGAGGCCTTATGTTCTCACATACACAGACACCCACTCATTCTCTCTCTCACACACACTCTCTCTTCCTCTCCCTCCCTCTGTCTGTCTCCTCTCTCTCCCTTCCTCTCTCCCTCTCAGTCTCCATCTCTGTCTCTGTCTCTGTCTCTCCCTCTCTGTGTCTGTCTATCTCCCTCTCCCTTCCTTTCCCTCCTCTCCCACTCTCCCTCCCTCTTTCTCTCTCTCTCTCTCCCTCCCTCTTTCTCTCTCCCTCTCTCTGTCTCTGTCTCTGGCTCTGACTGTCTGTCTGTCTCTGGCTGTCTGTCTGTCTGCCTCCATCTCTCTCTCTCTCTCTCCCCCCCTCTCCCCCTCTCTCCCTCAGAGGTCATCTAATCCATTCTTTCGTTTTATAGATGAGGAGCGGAGGCCTAGAAGGGTTAAATGACTCACTTGTGGTGGTATAGGTTGTCAGAAGCAAAGCCAGGCTTCAGGAGTTCCTACGAGTTTGCTAGGCAGAGTGGGAGGCAGCTGCGGCTGAGGGCTGCAGGGATCAGAGTTTATAATCCCCTGGAGATCATCCTGGCTCAGATGGAGTGGAAGGGTCCCTCCTGCCTGTCCCCCCACCTCCTTCATGGGTATCCAGTTTTATAGATAAAACAAGCCCAGAGGGAGGCAGACAGCTGGATTATAATGCCTTTGCTCTGTCAGAGGACCTGGGTTCAAATCCCACCTCTGATGATGACTTCTTCCACTATAGGCAAGTCACATATCCTCTTACGCCTCAAATTCCTCTTTTCTAAAATTAGGAGTTTGAACCAGATAGCCTTGGAAGTGCCTTCTGGAATTAGATCCACACTCCTAGGGAAGCACTTAGGAGAAGTGAGCCACATCGGCCCCTAAGCTCCAAGGGCCATGCCACAGTACTGCTGTCCTCCTCTGGGGGTGCATCTGTGGAGGTGGCATCAGAGCAGAGCTTCACCCCTTGCCATGGCACCGTCTTTATCCTCCCCCAGAGATGGGGGTCCAATTGCCACCTCACCCTGCCAAGTCTCAACTATCTTAGGGTAGGAATCCATTGAGCATAAACTAGTAATTATCCAATCTGCCCAGAGATGGGGTCAAAGGAAGAGAGACAAAGAACTCATACCTGCAAAGTGCTTTGTGCTTTACAAAGTGCTTCCTCCCCCTTTAAAACCAAACCAAGCCAAAGCTCTAGGATGTAACTAATACAAAACATCGCCCTCATTTTATGGATGAAGCCACCAAGGCTGAGCAAGTTGTGACATCCCTTCGTATTTCTCAGTTCTTTTTTAAAGTCCTTATCTTTTGCCTTTAAAAAAACAAAAACAAAAACCCTTACCTTCTGTCTTAGAATCAATACTTTCTAAGACTGAAGAGGGGTCAGAGCTAGGCAATGGGGGTTAAGTGACTTGCCCAGGGTCACCCAGCTAGGAAGTGTCTGAGGCCAGATTACCTTTTGTCTTAGTATCAATTCTTTTTCTTTTTAAACCCTTAACTTCTGTTTTAGAATTAATACTGTGTATTGGTTCCAAAGCAGAAGAGTGGTAAGGGCTAGGCAATGGGGGTTAAGTGACTTGCCCAGGGTCACCCAGCTAGGAAGTGTCTGAGATCAGATTTGAACTCAGGTCCTCCTAATTCTAGGCATGGGGCTCTAGTCACTGTGCTACCTAATTGCCCCTGTACCATAGCTCTTAATTGTTAGATGCAGAATTTGAACCCAGGTCCTTTGAGTCTTAAGCATAAGATTCTTTTCATTCTACCAAGAGGGAGGGACATAGAGATAGGATCTGCACAGAGGTAGAAAAATCAGACAATCAATATTACACACCAACATGTGCCAAGCACTGCACTAAGTGCTAATCACAAGAAATAAAGAAGAAACTCTGCAACTGGAGAAGAAATATGAAACAGAGGTGAGGGGACAAAGTAGCCAAGACAGATACAGGCTCTGAGAAAGAGACCCCAAGATGACCAGGAAACACAAAAGTGTAATCGTGGAAAGAGGTGAAACTTGTCTGTGTTTCCTCCTCTGTCAAATGGTGATTAAAAATAATTTCACTTGGGGCTTAAAATCAGGGGGACCTGGGTTCAAATGTGACCTCAGACACTTTCTCCTGTTTGTCTAGTACTTGCCCTTCTGTCTTGGAGTGTTACTTAGACTGAAAGCAAAGAGTAATTAGATAGTTCAATGGATAGAGCACCAGACCTAGAGTCAGGAGGCCCCGGATTCAAATTTGATTTCAGACACTGCCTAGCTGGGTGATCCCGGACAAGTCACTTGACCCCCATTGCCTAGCCTTGACTGCTCTTCTCCCTTGGAACCCAATACTTTTATTGATTCTAAAAGAGAAGGAAAGAGATTAACACACACACACACACACACACACACACACACACACACACACACACAAGAAATAAGGGTTTGAAAAAATACTAGTAATATAACTTCAACAGAGTGGGCTGCCTCTGACGCTTGCTACCCCATAGAGGCAGCCATGAATTGGTTCAGCTCTTCTGGAAAAAAACTGGAAACTCTTCCCCCAAAGTTGGGAGACTGCTCAGAGCCCTTGACCCATATTTGTTCAAGAGAAAGTGAGTTGCAACCTTTAATCCCTGGGAAAGGCGGCAGGGAGTCATCGCTAGTTTTGTATCTGTTTGGTGAATGACCATCAAAATGGACAGTGTCCCGAAGTCTCAGTGTAGCTCTAAGCTTTGGGGGACCCCCCAATTTCGGGGGACCCTCTGTATGATCAGTCCCTTCCAGTTCTAACGAGCCACAAGAAAGAGACGGAGAGACACTCAGGAAGGAACCCGCGGAGACAGCGAAGGCACCGAAAGAGACGACGCAAGGGCAGACTCGGCCCCCGAGGGGTGAGACAATGAACGACAGAGACGTAGGGGGAGTGGGGGGAGGGGAGCTGGGGTTATCACCCATCAGTCATCTGCGCTCAGTTTTCTTTCTCCGGGGGTAAACGGGTCGGCCGCGGCAGCAAACAACAGTCCATTGTGTCCTCGGGAGGGACGAGCAGGGAAAACCAATCACTTCTGATGCAAATGAGCCAGCTTGCGGCAGCCCTCCCCATTCACCGAGCTCTAGCTCCCCGCCCTGCCCCAATTGGGAGCTTCCTCCCTGACCCCAGCTCCCATCTGCTCCCCCACTAGGAAGCCTCGGACTCGCCTTCCAGTCGTCTCTTCCCAGTTCTTCCCCAGAGTCAATGACTCTCATTTCATCCCTTTTCCCCTCAGAACCGCCCTGGAGCCCCGACTCGCCCCATTCACCGGGGCAGCGCAGAGGATTCTGGATTCCTCCTCCTGCTGCTCTGTCCTCGCCTAAGGGAGGGCTCTTTCCTCCCAGGGTCCCGGGACGCCAGCTGCATTGCTGTTCTCCCCACCCTGACCTAGTTCCAGAAAGGTCCATTTTCCTGGGGGAAACCCTGACATCTCATCAGAGAGAGAAAGGGAAGGAGACTTGGAAGGGTGGAGAGAAGAAGTTGAAAATTCCCCCCAGAGAGAACAGGCTCGGTAGTGCATGGTTGGTGGAATTGGTTCAGCCATCAGGAAAGTAATGTAAAAAACTAAACAGGGTATTGACTCAGCAGATAGATGGAGGGTCCTGATAGCAGGGAAGTCTCTAATTTAGACATGGACTCCTACAAGTATTTGCTGTGTGACACCACGCAAGTAACTTAACATTCATTTGCTACAGTTGCTTCATCTGTAAAATGGGCATAATAATACCATCTACCTTCCCGGGAGGTTGTAAGGACCAAATGAGATAACAATGGTAAAAAGTCCTTGGAACAGTGCATGGCATGTAATAAGGGCTACACAAATATCAGTTATTATTGTTGTTAAGCTCAGTACAGTGCCCGGCACATCATAAGAACTCTGTAGATACAAGCTATTATTGATTATTATTGTTATTATTAATATCGCTTCTAGGCTTTAATCCTTCAAGAGATTACAAAGAAAAAAAGGTCTCTATGTACAAAACTATAGTAGCTCTTTTTGTAGTAAAAAAAGCTGGAAACAAAAAGGGTATCTTCTGATTGGGGAAGTCAAACAATTATGGTATAAATTATTAGAATATTATTGTGCCATAAGAACGGACAGTTTCAAAAGAGCCTGGGAAGACCTCAATGAACTGATGCAGAGTGAAGGAGCAGAACCAAGAGAATGATTTATACAATGACAATATTATAAAGAAAAACAACTTTGAAAGACTTCAAATGTCAGTCACTGCAATGGCAAACCATAGGTCCAGAAGATGAAAGATTCACCTCCCATCAGAGAGATGATGAAATTTAAGTTTATAGAATGATATACATTTTGGGGCCTAGTTATCGTGGGAATTTGTTTTGCTGGACTATGCATGCTTGTGATGAATATTTTTTATAGGGTTTCTTTTGGGGGGCGTATTCATCAGGGGAAGGACAATGGGAAGGACAGATTAAAAATGCATGTATAGGGGGCAGCTGGGTGGTTCAGTGGATAGTGAGTGAAGTCTGGTGACAGGAGGTCCTGGGTTCAAATCTGGCCTCAGGCACTTCCTAGCTGGGTAACCCTGGGCAAGTCACTTAACTCTCATTGCCTAGCTATTACCTCTCTTCTTCCATGGAACCAATAAGCAGTATTAAGTCCAAAATGGAAGGTAAGGGTTTAAAAAAGAAAGAAATGTGTGACCCTGGGCAAGTCACTTAACCCTTGTTGCCTAGCCATTACCTCTCTTCTGCCTTGGAACCAATGCACAATACTGATTCTAAGACCTTCTATAAGAGTTTGTTATTGTTTTATGCATAAATACAAAAATATTTTAAATAAGAAAAGTGCCTCAATGAATGGTGATGAGATGTTAGGTTCCATGATGAGTCCAAGGGGACAGTTTTTTTTTTTAACTCTTACTTTCTGTCCTAGTAACAATTCTAAGACAGAAGGGTAAGGGCTAGGCAAAATGTGTCAAGTGACTTGCCCAGGGTCACATGACTAGGTAGTTTTTGGGATCCGATTTGAACCCAGAACCTTCAGATTCTAGGTCTGGCACTGTATCTACTGTGCCATCTAGCTGCCCTTAAAAGCCTAGTCTTAATCCTGATCCTCCACGACCTCTCTGCAGCATCTCCCAGGGTCAATTATATTCTAAATACTCCCTCTTCCCTAGCTTTTCCCCACACAGCTTTGTCCTGATTCTCCTCCTTCCTGTCCAATCCTCCTTTGCTGGTCCCTCAGCTCTGCCCTGGGCTCCATTCTTTTTCACTCTGCTATCACACTTGGAGATCTCCTCAGTTCCCATTGGCTCAATTATGACTTCATTGTAGAGAAAGAAATATCCAGTTCTCATGCCTCTGGGGAACATCTCCATTTGCTTCATGGATATCTTAAACTGGATGGTGTCCTGTTGTTTCAACTGTCTTATTTTTTTTTTAACCTCATTTGGGGTTTTCTCAGCAAAGATACTGGAGTGACTTGCCATTTCCTTCTTCAGCTCATTTTCCAAAAGAGGAAACTGAGACAAGCAGGGTTAAGTGACTTGCCCAGGGTCGCACAACTAGGAAGTGTCTAGGACCCTATTTGAACTCAGAAACACTTATCCAATTGATTGTCAAATTGTGTGGTTTCTACCTTAACTGTCTCTCTTCTATGTCCCTTCCTTTCCACTCATAATCACCTCCCTTGTGCAGACCCTCATCCCCTCTCAACATGTAATTGTCCTGGAGCAATGCAATGACCCAGAACAATATGGAGGAACCTAGGAGAAAGAACACTATCCACATCCAGAGGAGGAACTGTGGGAGCAGAAACACAGAAGAAAAACAATTGCTTGATCACATGATTTGATGGGGATATGATTGAGGATATAGACTCTAAATGATCACCCTGGTGCAAATATCAATAACATGGAAATAGGTCTTGATCAATGACACATGTAAAACCCAGTCAAATTGTGCATCAGCTACAGGAGGGGGTTGGAGGAGGGGAGGGAAAGAACCTGAATTATGTAACCATGGAAAAATATTCTAACTTAATTAAATGAAAATTTTCAATTAAAAAAACCCAACATGTAATCATCCAGGTCTTTCTGCTTAACATCATTCCCCATTCAGATCCCTACTAAGCCGTGGAGTACCCTTGCTGAAAGAGCTGCACTGGCTCCCTATTACTGTGAGGATCTCTAGGGATGTATGGGGTGTTTTGGGAGGACTAGCACCTCTGAAGTGAAGGCTTGCCAAGCCCTTTTCAGAGCTGCTCCTCCACCTTGGGCATCTCTCTGTCTCCCAGATCTCACCCGTGGCTCCAAGAGACTCCAGTGGCATAGACAGTGGCCACCCACTGGTGAAACCATCTCAGCAGACAAGCTAAACCGGATGGAGAGTAACCACCCGGTCTCAGACCCTTTTGTGTTAGACTATCCAAGTCTATGCAAGACTCTCTTCAGAAGCATGGGCGGATGAGAACAATCCATTCCAACAGCCATGAAGGTGGCTAAAGCAGCCACTGTGGAGCTCCTAGAGCTTGGCCAGATGTGGAAGATGCACAGCTCATACACTGGGACCTGAGCCACTGCCAGCTCTTCTGATTTTTGTCCTGCCACTGGACTTGGATTAGGCCAACAGGGCAATTCCTCCCAAATGGCCACCGCGGTTACAGCACGGAGGAGAAGCCAGAAACCCAAAGCTGCTGTGGGACTGCATAGGCTTCTAGGGCCAAAGCTCCAGGGAGCACTTCTGGGAATTCTTGCGGCTTTGTTTTCATTTCTGTGGCACCTGATTAAAAACAAGGAACAGTTCCTGGGCTTTGGGGCCAATGTGGGGGCAGAGGAGGGAGTTGGAGGGGATCTCTGTGGCCATCCAGCCCAAACCCCAAATGGCCGGTGTAATCCTTAGGAACGGTCATCCCGCTCGGGCTGAGGGCAGGGTCATGATGGAAATTGTTTAAAATTCAGTGTTTTTACACTTCAGAAAACCAACAACGGCTACCCACCGGGGCTGGAGTTATAATTTTGTGATTGTCTAGACTTGAGAAATTAAAAGAGAAAATGTTAATAATGTAGATTAAATGTAAAAGTAGGTTGTGAGCATATTTCCCCCCAGAGAGCTGGTGGTTAAACATTTACCAGCACACTCTTGTAGGATGGAAAGGAGTGCCTGAGGGCTTCCAGGGCTACTGCCAAGAATACTGATGGTGAAGCTTCTCCTTCTCTCCCTCTCTTAGGGGGACCAAGTAACCCCAAAGCTTATCTCTGTTGCTAAAAGTTTGTTTACAGTTGTGTTTAATTAGTCCTGAATGGTGGCATGAGATAAAGTTTGATTGATGGTTCAGGGCGGCTCAGGATTCTTATGCATAGAATTATAGATATAGAAGGAGCCCTAAGTGGCACAGTAGATAGAGCACCAGGAAGACTCCTCTTCTTGAGTTCAAAGCTGGCCTTGGACACTTAGGAGCAATGTGACCCTGGGCAAGTCACCCAAAATGCCTTGGTCTCTTCCTCAGTAAAATGAGCTCGAGAAGGCAGTGGCAAGCCCCCAAAGGGGGGCAGACTGAAGAATGAAATGACTGAGCAAAGTAGATTTGTTTCATTTTTATTTTTTTAGATTTTTTGGAAATTTTACTTAATTGATTAATTAAGAATATTTTTCCACGGTTACAAGATTCATGTTCTTTTTCTCCCTTCCCCCTAACCCCACTTCCCCACTCCCTCCCATAGCCAACACGAAATTCTACTTTTTTACATGTGTTTTACATGTGTCATTGATCAAGACCTATTTCCATGTTATTAATATTTGAATTAGGGTGATCGTTTAGAGTCTACATCCTCAATCATATCCCCATGGACCCATGTGATCAATCATGTTTTTATTCTGTGTTTCTACTCCCACAGTTCTTCCTCTGGATGTGGATAGTGTTCTTTCTCATAAGTCCCTCAGAATTGTCCTGGATCACTGCATTGCTGCTAGTAGAGAAGCCCATTACATTCAATTGTGCCACAGTGTATCTGTCTCTGTATACAATGTTCTCCTGTGAATGATAGATTTAAAGCTGAAAGAAACCTTAGAGACTAAATAGTCTATTTTACAGATTAGGAAACTGAGGTCCAGAGAAAGAAGAATTTCATACTTGGGATACAGAGTGGGAGAGAGGATCATTGAATAGCATCTTATACAGAGATAAAGAGAAAGGAAGAGAGAACAGTCTCATGCCTAGGATTTTGTCCTGACTCTAGAACTAAATGAAAAGGAATCTTTTAGTTTCTATCTCTAAACTTTCCAAAGCAGGGCAAAAATGTTATTCCTTGACAGAGTCTGAACTGTGAATAAGCAGTTTTATGTGGTAGAAGAAACTGGAAAGCAAGAAGGCTGTTCCATCAGTTAGCCTCATAGGGGATTTTTCCTTTTTTCTCTCCCAGCATGGTAAACAGTCCCATCCTTTCTTCAGTGAGGAATGGAATAAAGATTCTGAACAAAGGAAAGTCTTGCCAGGGCATCTAGATAGTAAAGTGGATAGAGAGTCAGGCCTAGAGACAGGAAGTCCTGGGTTCAAATTTGACCTAAAATTCCCAGCTGTGTGACCCTGGGTAAGTCACTTAATCCCCAGTGCCTAGCCTTTATCATACTTCTGCCTTGAAAATGATATTTAATATTGATTAAAAAATAAAACCTTTCATTACATCTTGGAATGAGCACTGTGCATTAGTTCCAAAGCAGAAGAGCAGTAAGGGCCAGGCAATGGGGCTTAAGTGACTTGCCCAGGGTCACACAAATATCAATTCTAAGAGGAAAGGGGAGGTTTTTGTTTTTTTTTTAAAAGGGAAAGTCTTGCCCACTAGGTTGGTTGGGAGGCACAAGGACGGTTTAAAAAGAGAGGCCCTGTCCACATCTAAGTAGGGGCCATCCAAGAGACATCAGCTAGTTGTTGTTTTTTTTTAAAACTTTAACTTAACTGACTTCCCTATAGAAACTGTTTTTTTTTTCTCTATAAATAAAACTTAATTTCCTTAGATTTCTTAAACCTAGTTGGCTCTGCCAACTGTTAAAAGGATATATAATTTAATACAATTTGGATAGGGAGAAAGGGCAAGTAATACAGAGGGAAACCGATAAATATTGTGTATTTATTTAACATAGAAGGGATGAAGGAAAGGGAAATGGGAAAGGGAGAGATCTGAATTCTTTTACCCACTAAGTAATCAATATCTGACTGACACTAGACCAAACCCCAAGTTATCTAAAGGCAAGTCCAGCAGGGAACCAGGTTTCTCACAAAGAGGGAGTCCTTGGTGAATCAGGTACAGGAGTCCAGCTGATGCCCTCAGATATCCCAGCAGGGTAGAGATCTTTTCCCCAGGCCTGCTGCCCACCGGGAAGACTGGACATATTCTCTCAGCACAGCTAGTAAAGCGTCAAGGCCAGTTGTTTGATGGATGGATTTCCAGGATGTCCCAGCTGCACACCTTTCTCCTTCAACTTGCAGCTGCTGAGTGCTGGTGGAGAAAACTCTCTTCAGCAGTTTGGAACCCCGACAGCCCTGGGAGAATTCCGAGTCTTGAGGGCTTGTCACTCAAACTCTTTGCACCCTGTAATTTGCATTGCTACAGAGGCCCCTTTGAACCCAGGACCTCCCCTCTCCAGGCCTGGCTCTCCATCCACTGAGCCCCCCAGCTAGTTATTGTGCTCACTCCAGCGTGCCCACCTGCTCCACCTGACCCTACCCCAGCACTGTTACATGTATACGCTGTTGGGTTTTGTGTATACTCATTCAGATACATGTTACTTTCCTTGAATTTACAGTAAGTTTCTGGAAGGCAGGAATAGTTTCATTTTTGATTTTGTATCTCCAGCGCCCAGCACACAGTAGGAACTTAATAAATGTTTATGGATGGATTGATGAATAAACTCGCAGGCCCTTCACCACTCTGGCTGTCCTCTTCTGACCTCTTAAAATGAGCTGGAGAAGGAAGTGGTGAATATCTCTTTGCCAAGAAAACCCCAAATGCAGTTACAAAGTGTTAGACACTATCGAAATGACTGAACAACAACAACAGAGATGCTAAAGTGGTTCGCTATTCCCTTCTCAGGCTTATTTTACAGATGCGGAAACAGAGGCATACAGGGTTAAATGACTGGCCCAGGGTCACACAGTTAGTAAGTGTCTGAGGCTGGATTTGATCTCAGGAAGATGAGGGTTCCTCACTCCAGACCTGGTCTCACACACACACACACACACACACACACACACACACACACACACACACACCCTCTTTCTCTTTATTTACATCTTGTTTGCTTACTTTAGTTTCTGCATCTCCAGTCCACAAGCCCCCTCCCCAAGGTCAGCGTCAGTAGCACTCTGGGCTGACTATCTTTTTTTTTTTTTAAACCCTTACCTTCAATCTTGGACTCAGTCCTGTGTGTATTGGCTCCAAGGCAGAAAAGTGGTAAGGGCTAGGCAATGGGGCTCAAGTGACTTGCCCAGGGTCACACATCTGGGAAGGGTCTGAGGCCAGATTCCAACTGAGGACCTCCTGTCTCTAGATGGGTTGACTATCTTTACATCATCTGAGTTTAGTGAAGCCTGGAAAGGAGGTGGTATCTGCCTGTAGGTAGCCCTTCCCTACCTCTCCTTGCTCTTTGTCCAAGTCTTTTGGCGGAGCTCCAAAAGTTAGGTTATATAAATATAAGACTCTACAATTATCGCTATTGAATTCCATCCTATTAGATTCAGGCCAATGTTCCAGCCCATTGGGAACCCTTTGAATTCTGACTCTTGTCATCTAATATGTCAGCCGTCCCTCCAAGCTCTGTGTTTTCTGTAAATCTGATGAGTATGCCATCTATGCTTTCATCCAAGCCATTGATAAACGTGTTAAATGACACAAGGGGAAGTCTAGATCCTTGGGGCAACCCCTTGGACATCTCCTGCCAAGTTGACCTTACGTCATGAATAACTCTCCTTTGACTTTGGATGTTTAATCAGACCTGACTTCATCTAATTCTCTAGTTCACATCTCTCTGTCCTTTCCACCAGAAGAATATGAACCACTTTTATTAGAATGTAGGTATCCATCGCATTTTCCTTATCTAGCAGTTTAGTAATCCTATTAAAAAAAAAAGGAAAGGTTAGTCTGGCATGAATTGCTTTTGATGAAGCAATGCTGGCTTTTCATAATCCCTACTTTCTTTTTTAGATGTTTACTACTACCCTCTTAAAGATGTTTAAGAATTAAATCAGTGGGGCAGCTGGGTGGCTCAGTGGATTGAGAGCCAGGCCTAGGGATGGGTTCAAATCTGGCCTCAGACACTTCCCAGCTGTGTGACCCTGGGCAAGTCACTTAACCCCCCTTGCTTAGACCTTACCAGTCTTCTGCCTTGGAACCAATACACAGGGTTGAGTCCAAGACGGAAGGTAAGGGTTAAAAAAAAAATTAAATCAGGAATCAGTCAAACTTGTCTATGTTTTAAGAAAATCAAGACATTTGTTCTTCTTTAGTCCTAAGACAGTCCTTTTCATCTTCATCATTTATCATATATCATTGTAAGAAATTCAGCAATCACCTCTGTAAGGCCTTTTAGCACTCAAGGATGTGGCTGATCTGGGCTAGGTGACTTGAATTCATTTAAGCCAGTTAGGTGCTGTCTCTCTCTCTCTCATTTTTTTTTAAACCCTTGCCTTCCATCTTGGAGTCAATACTGTGTGGCTTCAAGGCAGAAGAGTGGTAAGGGCTAGGCAGTGGGGGTCAAGTGACTTGCCCAGGGTCAGCCAGATGGGAAGTGTCTGAGGCCAGATTGGAACCCGGGACCTCCTGTCTCTAGGCCTGGCTCTCAATCCACTGAGCTACCCAGCTGCCCCCAGTTATATGCTGTCTTAATACTTCTTTACTTATCTTGGATATTAACTGCCATTTTCATTCTATTTTTCCCTTCTTGGCAAAGATCAAAGATCATTCTACTTGGCACAGAGAGAGAGAGAGAGACAGACAGACAGACAGAGAAGGAGAGAGACAGACAGACAGAGAAGGAGAGAGACAGAGAGAGAGAGAAGGAGACAGAGAGAGAAAAGGAGACAGACAGACAGAGAGAAGGAGACAGACAGAGGAGAGAGACAGAGAGAGAGAAGGTGAGAGACAGACAGAGAGAGAAAGAGAGACAGAGAGAGGAAGAGAGAGAGACAGAGAGGAGACAGACAGACAGACAGATAGACAGAAGGAGAAAGGAGAGAGACACAGAGAGAGAGAAGGTAAGAGACAGACAGACAGAGAAAGAGAGACAGAGAGAGAGACAGAAAGACAGAGAGGGAGAGAAGCCTAATGAAGTTTTGCATGTGCCCAGATCATCCAAGATGAAGACATCCACAAAGGAGATGGAAGAGAACTGCTTTGGGGAAAAGACAGCTTGAGTTTCTCAAATACATGGGTGAGAACCGGATTGAGATCTTTCCAGTGGCTGAAGTTGCTGGAATAGACTATGTAGGTCTTGAAAACTACCAGACTTGGACTGTCTCACTCTCTCTGGTGGCATCTAAGGGGGTGAATATCCTGTCCACTCGAAGCACCAAAAACTCCAACCTGGGTATGAGGAAAAGACTACCCTCCCTTCTTCCCTTTCGGGAGGGGTGGGCTGGAAAATTGGGCTTGAGGTCTTAGTCTGTTTCATTTGTCCTCTTCAGTTCTAGGCCCAGGTGGTGGAGTCCCTGTACTTGGGGAACTTGAATCATGACCTTAGAAGCAGAATTCTAGGCTCAGCATTATTGCCAGGCCAGCAGGGAAGTTGGGAGAAATCAAGATTCTGGGACCAAAAACCAAGAGAGAGGACAGGCAGGGTCTTTGGATTTGGAATTTAGTGGGACTGTGATATGTCAGAACTGAATTGTGAGCCTAATCTTCCTCCCCTCCCCAGAGACTGTAGTAGTTAGTATAGGGAAGATTATTGCTCCCACTCCCAATTATTAGGGGAGGATATTTGTCTGTTTGTTATACCTTTGATGTAAATGAATAATAATTTTTTTTAAACCTTTACCTTCCACCTTAGAATCAATACTAAGGATTGGTTCCAAGACAGAAGAGTGGTAAGGGCTAGGCAAGGGGGGTCAAGTGACTTGCCCAGGGTCACACAACTGGGAAGTATGTATCTGAGGTCAGGTTTGAACCTAGGACCTTCCATCTCTAGATCTGGCTCTCAATCCACTGAGGTACCTAACTTCCCCTTCTATTCCTTCCTTAATAGTCCTTACTGTCCTAACAAAACTAGAAAAAGATCTACCCTTTCCTCATTATTTTCAGCTCATTTTGAGCTTTAGCACTTCTGATAACTAGTTTTACAGGACTATATCACACGTTTTTATAGTCATCTTTTTATTTTAATTTTTTATTCTTGTCTATTTATCTTTTTAAAATCTATGTTGATTCATCTCTCTAAGTGGATATTAAGCTCTTAGTTTCTACACTCCTAGAGGACTGTAACTAATTTCAGAGCCCTCTAAATTTGGCACTCTGGTGTGAAGTAGCAATGATGCTACCCTCCAGTCTGAATGAATAACTTTTTAAAGGATATAAATGTGTAATCTGGAACATTACACAAGTTTAAAAACAAGTGGAAATAAATAAAGAATAGGCCAAAAAGGAGGAAAAATGATGTTGGTCGCTCTTCCTATGGATCTTTTTGTCGTTTAGTTGTTTCAGTTGTGTCTGAATCCTCATGGCCCCATTTGGGATTTTCTTGGCAAAGATACTGGAGTGGTTTGGTATAATCTTTGGCAGCTCATTTTACAGATGAGAAAACTGAAGCAAACAGGGTCAAGTGACTTTGTCCAAGGTCACAACGGTAGTAAGAGTCTGAGGTCACATTTGAACTCAGATCTTCCTAGCTCTAAAATCCCAAAGTCCATCCACTGGGCCACCTAGTTTCCCTATATATCTACAAAGATTTATTTAGACAACCACTGTTTTCCTCTTTCATCATTGGAATTGTTTCCCTTTTTCCTCTTTCTCTCTTAAATAAACAAAAACAAAAACCTTACTTTCTGTCTTAGAATCAATACTAAGTATCACTTCCAAGGTGTGTGGTAAAGACTATGCAATGGGGGTTAAGTGACTTGTTCAGGGTCACCCAGCTAGGAAATGTCTGAGGCCAAATTTGAATTCAGGACCTTCCTTCTTCAGCCCTGTCTCTCTAACCACTGAGCTACCTGCCAGATCCTCCTTTTGCTTCATTCTCAAGAGCTTCCCATCTTTTCTTACTTGACTTCCCAGTAGAATTTTAGCCCATGGAATTCTTCCTCCAAATCCTTTGAAATCTACTTTTGCAAAATTAATAATCATAACAAATAACATATTTATAGTACTTCCTGTAGCTAAAGGCTACTGTGCTAAATGCTTTAAAATTATTACCTTATTTGATCCTCACCAGAGCCCTGCCCGTATTTTCTCTTCTTTGTCACAATTCTAGGAAGAAAGTTGCCCCAAAGGTTCCCACCATCTTCACCCCAGCAACAACTCTTCCTTGTGAATGAGGATCAGATTCTGAATAGAATTTCTCTTTGTGGGTTCCTCTAACCTTCTGAAGATTAATAATCCAAATGATTATTAATTAATTAAATTGATAATTGAGGAATTAATAATCTTAATAATAATCTGAAATTATCATTAAGGCAAGTCAAGGAATTATTAGCTGTCCCATATTTGGCACAGAGTATGAGAATTTGTTTTTCAATTTATTAATTTCTATTTAAGGGGTGTGGATTAGAGCCTGCGTATTTCTGTCTCTGGGTTCTGAGTCAAAGACTCCCTCTAGTTGACTACTTTTTGCATTTTCTTTATCCTTAGGAATCCCAAAGAATGTCTTCCTTTTAACAAAATTTCATTAATTGAAAAGTAAGACAAAGATTCTCTTTCTGCTGCTGGGATCTTTATCACCTATGGTTTTGGCAATGGGTTGGGAGTTTTTTGGACCACCTTCTAATTAGCTATTTATGAATTAGAGATTTCTTGGGATGTTCAAAGGAGGGACTGAATAATGTACTTATAGATCTTCCTGACAAGGTTTGGCGTCTCTTCTTGATTCTTGGTTTTCTTTCTTTCTTTCTTTCTTTCTTTCTTTCTTTCTTTCTTTCTTTCTTTCTTTCTTTCTTTCTTTCTTTCTTTCTTTCTTTCTTTCTTTCTTTCTTTCTTTCTTTCTTTCTTTCTTTCTTTCTTTCTTTCTTTCTTTCTTTCTTTCTTTCTTTCTTTCTTTCTTTCTTTCTTTCTTTCTTTCTTTCTTTCTTTCTTTCTTTCTTTCTTTCCTTTCTTCCTTTCTTCCTTTCTTCCTTTCTTCCTTTCTTCCTTTCTTCCTTTCTTCCTTTCTTCCTTTCTTCCTTTCTTCCTTTCTTCCTTTCTTCCTTTCTTTCTTCCTTCCTTCCTTCCTTCCTTTCTTCCTTCCTTCCTTCCTTCCTTCCTTCCTTCCTTCCTTCCTTCCTTCCTTCCTTTCTTTCTTTCTTTCTTTCTTTCTTTCTTTCTTTCTTTCTTTCTTTCTTTCTTTCTTTCTTTCTTTCTTTCTTTCTTTCTTTCTTTCTTTCTTTCTTTCTTTCTTTCTTTCTTTCTTTCTTTCTTTCTTTCTTTCTTTCTTTCTTTCTTTCTTTCTTTCTTTCTTTCTTTCTTTCTTTCTTCTGCCTTACGTAGGGTCAGAAAGTATCTGAAGTCAAATTTGAACCCAGGACCTCTTATGTCTGGTCTTGGCCCTCAATCCACTGAGCCAATTTTCAAGAAAATCATCTGACCACATTAGAATACCTCAACCAACCAATTAATTAATTAATTTAAAATAAACAAAAAATACTGCCTCTACAGAATTTTGATTGCTCCAAGAGAAAACTCCAGCAGATGTCTCTGTAATATTTATGCAAATATCCCCAAAAGTCATAGAGCAGTTTAAGGTTTGATAACTTCCATGTATAAAGGAGTCCAGCATGTGATGGGGAGCTTCAGGTGGGTTCTAGGTTTGGTGCTAGAAATCTCTCTCTTTTTTTTAAGCTGTTGTCTTCCAACTTAGAATCAATATTATGTCCTGGTTATAAGGCAGAAGAATGGTAAGGGTTAGCCAGTGGGAGTTAAGTGATTTGCTCAGGGTCATCCATTGTGAAAGAAAAAAAAAATCTTTTTTTTAAATGACTTGCCTAGGGTTAGGAAGTGTCTGAGATCAGACTTGAACCTACAATTTCCCATCTGGCTCTCCATCCACTGAGCCATCTCTCTGCCCCTAGCAAATCTTTTTAAGATCAGTTAGTAGCCCCCAGATGCATTGACCAGCTTCAATAATACTAAAGCCAGCTAGCGTCTGCCTCTGTTTATGACTTGTGGCTTTTTTTGAGTCTCTCTAGTTATATCTAAGGGATCATCATACCTCATGCATTCTTTCTCTCCTCTTGGTTCCAGAGCCCTCTTCCTTCATGCCATCTTCTGTTCCTTTAAGAAAGGGGGGGAAATCCTGTCTCCACCAGTCTTGACGCAGCTGCCATTATTAATTGTACCAGTTTGAGTGGATGATGTTGACCCCCCACTCAAATGGGACATGAGAATAAAGTACCCTTCAGGTGCTTTAAAGTTGTATTCCGTTGAAGGGGAAAGGCAAGTCATGGCACGATGGGGAAAGATTCTTCCCCAAGTCTAGCCCCAAATGCCAAGACACAGCCTTGATACATATATTTGTGCCAAGACAAAGATGCCACAGCTATAACAAGGGTAAAGCTTGCTTCGTGACAATGCAGAGTTTGTCCAGCATCAAAGAGGGGGACGACTGGTTTCGTTTGGCGATTGAAAGTCTATTCATGACAGTCATGTTGGCGGGGATGTGGTTCCTGCAGGTGATTTCCATCATTCAGAGCTGACATGCTTGGTCTGAGTTGACCCATGGTTCTGGTCTGTAGTTTTGACAGTAACTCATTGATAGCAACAGAGTTCACCCAGAGCGAACAAAGGGAACAAAGGACTGTTGTTTTGCCAAGCTCACAACACGATCTTTATTGGGTGAGATATGCTTCGGCAGCTAGGTTTGGGTCTGGAGCTGCTGAGTCTGGGCCTGGCGAACGTGACAACTCAGGAAAACAGGAGATATTCCCAAGGGGTTAATTTGGGGGTTGGTGTGGTTTTTTTTATAGTAAAGGGAATAAATTTATCATCACGCAGAAGAAGAGTTGGTTCCTGATCAAGTGATTACATCTTTAGGATGTAACCATAGGTGACAAGGTAACATACCCTGTTATCCCTAGACTTGTATGAGCTGATGCTAAGTGAGGTGAGCAGATCCAAGAGAACCGCTTATACAGTGCTAACAGCATTGTGAAGAGAAATGATTTTCAAAGACTTAAGAGCTCTGATTGATGCAATGATGAGGCAGGACTTCAGAGGACAGATGATGAAGTATTCTACCCATCTCCTGACAGAGAGCTGATGGACTCAAGATGCACAATTTTTGACATGGATCATGTTTTGCTTGGCTATGCATATTGTTATAAGAGTTTTGTTTTTCTCTCTTCTTTTTTCTAATAATGGGAAGGTAGGAGTAAGAGAAAATAAATGCTTACGAGCTGAAAAAAAAATTCAGTCACTAACTCCATTTGCCTAGCCCTTATCACTCTTCTGCCTTGGAATTAATACACACAGAAGGTTAAGGTTAACAAAATTCCAAAAAAATATTTAAAAAAAGAAATAAATTTATAAAAGTTGAAAAAAATTTTCCTTATATAAGAGAGGAAACTTAGACTCAATCTACCAGAGGAACAAGACAAGCAGGGGAAGAGCAAGAGGAACAGAGAATTCCAGAGGGGGGAAAAAACAGAGAAGAGCTAAGAAGATCTAAGCCGTTAACTTCACTTCTCTTTGGGAAGCCCTTCAGAAAGGTTGCTCTGAAAGCACCTCTGAGCTCTGGTCATCCTTCTGTGAATCTAGACCCCCTGAATCCAGTGGAAGACAACAGGAGTAGATAGGACTTTTCCTCTCCATCCCTCCAAAGCTGTTCTTGAACTTCAAATCATAACTAGGACAGTTAGAACTCAGGACAGCTCTCACAATTGACCCCAGAGGGTCAGGCAGGCAAAGCCTGACCCTGTAGGATTTGGAGAGAAGGGGTTCAATTGTTAGGTTTTTAGGGACTTCCTATTTCCCACTTTACCAATGCCTTATCACTCAAACTCATTTACCTTATCCTTTGTGTGTTCCTCAGAATAAATAGCTATTTCTATAGAACTAGTGCTTGCTCATAATATTCTGGAAGAGGGATCAGAAACTTTGGGGAGGAGAACTATATTTCCTCCCCAAGGAAGAAGAAGCTGTTTAGTCCTGGGTCTACTTCAGCCCTGCCTCTGAAGAAAAGTAGTCAATAGCTCTGAAGACAGCTAGCGTGGGTGTATTGAGGAAGGAGAGTGGAGAAACTATCTATCCTCTTTCCACTCTTTAGTTCCATTTCATCTCTACCATATTTTGGTCCTGAATTCAGTGGTGGGGGAACTCCATTCCTTTCTCCCTCTCCATTACACCTATTATCCCTTCAAAAAGAGTGAAAGTTTCATTGAATTGGAAGGGATGAAGCCACTAAACTGAAAAATTGTCAAATCCATGAAATATCCCTGTTCCCCAGTTTGGAGAATACTAGGCTGAAGCAATTTTTTTGGAGTAGGACTTATAGATAACCTCTACCAGAGGGCAGAAGAGGAGGAAAATGGAATTTCCCTCACCTCTGTTCCTTCCCCATCCCACTCTCATCATATTGGCCTTGGCATTTAGCAACTTGAGAGTTTGACAGTTCAGGAAAGCCTAAGCAGGAAGCAACAGTGAAATCTAGAAAAACACTCTCTAGACAGACACAAACACAGAAAGACAGTGACAACAGGGAGAAAGTATTTTTAGGGACTATAATCTTTGGCAGCAGAGAAGAGAGCTAGCTCTAAATTGGAGGGAGAATTAGTCCTGGAAACTGAGATTAGAGCCATGAAGATAAATGTGTCCTGGGAGTCCATCTGAGTATTTTTCCCAAGAGATGCTGCCTTCAATGGAAGAACAATATAAAGATTTCTTTTCTTTTTTATAATATAAATTTATGACTTTAATGCTCATTTATATATATGTAATATATATAATATATAAAATAACATATATATATAATGTTCACAAAGTAATGTTATTACTTTAATGTTCATTTAAACATTTTTTGATTTCTCGATTCTTTTCCTTCCTTCCACCCCTTCCACCCCTATCAAGAAGGCAGGTGATTTATGTCTATTATACATGTGAAGTCACAGAATAAAGATTTCATAAGAAAGGAACATCTTGGTGGCACAGTGGATAGAGCACCTAGCCTGGAATCTGGAGGTCCTGGGTTCAAATCTGGACCCAGACACTTTCTAGCTGTGTGACCCTTGGCATGTCATTTAACGTGATTTGCCTTATGTCTTAGAGTTATTACTAAGACAGAATAAAAGTTTTTTTTTCAAACCCTTACCTTCTTTCTTGGAATCAATACTGTGTATTGGTTCCAAGGCAGAAGAGTGATAAGGGCTAGGTAATGGGGAGTTAAGTGACTTGCCCAGAGTCATGAAGCTAGGAAGTGTCTGAGATCAGATTTGAACCTAGGACCTCCCATCTCTAGACCTGGCTCTCAATCCACTGAGCAACCCAGCTGCCCCCAGAATAAAAGTTTTTTAAAAAGACTTCACAAGGAAAGAAAGGGCATAGAGGCACTGTAGAACTAGAGTTGTGAGTTGGATTAGACACTTATGTTCCCTACATATGTACCTCACTATTATTATAGTTCACACTTGTGCCTACTTTTCTCATGGTGCTATATATGTGGGAGAGTATATGGTGCTATAAATGTGGGTGAATGAGAAGCTGACCCTCCTTTCCTAACTTCTGGAAAGATTAGTTCTGGAGAGGACTCTTAGGTATATGACAAATATTTTTGTAGCTATGGTTCTTACTATGCCAGCTTAATCAAAGGCTTTGTTTTTAGTGTATGTAGTGAATCCTGGCTAATTATTAAAAAAATAAAGTAAATCAGCACAGTGCTTAGGAGGTTGGCCCCACAGAGTACCCCTCTGTAGAACTTACCCTCTGGGAAATTTCCCAGATAGGATGCCTCACAAAGAAATGACAAAAACAAAATAGGAAATAGATCATTCGGGTGCTGGATGCACAGGGCTAACTCTAGTTAAGGAACAGAATAAGCTTATTTCCTCTATCCTCTTCTCTTTTGTAGAAAGAAGAGGATAGAAAATGAATATTTGGATAGTAAATGGAAGATAACTCTCCCATATGGAAAAGAGGAAATGAGGATAGCAGATTTTGGGTGTGGACAGTTTACCATTGCAATGGTAACCATGCCACTTACCTGTCTCCCAACCCCATATGGCCCTGTAAAATAGGTCTCCTTTCTGATATTGTTCTAATATATATTCAATGCCTGGTGATCTTTGGAGATCCATTGTAGAAATGTTTGCTCGTTTGCCAAAAGATCTTTCTGGATCCCATATTCCTGTAGCAATGCTTCCAGCAATTGAGGATTATGTTCTTCCCCAGGGTCAGAAATTTTGCATTTCCTTGTATAAGATTAAAATTAATATCCATTAATTCTAAGTATTATATTTTATAAGATTTATTAATAATCACTTGAAGTAGAGGAAATAAAAAGACAAAAGTAAAGCTGAGTAAAGAGAAGTTTTTCCTGACTGTGGTAGCAGAAGAGAGCACCAGGGCGGGGTTACAGAAACTTTTTATCTACAAAACATAAGGATATAACATGAGGGCGAAAGTGGGATTCTGGGAAATGGAGTCCTAGGGTACAAAATTCTAATTACACACTTGAAAAATCAATTTGGATATACTTGACATCTGTCACAAGCATAAAAAAAAATCAATATAATTAAGTAACAAGGGTTATTATCTCTGGGTCTCAGGGAATCATCTTGTAGTACCATTTATAGCAAATTCGTCATAACAGATGTGAAGAAAGGATTAACCCTCCCCTTGCCTATTTTTAAATTAATCAACAAAAACTGAAAACACTGCAAGCCACTTACCAAAGTGGGTGTCAACTCCAGAAGCAACTGACCACCCCCTGGACAATGCTAAGCAAATTTAAAGACTGCAATTGAATCCCATAAAGTGGAGGAAAGGACAGGAAGTGACATGGAAAAGGGACTATAAAAGTCCTGAACTTCCTGTCCAAAAAGTCTTCAGCCTGAATTTTCGGCTTGGAGGATCTTGGACTGGGACTGTGGCTTGGAGCTACGACTTGAAGGCATCAACCTGGGACTCTGGCTCTTGGACTGCTTTTGGTAAAACTGCTTCTGGATCTTCTCCTTTGGAATTTTGACCTGGGTGAGTGAGAAGCTGAGCCTCCTTTCCTGACTTTTGGAGAGATTAGTTCTGGAGAGGCCTCCCCTTCTTGGAGGAGGCCTCATGGGTTGAATCCTTGTTTAATTCACCACCAAATCCTCTGACTGAGGGGTTAATGAGTCCTGCGTGGGTTGAGCCAGAGACCAGATGGGAATAACATTTAGGGTGATAGGCTAGACTTCTTACTCTTCCTTCTTTTACATTTCTCTACTTTCACTCTTTCTACCTCTTTGTAAATAAAGCTACTGAAAGTTAATTTGACTTGAGCTATAATATTTTTAAATTGGTGACCACAATACTATCTTAGAATTCTCATATATTTAGTCAAACCCTTAATTTTAATTTCGTACACAGACATAGCACAATGGAAACCATCCCTTGACAAACTACTTCAACAAATAAGTATCTATAGTAAATGTAATGTCCTGATAGAACTTGCACATCAATAATACAGAAGCAAATAATCATAAACAGCAAAAGAAAATAAAACTAGTGAAATACCAACAGGTCTGTGTAATAACAAATCTGCATAAGTATTACCATATATACAAATAACAATTAAACAGTGCATAGTTAACAGGCAGGTGTTCCTCTCCTACATGCCCAACATTAGCACATAAACAATGAAATAAAGCAGGAAAATAAAACAAGCATGACTCAAAGCATGCAATGATTAATACATACATCAGTAGAGATCTGCAATTATATGCAAGCTACACGTTCCACAATTGAACATTAGTATTGTCATCTTGTTACTTGTAGAACCATTTCTCCAGTTGCACCTGAAACACTGTAAGTGAGTCTAGTCACCAGTTGAATGGGTTGAGCTCTTTAGTGACCTGCTGGCCTTTCTGCCCCTAACTGAGCTGATTGATGGTTAGGGTTCGTCAACATCCTCATCAGGTTTACAGTTCTGAATTCCTGAACCTAAATCCATAGAGTGTCCAGACTGGCTGCAATCAACATTTTCCTGCTTTGTGAGTTGTCTCTGTACCCTAGAAGTCTCTTTGGGTGAAGTTCTAGGTGGGAAACCGACTGCTTCTGGGGTCAGTCCCATTCCTTTTTTAAAACCAGGATTCCACTTAGTTTAATGCTAGGTTGTTGGGTTACAGTTTTAGATAGTGTTGGATCATTGTATTGTTGAGAAGAACTGTTATTTACAGTAGTTCATTGTATGGTATTCCTGTCACTGTGTACAATGTTCTCTTCATGCTTGTTTCATTCTGCTTCAGTTCATCTTTTCAGTATATAACATCTCCTTTGCTGGAAATGTCACTTTTTGACTCTATGTCTGGATTTGAATTTTTTGCACAACTGCTATATAGGATTAGTAGAAAAAATATAGATTTGCTTGTGAGTCCGTTGTTGTACTCTTTGGAAGCTCCTTTGGAATTTTCTTGGCAAATATATTGGAGTGGTTTGTCATTTCTTCTTCCAGCTCATTTTTAATTCAATTTAATAAAATTTAATTTAAGATGAAATTTCATTTTATTTTTCCCAATTATATATAAAAATAGTTCCATTATTTTTCAAAGAATATTGAGTCTAGAATTTTCTACCTCCTTCCCTGTCCCAGCCTCCCACTCTTGTTGAGATGGTAAGCAACCTCATAAGATTTTATATGTTCAGTCAATGTAAAACATTTTTGTATATTAATCCCTTTGTAGAAGGAAACTAAAATAGAAAAAAAATTAAGAAAGAAATTTAAAGAAAATTTAAGAAAGTGAAAAAGTTTGCTTTGATCTGGATTCAGATTCTATCAGCTTTTTTTCTCTGGAAGCCAATGTCTTTTTTATTACGAGTCCTTTTAGATTATTTGGGGGTATTGTATTGCTGAGAAGAGCTGTTATTCACAGTTGTTCATTAACAGTATTCCTGTCACTGTGTACAATTTTCTTTTGGTTCTTCTTGTTTCATTCTGCTTCAGTTTGTGTAAATCTTTTCAGGTTTTTTGGAGCTCCTCCTGCTCATCATTTCTTTAGCATCATAGTATTCCATCACAATCACATACTATAACTTACTCAGACATTCTCAATTGAGGTTATCCCCTCACTTTCCACATCTTCTCCCCCACTCAAAAAAAAAAAAAAAAGAGCTTCTCCAACTACTCTGGTACATAAAGGTTCATCCTCTTTTTTTTTTTGTCTTTTGAGGATACAAACCCAGTAATGGTATTGCTGGGTCAAAGGGTATGTACTGTTTTATAGCTCTTTGGACATAGGTCCAAATTACTCTCCTGAATTATTGAATCATTTCACAACTCTTCCAACAGTGGATTCAAAATCTCAACTTGTCCACAACCCCTCCAAGTTTTGTCATTTTCCTTTCATCATAATAGCCAATCTGAGAGGTGTGGGATGGTACCTCAGCGTTGTTTCATTTTGCACTTCTCTAATTAATAGTGATTTAGAGCACTTTTCTGCATGACTATAGAGAGCTTTAATTACTTTTCCAAGAACTGCCTGTTCATATCTTTTGACCATTCATCAATTGGGGAATGACATGTATTCTTATATATTCAACTCATTTCTCTATGTATTTGAGACTTTTATTAAAGAGACTTGTAAAAAGTTTTTTTTTCCCTCACTATTATGATTACTGTGTATTACTCTCCATTCTATTTCTCCCTGTGTGTGTGTGTTTTTTTTAAACCCTTATCTTCTGTCTTGGAACCAATACTATTGGTTCCAAGGCAGAATAATGGTAAGTGCTAGATAATGGGGGTTAAGTGACTTGCCCAGGGTCACATAGCTAGGAAGAGTCTGAGGCCACATTTGAACCCAAGACCTCCAGTCTCTAGGCCTCACTCTCAATCCACTGAGCCACCCAGCTACCCCCTCTCCCTGTGTTTTTTACCTCTACCTCTCCCAATTTGTCTTTTTTTTTTCCTATCGGTCTCATCCCCCTCTCTTATCCCCTTCCCCTCCCACTTTCCTGTAGGGTAAGATAGCTTTCTATACCCAGTTGATTGTGCATGCCAGTGATTGTGAACCTTTTAGAGACTGCATGCCATGTGCTACTCCCAGACCCTGTGCCCCATCCCCAAAGCACTCCCCTTTCCTTTCCAGAGACAGAGGAGAAAGTGCTTCCATTGGATGGCTGGGCAGATGGGCAGGTGAAGTGAAAAAATGTCCTCAGTACAGAGGAGAGGGGGAAAGGAGAAGCTCCCCCAGTCCCTCTGCCTTTCTAGTAGCAAACTCTGGTGGACAAAGGCACTTGTGCCCACAGAGAGGCTCTGTGTGCCCCTTTTGGCATGTGTTCCATAGGTTCACCGTAATGGGTATGTGCTCTTCCCTCAGTAAGCCAATTCCAATGAAAGTAAGGTTCACTTACTTCCCTCCTTTCCTCATCTTCCCCTCTCCTATAAATGCTCTTTCATACCTCTTTTATGTGCAATAATTTACCCCATTCTATTTTCCCTTCCCCTTCCTCCTAATGCATTCCTCTTTCTAATGCCTTAATTTAATTTAATTTTTTATATCATCCCATCATATTCAATTTATACCCTCACCCTCTGTCTATGTCACCGTTTTAAACTGCCCTAATAATGACAAGGTTGCCCTGGTGTATTAAATTCTACTTTCACTCCTGCATACTGGATACCCTGTGCTGGCTTTCTAAGTTGTTTTGGGTTGAAAAATTACTTCATCTTGTATTTTGGTGGGTTATGCTGCTCCAGAATTTGTTTTGAGGTGTTATATCAAAGTTTTTTGGAGGGCATTTTGGTAGAGGTCAGATGGGCCTGTGAACCTTCTCTACCATATTGGCTCTGTCCCCACCCCCAGCTCATTAAAAAAACAAAAACAAAAAGCCAAACACCTTACTTTCTATATTGGTAACAACTCTAAGGTGAAGGGCAAGGGCTAGGCAAATGTGGTTAAGTGACTTGCCCAGGGTCACACAACTAAAATCTGAGACCAGAATTGAACCCGGTATCTTCCATCTCCAGATCTGGCTCTCTATCCAATCAGCCACCTAGCTGCCCCTCCTTCACATCATTTTCCAAATGAAGAAACTTAGGCAAATAGGATTAAATGACTTGCCCAGGGTCACACAGCTAGTAAGTGTCTGAAGCTAGATTTGAATTCATGAAGATGAGTCTTCCTGACTCCCTGCACTATGCTTATGTATACCTGGTGGGATGACCAGTCACCACTAAGATATATCTGATATATTTCCATCTGATTGTGGTCCAACAACCTGGGTAAGACACACAGCCTCTGTTCCTTCTGGTATCACTATTGCATCAGTAGCAGCCTTTGAAAAGGAGGAAAAGTTTCTGCATCCACATCATTCTTTTAAATCTTTTCATTCTTCTTCCAAACCACCAAGACAGGGGATGCATTGAGACTGCTAGACTCTATGAGAATGGCATTGGCTGGCATTTATTTCAGGTGTTTTCTGAAGGCTTCCACTGGGGATAAAAGAATCTTCCAACATTTAGCACAGTGCTGGGCATATAGTAGGTGCTTTGTAAATATTGATTGATTGATTCCTAGACCATTTCTAGAACGATCAAGAGTTAGTGAATTGGATTCTGTGAATTGCACCTTAGCCACTTCCCACCTCCTACCCATGCAGTGAGAACATGCCTGTTCTCTGATTGAGTTTCTGCCTCAACCGTTCATTCTTCTTGTACCTGAGAGTTAATAATTAAAATTATCTGGAGACAGTCTCGTAATTTAGAATTATTTATTAAATAATAAAAAGTGGGTCAGAGAAAGAAAAGACACCCACTATGTGGGATGGGCAGCTCTGTTAGCCACTTCCCCTGCCCCCAACCCCCAGCTGACCCCAGACCAGAGCCCAGTAGTACTTCTAGTCAGTATGGGATTCCAAGGAAAAAGGCCATACTCCCTTCTTCTACACCAATTTATTCTCTTCCTGACAACTGTTTCTCAAGCCTCTTTGACTAGATGACTCCAACTCACTCTGGACAAGAGGTGGGTCTTCCAGGAATCACTGGACCTTTAGGATGGCCACACATCGTGCATGTCCACTTTGCCTGACTTTGCCTAGTTTACTTAATTGCTTCACTACCCAAGAGGCTTATTTACAGATAAACAAAGAACTTGTCTTATTCAGCAAAGGGAGGAAGAAGCACATTGATGTGCTTCCATCTTTTTTTCCATTTTTTTGGCATGCAAAATCCACTTCCATAATGGTCATTGTTGTAAGAGCAAACTCATACATAATCCAAACCCCAAAATAAAACCATAAATACACTAATGTGAAAGACAATCCCACAGTTCTTTCTCTGGAGGTGGAGAGCATTCCCTGACTTTAAGTCTTTCATTTGTCCCAGATCAGTGCATTGCTGAGAGGAGCCAAGTTTTCACAGATAATCTTCGTCCAATATGGCTGTTACTGTGTACAATGTTCTCCTGGTTCTGCTTATTTCACTCTGCATCAGTTCCTGCAGATCTTCCAATTTGTTCTGAAATTATCCTGCTTATCATTTCTTATGCACAATAGTATTCCATCACCATCATGTACCACCATTTGTTCAGCCATTCCCCCATGGATGGACATTTCCTCTTTCATTTCCAATTCTTTGCCACCACAAAAAGAGCAGCTGCAAATATTTTTGTACAAGCAAGTCCTTTCCCCTTTTTTATTATTTCTTTGGCATACAGACCCAGTCGTGGTTACCAGATCAAAGGGGATGCACAGTTTTATGGCCCTTTGGGTATAGTTCCAAAAGCTTCAATCTTAAGATTAAATTTCTTCCCCTTTAAAATCCAAAGGTTGGAGGCAACTAGATGGCCCAGGGGATTGAGAACCAGGCCTAGAAATGAGAATTATTCCACTCAACTCTGACCTTAGATACTTCCTAGCTTTGTGATCCTTGACGAGCCACTTTGCCCCCATTTGTTCAGCCCTTTCGGCTCTTCTGCCTTGGAATCTATACCTCCTATTGATTTTAAGAGAGAAGGTAAGGGTTTTAAAGAATCTGGATCTTCAGCATGGCTCCCTTGCTTTGCTTGCCTGGTCTCTATGCAAGAGCCAGAGAAAATAAAACTTCCTCAGGCTGAACCCCACTTTGCAAAGGAGCAGCTATCTCCCTCGACCAATATTAATTGCCTGTTTGACAAGCTGGAGCAGAGGCTGTTGTGACTCACTACCGATAATGGGTGAGGGAGGTGCAGGATTGCATCCCAAGCTCTGCATGCTTGCTGCAGTCTCTCTTTATCTACATTTTCTGCTCTTCCAGCTTCTCCCTGTTTTAGCCCCGGAGCTGAGCATCTACTCTTAGATTACAATCCTTTCTCTTTTATATCAAATGAATAAATGTAGCTTGTGTTTCCCATGGAGCCCTTTTTTTTTTAACCCTTACTTTCAGTCCTAGTAACAACCCTAAGAGAGAAGGGCAAGGCAAACAGGGTTAAGTGACTTTCCCAGGGTCACACAGCTAGGAAGTCTGAGGTCACATTTGAACCCAGGACCTCCTGTCTCTAGGCCTGGCTCTCAGTGCACTGAGCCACCAGCTGTCCCCTGCAGCATACCTTTAATAGCAGTGGACCTCTAGGAGTTTTAATAATATATTTCAACCAAGTCAGATTCTATTTGCCAAAGAGATTGCTTCATGATTGTAGTATTTAATAATACACAATAACACAAGTAATACCTTGTGAAAAAAACAATTGTGTGTAACCAGTGCAACAGAGTTGGAAATTCACAAGCTCACAGGAAAGACCTTCTATAACCGTCTGCCTTCATGTACCAACAATTCACATGTAACTACACAAACACCCAAAAAGTCAAGATCAATTGCATATTTGCATGCTAGCTCATCAAAACACACTTAATTCATTAGTCAGTAGCATCAACAAAAATCATTTTGTAATTACAATTGTTCCCTGATTGCAGTAGATTGATTCTGGGGGGAAGGAATGATCCCTGGGAGAATTAAACAATACAAAATCAAATTGAAAAAGTAAACTTTTCCGGCCATCAGGATTGGAAGAAAAAAAATTCTCCATGGAACTAAGCCCTTTCACGGGCCATAAAGGTACTTTCCATCATAGGCTGTGAATTCTTCAAGGGCTTCAAGGACTGTCTTCAGTCTTTCTTTGTATTCCCAGGGCTTGCCTAGTTCAGTGCCTGGCACACCGCAGATGCTGAATAAATGATTATTGACTGCTAGGAGGCACAGTGGATAGAGTGCCAGGCTTGGAGTCAGGAGGACCTGGGTTCAAATGTGGCCTCAGATACTTCCTAGCTGTATGACCCTAGGCCAGTCACTTAACCCCATTTGCCTACCCTTGCCTTTTCTGTCTTACTGTTGCTACTAAGACAGAAAGTAAGGATTTTAAAAAAAACATGCTTATTGACTGACTGACTTTTCCCAAATAGCTCTCATGGAAGGATTGGAGTATGATGTTCCCTTGAGATTCACTGTCGAGGAAAGCAATGTATCTCCTATCTTGGGATTTTTTTTTTTTTGGTGAATCTGAAAATAGAAAAGCCAAAAAAAAAAAAGGGACCTCAAACTCTGGGAAATTCTTTCAAAGGAAAATAATAAAAACAATATGGACAGGGCAGCTAGGTGGATAGAGAACTAGATGGGGAGATGGAGATGGGAGGTCCTGGCTTCTGACACTTCCTAGCTGTGTGACCCTGGGTAAGTCACTTTATTGCCTTGTTATTACCACTTTTCTGCCTTGGAATCAATTAGTATTGATTCTAAGACAGAAGGTATGCTCGTTGGCTATGGGGAGGTGGTAGGAGGAGGGAAGGGAAAGAACATGATTTATGTAACTATGGAAAAATATTATAAATTAATTAAATAAATAAACAACAACAAAAAAGACAGAAGGTAAGGGTTTTAAAGCTAAGAAATAAAAGCCCAATATGGACTAATATTATCCTCAAGCTAGAAAAAGGAGAAAAATAAAATGATTTTGATAGTGAGAGAAATTGGGTCCTCAGGATAGTTTTGGTAGACTAAGCATCCTTGTGGTAAGAGAGAAAAAAATAGAAAAATAGCCATAAGAATCATTTCAAGGATGCATTTTCATGGGTAACATTCCCCCTGCGAAGGGGTCCCCCGTGTTTTGGGGGTTCCCAGGTGTAATAACATCTCACTTGTGAAGTGGGGCGCCAGGAAGGTAACTTGCGGCGCTAAAACCGAAGCCCAGCAGCCTCCCCGCCAACTCCCGGCTCTTTAGGGTCTTTTTCTTGATTCGCTTTTCCTGAGAGGGGGCTCCGTATCTCCCCGCACATCTCCTCGCTCTCAGGAGTTTTCATTTTCCTCCCTTCTTCACTCCAGCTTCCCCCGAAAGAGAAACACTCCCCTGGCTGGTTCTCCTTCTGTCCCACTCGCTTTCTCCCCCGAAACATGCCTCTACCTCCGTGGCCCCATCTGACTGGGGAGTTCCTGCTGAAAATCGCCATTTAAGGAAGTTCCCAGGCAAGTCGTGCTCATTATTCTCCTTTCTCTGCTCCTGACCTTTCGGACTTTTCCACCTTCATCCCAATAGACGGAAGGGAGGCTGTCCCTGCGGTCCTCTCCTCGGTGGGTCATTTGCGTTGCTGCCCAGAAGCATCACTGAAGAAAGTGCCGAGCCTTCCATGCCGACTTCACTCGGTATTCTCCCGACTCCCCAGATTGTTCTACCCATCCCCAGCTTTTCAGCTTTCCGCTATTTGTCGTCTTCCTCCATTTGAGGTAAAATAAATGTCGTTCTTTTTGGCCTCGAGGGTGGAGATTATTTTTCTTTTTTGCTTGTATTCCTATTTTTTTTTTCATCTTTACTTTCCATCTTATGGATGGAACAGATCATGAACTCAAGAAAATGATAATCAACTGAGAGAATATAACATGCACAGATGGAAGACTATAACGTGGACAGGAGGAAACAATACTGTGTATTGGTTTCCAGGCAGAAGAGCAGTAAGAGCTAGGCAATGGGGGTTAAGAGACTTGCCCAGGGTCACACATTTCTTTTTTTTTTTTAACCCTTACCTTCCATTTTGGATTCAATACTGTGTATTGGTTCTAAGGCAGAAGAGTGGTATGAGCTGGGCAAGGGGGGGGTCAAGTGACTTGTCCAGGGTCACACAGACAGGAAGTGTCTGCAGCCAGATTTGAACACAGGACCTCTCATCTCTAGGGCTGAGCCAACCAATTGCCCCCTTGTTTTTTTTTTCTATTTTCAAGGCTATCTAGCACATAGTGTCTAATATCTAGCATGTAGTAAGTGCTTCAAATTAATTTTTTATCTATAATCTATTATCATAGCTATTCTATCTGTCTCTATAATCTCTCATCTATATCTATCAATCTGTCTCTATCAGTCTGTCTCTATCTACTTCTGTCTAGCTTGTCTCTTTAAAGAAAAAAAAGGGGATAGCTGGGTTGTTCAGTAGATTGAGGGTCAGGCCCAGAGGTGGGAGGTCCTGGGTTCAAGTTTGACCTCAGACAATTCCTGTCTCTGTGACCCTGGGCAAGTCACTTGACCCCCATTGCCTAGCCTTTATCTCTCTTCTGCCATGGAACCAATACACAGTATTGATTCTAAGATGAAAGGTAAAGGTTTATTAAAAAATACATAAAGAAAAAAATAAAGAGAAAAAGGTTTCTCAATCTTGCCTCCACTGACACCATTAATCACACCAGTCAAGGTTGGTGACCACCAGCTTTTTTTATATCAATGGAAATACATTATAAGCATGGAAATGACAGAAATAAATCAAGAAACAGTTCATTTAGAATGATGGCTGTCCGGGACTGTATGTGAGTATTTTGGACAGTTAAAGGAGGGTCAATCACCCACCAGAGAGTGCTGTGGCTTCTCTATTGTTTCACTCCAGCAAGATGGATCCATCGCATCAATTCTCCTCCTTGATTTATGCCTCTACTGTCAAATTCACTGTCTAGGTACATTTGGGAATTGTGGGTAAAAATGTCTGCTCAGCTTCCAAAGGATTTTCTCTGATTTTCTCTCACTCCTAGACCAGGCCCCCTGCCAGGTTTGTGATCTATGTTGTCTCCTCCCTTGTTTCCTCTTTCTCTTCAGTTTTCTGCCATTTGGGGGTCCCACATATGCCCTCCTGAGTGCCTGGCATGGCTACTGTCCACCTGAGGAGACCAGGGAGCTCCATCCCATGATGTCTTCTAAGAAAAGGGTCTTGGAGAGCCTGTGGAGCATTCATAGATGTTCTGCAACTGGTTCTGGCTGGCTGAAGAGGAAGCTCTTTGATTCCGTGTGCTGCCAGCATCAGCCACTTCCTCTATTTCTCCATTGGGAGGGTTCTCGGTGGCTCTTTTACTCACAGTGCCTTGGGAGAGGTCACACAGAAAGAGAAAGGAAGGCCTTAGGACCTTCTCCCCCTCTGAGGTCCAATGGTTCAAGGAAAAGGACCTCAGCTGTGGCCTCTGTGTCTGTTCTTTCCTATTTCAGGTAGAGTGGAGCTTCCATGTTGATGGCTTGGCTTCCTGGTGTCCTGGAGTCTGTGAGATGCTGCTTCACAGCATCAGTGTCCCAAGGAGCAAGGAATGACCTTCGGAGACCCAGCCTAAGGCTAGGGTTCACCCACTAGAGATTCTGCCTTTGAATATGAACTTGGTGGGACCAATGCTAAGACTGGAGGCCACTCCATAGAGTGAGATGGTACAGGGAAGTGTTTGCACGTCATTCTTGCTCTGTCTTCAAAGGTGAATTCCCTTTGGAAAAGCTACCCTATGTTAAGGGTTAAGGGGGAATGAGGCTGTGGGTCACTGGAATCTCATACTGGAGGTAACACAGCCAATGGGGATTCCATCCAATAACAGCAGAGACAAGAGACACTTCAAATTCTCAGAATCTTGAGGGGCACTTGCAGAGCTTAAGCCTTTCATAGAAAGAGCAGTCAAATCTGGCCCCAGACATTTTCTTTTCATTTCAATTAACCTCATTTGTCTAGCCCTTGCCCTTATGTCTTAGAGTTGTTACTAAGGGTTTTTATTTTTATTATTTATTTATTTTGAAATTTTTAATTAGTCAATTTAGAACATTATTCCTTGGTTACAAGAATCATATTCTTCCCCCTGCATCCCCCTCCCTCTTCCGATAGCTGATGCGCAATTCCACTGGGTTTTACATGTGCCCTTGATCAGAACCTTTAGTAAGCGTTTTTAAAAGTGAGGGAGAAAGGTAGAAAGGGAGAGAGGGAGGAAGGAAGAAAGGTAGAAGAAAAGCAAGAGAGAGAAAGGAAGGAAGAAAGTAAAGAAAAAGAAAGAAAGAAAGAAAGAAAGAAAGAAAGAAAGAAAGAAAGAAAGAAAGAAAGAAAGAAAGAAAGAAAGAAAGAAAGAAAGAAAGAAAGAAAGAAAGAAAGAAAGGAAGGAAGGAAGGAAGGAAGGAAGGAAGGAAGGAAGGAAGGAAGGAAGGAAGGAAGGAAGGAAGGAAGAAAAAAAGAAAGGAAGGAAGGAAAAAGAAAGAAAGGAAGGAAGGAAGAGCAGAGCATACTCTCTATAGTAATTTACGCCTATGATAAAATTTTCTCGCTCTTATTTTCTTTTAAACCTTTTCTTTCTGTCCTACTATCAATTCTAAGACAAAAGAGCAGTAAAGGCTAGGCAATTGGAGTCAAGTGACTTGTGTAGGGTCATGCAGCTTGGAAGTGTCTGAGGTCAGATTTGAATTCAGGACCTCTTCTCTTTTTCCCTCCTATTGATCTTCCTCCAAATGCTCTCCACTATGGTTTGCTACTCTTATTCCTGGATTTATTTTCCTGAATATACTATAATCCTACATCACATTTACAAATTGCATGCTCTCTGCCTGGCAAGCCTAGTTGGGAAACAGAGACAAAAACAAAATTTCTGCCTTCAAGGAATTTGCATTCTATTAGGGAAAAATAATCTGGCCCCAGAAAATAAATACAAACACATATATAACGTAATTTCCAGTACTAACATTGTAGGGGATGAGGGTTAGATTTCTGTAAAAGAAATCACTAGAAATTCTATAAAGTGCATTCCAGGCATTGGGATGGCCCATTGGAAAATCACTAAACACCCATTGCCTAGCCCAGTGATGGTGAATCTTTTAAAGACTGAGTGCCCTGCTCTCCCATCCCTCCCCCCCCCCCGCCCCGTGCCATGCCCCTCCCCACCACTGAGTGCTGGTAGTGCCCTGCACCCCCCCTTATCCCACACAGGGGAGGTAGAAAGAACTCTCATTGGGCTGCTGGGCAGAGGGGTGGGGGATGTGAAAAAATGTCATCAGGCACAATAGAGAGGGGGAAGGGAGCAGCTCCACCTGAGACCCTCTGCCTTTCTAGTAAAGAACTATGGGGATGGGGTTGGGGAGGGTGGTTGGCCCTGTATTCACAGACAGCTCTATGTGTGCCATCTTTGGCACCTGTGCCATAGGCTCACCATCACTGGCCTAGCCCTTACCATTCTTCTACCTTGGAACCAACAAATAGTATTGATTCTAAGACAGAAGGTAAGAGGTTTTTTGTTTTGTTTTGTTTTAAAGAGCAAAAAGAAAGCAAGTAAATGGGATATTTTGACAGATGCAGAGAGAGTTTAAAGGTGAGTAATTTGCAGTAAGCACAGAATGATAGTTTGGGGTTGGATTTTTAAAATAAAATTGAGAACTCTATATTTTATCCTCAAGACAAGAGAGACCCTGGAGGTGTGACATGATCCAACCTGTGCTTTAGGACTATAAATTTGGCAGTTGAATGGAGGGAAGAAGCTGAGATCAATTAGGAGGCTACTGCAACTGTGTGAGGGGATGAGAGTCTGAGCTAAGGTGGTGACTTTATAGGAAGAGGTAGGAAAGGGGACAACTGGGTGGTTCAGTGGATTGAGAGCCAGGTCTAGACACAGGAGGTCCTGGGTTCAAATTTGACCTTCAACACTTCCTAGCTGTGTGACCCTGGGCAAGTCACTTTATCCCTATTGACTGGTTCTTACCACTCTGTATTGGCCTTGGAACCAATACATAGTATTGAATCTAAGATGGAAAGTAAGGGTTTGAAAAAAACAACAACATGCCTAGTGCAAACATTTGTTTTTCATGACTTTAGATTCCTAATGGGTTTTCTATTTCTTGCTTTCTCAATGGGGAGGAAAGAGAGAATTAAAAAAAAGTAAGTAAACAACGCCACCTTTATTTAATGTTATTTACATTCTTTCATTTGACCTAGCCACAAGGGTGATCCAGTGAATGTTCAAGAACCGGTTTTGGGGGGCAAAATGTACCCATGACACACTTTTGAGTTTAATCTTCATTATTAACATTTCCTCCATCATTTTCTTTCAGACTAGACAATCAACAAAACAATAAGTCAAGCCTTGATTCCTAGTGTTTGCCAATATCCATGATAGAAAAGCTCACACTGAAAATTTAATAAGTAGCTCTCTAGAACTCTAGTGAGCTTGCTCCACAATACCTCTGGACTTAAGCAAGATCGGCATTATTATCTCCTTTAAGAAAACAAAAACAAAACAACAAAACAACCCCCTTACCTTTCTTCAATACAAGGCAGGAGAGCTATAAGGGCTAGGCAGTGGGGGGTTAAGTGACTTGCTCAGGGTCACATAGCTAAGAAGCATCTGAGGTCGCACTTGAACTCAGGACCTCCCAATTCTGTGTCTGGCTCACAATCCACTGAGCCATCTAGCTGCCCCCTAAATTTTTGTTTTAAACCCTTACCTTCCATCTTAGAATCAGTACTGTGTATTGTATTGTATACACAATACTGCGAATAGCAGAGAAGAACTAGGAAGCGGGGGTTAAGTGACTTGCCCAGGGTCACTCAGTTAGGAAATATCTGAGGCCAGATTGGGACTCAGAATCTCCTGCCTAAGTCTGGCTCCCAATGCACTGAGTCACCTCGATAGCCCCTTCTTATCTCCTTTTTATAAATGAGTGATTGAGTGACTTGTCCAGAATCACACAGCTAACAAGTGTTGGAGCCTGCAGTTGAACAGTGAGTTTACTCTAGGCCTTTCCTTTTGTCTTGACTCTTTAGCAATAAGTCCATGCTGACAGCTCACATTTCTACAGCCCATCAGCTTTGCAAAGCATTTTTCAAGCATTATCTAATTTGAGCCTCACAACACTATAGTAAGTAAGGTAAGGGCAGCTAAGTGGCACTGTGGATAGAATGCTAGAACTGGAGTCAGGAAGCCTTGAGTTCAAATCTGCCCTCAGACACCTGCTAACTGTGTGACCCGTGTTGAGTCCCTCAACCCCATTTGCCTCAGTTTCCTCATCTGTAAAATGGGCCAGAGAAGGCAATGAATGACAAACCACTCCAGTATCTTTGCCAAGAAAACTCAAATGGGGTCACGGAGAGTCAGACACGATTGAAATGACTGAGCAATAATTACAAATTATAACTCAAGCAATAAGCATTTATTGAGTGCCTATTCTGTGCCAGGCACTGTGCTGGGTGCTGGGGATATAAAGACAAAAGGGAAAACTATCCCTGTCATCAGAATCTAACTGGGGGAGACAACATATGTAGGTATATATACAAAATGGATACAAGGTGATTTTGGGGGGGGAAGGCACTGACAACCAAAGAGGTCAAATTTGCCCTCATATACTTACTAGCTGTGTGATCCTGGGCAAGTTGCTTCACCCTGCTTGCCTCAGTTTCCTCATCTATAAAATGAACTAGAGAAGGAAATGGCTAACCACTCCAGTGTCTCTGTCAAGAAAAGCTTAAATGGTTTTGGTTTTTAAAAGATTACTCTATTACAAAAATGGATAATATGGAAATAGGTATCAAGTGATAACATTTGTATAATCCAGTGGAATTGCTCGCCCACTCTGGGAAGAGGGAGGGAAGAGGGGAGGGAGAGAACAGGAATCACGTAACCATGGAAAAAAAAATTTAAAAGGAAAGAAAATAAAAGGGAAAAAAAGAAAACCTCAAATGGGATCACACAGAATTGGATCCTGAAACAAATGAACAACAATTACAAATTGTAAATCAATTAATAAGCATTTATTGAAGGGCAGCTAAGTATTACAGTGGTTAGAGCCTCAGGCTTGGAACTGGGAGAACCTGGGTTCAATTCTGGCCTCAGACACTTCCCAGCTGTGTGAACCTGAGCAAGTCACCTAACCCCATTTACCCAGCCCTTGCCCTTTTCTTAGTGTTGTTACCAAAACAGAAATTAAAAGGTTTTTTTTTTTAAGCATTTATTAAGTGCCTTCTCTGTGCCAGTCACTATATTGAGTCCTGGTAACATAAAGACAAAATAGAAAGCCTTTGTGCCCTCCAGGCATTTACAGTGTAACTGGAGGAGACAACAGATACTTCTATCGCTATGTGCAAAATAGATACAAGATGATTTGGGGGAAGATATTAATAGCGGAGGACATCAGAAAAGGCCTCAAGTAGAAGCTGAACCTCAATAGAAACCAGTTATCCAAAGAGATGAAGGTGAGGATAGAGTGAATTCTAAACATGGGAGATGATTTGTGCCAAGGTCTGAAGGCTGGAGATGATAGTGATAACTAGACAAACAATAAGAAGGTCAATTTGACCAGACCTGACGCTGTGTTTTGAGGAGTAATGTTCAATAAGGCTAGAAAAGCAGACCAGGGTCAGGTTGTGAAGTTAAAGGTTAAGATTAGGCTGTGAAGGACTTTAAATGCCAAACCAGAATTTATTTTTGATCCTGGAGGAAAGAAGGAACTCTTGGAGATTATGGAGAAGGGCAGGGATATATGTGGTCACATCTGAGCTTCAGGGAAATCACTTTGACTACTGTGTGACAGACAGATTGGAGGGGGAGAGATCTGAAACTGGGAGAAGATCATTGGAATAATGAAGCCAGAAAGGACAAGTGAGCCCCAGGTCTGGAGTTGGGAGGATCTGGGTCCAAATTCGAACTAAGTCAGAGTGAGGAGTCAAGAGTGACACTAAGGTTGCCAGCCTGGATAATTGGGAAAATGGTAGTGTTATCAGCAGAAATATGGAAGATCAGAAAAGAGGCCAAATTTTTTTTGGGGGGGTAACAAGGAGTTCAGTTTTGAATATATTGAATTTGGGATGAAAGGCAGCACAGTCTATTGCATAGTGTTCTATTTAGAATCAGGACATCCTGGGTTCATATCCTATTTCAGATAATTTGCTAATTGCAGGATCCTGCACAAATGTCTTTATTTTTAAATTTTTAAATAAACATGAATTTTCCAAAGTTATATGATCCAAATTGTCTCCCTCCCTTCTTCCCTTCCTCTTCCTGGAGCTGACAAGCAATTCAGTCTGGGTTATATATGTATTATCATACAAAACATGTTTCCATAGTATTCATTTTTATAAGTGAATAATCTTACAAAACCAAAACCCTAAAACACATACCTTCACCAAATGTCTTCACAGCTCTCGGCCTCAGTTTCCTTGCCTGTAAAATGCAGGTAGTGAGTTTGGATCCAACAACTTCTAAGGTCATTGCAAGTACTAAATCAGAGTTGTTATGAAGGTCAAATAAGAGAATATTTGTAAAGCATTTAGCCCCAGTGCCTGGCACGTATTTGTTCCTTTCTAAAAGCTTGTTCCTTTTCTTCCCTCCTAGGTTTACAAGAGGTACAATTCAAAATGTTCTACAGGCAAATGCAGAAGTGGGACTGGACCTCAAGGGAGAGACTTAGCTGGGAATTTAGATCTGGGAGGCATCCTCATAGAGCCAATATGTAACCCCATGTGAGCTAATAAATGTCAGAGGAAGGGTGTAGAGAGAAAGCCCAGGACAGACCCCTGGGCTGCACACACAGGTAGGGGCAGGACATGAATGCTGATCCAGGAAGGGAGAAAGAGAAAGATTGGTTAGACAGGCAAGACAGGCAAGACAGGCAACATCATTAAATTCCTGGAGGTGAAAGATTGAGGGAATTGAGGCTGAGAGAGTTTTAAATAACTTCTAATAAATTAAATAACTAAAAATGAATAAATAAATAAATAAGAATGAATAAATGTTGGAAGGCAGGATTAGTCCTGAGGTCATGCTGTCTCTAAAGAGATGGTTTTGATTTTAAGGGGATTTCTCAGTTCCTCTAAGTTATCTATTCCAGACTCTCATAACTCAATGGCTAAGAAGGCCTCCTAAATTCATAGAAAGCAGAAGTTTAGAACTAGAAAGGTGGACAGCTGGGTGGTTTAGTGGATTGAGAGCCAGGCTTGGAGACAGGAGGTCCCAGGTTCAAATCTGGACTCAGATACTTCCCAGCTGTGTGACCCTGGGCAAGTCACTTAACCCCCATTGCCTAACCCTTACTGCTCTTCTGCATTGGAACCAAAACACAGAATTGATTCTAATATGGAAGGTAAGGGTTAAAAAAAAGAAAACTAGAAAGGTCTTTGAGAATCATCTGAGCCTAAATCTCTTTACAGAAGAGGACATAAGAGAGAGAAAATGATTTACCCAAGGTGACACAGAAAATCAGAGGCAGATTTGTTTTTCTTAGCCTATGCTTTGTTATAAATTCAATTATAATATTATGTTCATGGGCAAGCTTGGTGGTGCAGTGGATAGAGCACTGGGCTTGGAATCAGGAAGACTCATCTTCATGAGTTTGAATCTGGCCTCAGACACTAGATATGTGACTCTGGATAAGTCACTTAACCCTGTTTGCCTCTGTTTCTTCTTCTGTAAAGTGAATTGGAGAAGGAAGAGGCAAACCCCTCCAGTATCTTTACCAAGAAAACCCAAATTGGGGTCACAAAAAATTGGAGAAATGACTGAAACCACTCAATTGTCACTAATTTTACTACCATGAAATTAGCCTGTCCAAATTGCCCTTTGAAATTGTCCCTTGCAATCTCCTTTCCTCAGCCATCATCATGGTATGTGGGAAAGGCAGTGTGTTCCAGCGTAAAAAGCTCTGGGTTTGGAATGAGAGGATGTGTATTCAAATTTTGACCCTCAGTACCCATGTGACTATAAACAATTCATTGTCTGTCTGTGGGCCTCAATGTCCTTTTCTGTAAAGTAAAGGGATTAGATTTGACAGTCTATCAGGTTCCTTCCAGTTTTAAAACTCTGATCTCTGATTTTGATCCTATGAGTCTGGGTCTGGGCAGAAGCTTCTGTGGTCATCTTGAGTTACTTGATCCTCAACTCATTGCCCAAACGTGTCTTGTCCCCACAGCGAGAAGATTCTTCCCTATCTGGACTCCAAAGTTATCTTCTGCTCAGGAGCTGTCTTGATAATTGTTTTCATGACTTTTAAAAAAACCCTTTCCTTCCATCTTAGAATCAATACTGTGTATTGGTTCCAAGGCAGAAGAGCAGTAAGGGCTAGACAATGGGGGTTAAGTGACTTACCTAGGGTCACACAGCTAGGAAGTGTCTGAGGTGAGATTTTAACCTAGGACCTCCCTTCTCTAGGCCTGGCTCTCTATCCACTGAGCCACTCTGCTGCCCCCTTTTCATGACTTCTTATGGCACCATAGAATTCTATTCCTTTCATAATCCATGTTTCATTCACCCTTCCTCATTTACCAGTTCTTCACCATCACACACAAAAATTCTGCTCTGGAGATTTTTTGTCCATGTGAGTCCTTTTCCTCTTCCTTTGATCTCTTTATAGCATAGTCTGAATCAGCCATCTCTTGGCACATATCATTTAATATCATCTGGCTTAAAAAATGTTTTTTGAAAGGATCATGGCAAATCCTTATGGGGCTGTCAGCTATTAACCTTCAATTCTCCTTCCTATTCAGTTCTCCACTTCAGTCCTAGAATGAGTCCAACTTCCAAAGTTCTGCTTGGAGTTATAGCCGAAGTTCACTGCAGGCTTGCATCTAGAATGACTTAATGCCCCATGCTTTTTTCAAAACCTTATTTAACCAGCCTGCTTTTCTCCTTCCCCATTTGACATTTTAAAGACAGTATCTCCCTTTTGCAGGATGATCCATGGAGTAGGCATCCCATAAGCATGTGAAGACTTCTCCAGGTGGAATGGGTGGATGTGAACAATTTGTTCCAGTGAACATGAAGGTGGCTGAAGCAGGTGCTTAGAACTTGGTCAAATATCAAAGGCACCAAGGTGGTCCATTGTATCATTGGGCCATCCTGATGCTAATCTTGCTACTGGAGTTGGATGACTTGGGAACTGAGAGTGAGGCTGATGATGCCTTTGTGAAACTTTGCCTCACTTAAATCCAATCCATGTATGAGTCCAAGATATTACCCTGTTGGAAGAGAATTTTTCTCTCTGTTATGTCACTTTGTTTAACATCATCTCTCAGTGACCTGGACGTCAAAGACCACTGAGTAAATTCAGGTATAGATAAGCCTTCAGAGAAAGGAAGTTAAAGAACCAAGAAACCAATGAGACAGGAAACTTATTTCATAAGTACTGCCCCACGGGGCTGCCCAGGCAAATTAAGAAACTATGATTGGTTCCTGAGATGTGCTGTGTGAGAGCTAGTGGGTGGTGAAAACAGCTTCTAAGGGGAGACCCAGGAGCCTGCTAGAGGTCTTCTGGCTGGATCGAGGAGGCAGGAGAAACCCTTGTTGGAATCAGCCACAGGCCCATCATGTCAGCCAATAGATTAGAAAGCTAAATACCTCTCTATCTCTTTCCTACCTTTCCTTCTCTTTACTACTCCTGTTACTTTGATTTAATAAAATAATTAACCTACTATCAGCCTCATAATTTTAATTATTACAACCCCATGATATCTTTGGTTCTCTTCAAAAGGAAGGTCCAACACCAACATGGTCCATGGAGCTGGGTGTCAAGATGCTTGGGTTCCAGGTCCATAACTAGCTTAAGGCATGAGTGACAAGTCACTGAGCATCAGTTTTGTTTTCTGTAAATCGTGGATAATAATCTTTGCCCTACCTACCTCCCAAGGGGATTGTGAAGATGAATCAGATAGCAGTTGTGAAATGTTTTGAAATGGCAAAGGGAACCTCGTTATTATTCCCAGAGTCATAACAATATGCCTCTGATGGCCAGAACCAGTGTCTGGCCCGTAGGAATGGCCCAGGGCCTGATCTAGGTTTGATTCCCACCATTACCACAAACAGCCTTTGGGATGAAGGTGGGGCAGGAGTGTGCTGGTGTGGGTGTGTGTTTGGGGGAAGGAAGGTGATTTGCGAGCTAATTTCAGGAAGAGAAGGGCAAAGTAGGAGTTGAAGGAGAGGTGGGGAGAGTAGGAATGAGAGAGTACCCCCTGATTTATTTTTAGTATAATGAAGGATTCTGTCTCCCTGGTAGGTGCACAAAAACATCATTTTTTAACATCAATATTTTCCTGGGGAGTCTGTATGACTTTAAGTCATGGAAAGCCATAATCACTGAATAATCAAAATAGCCATTTACCTGAAGGGCAGTGGAGAGACATTTGGAGGCTGTCAATAGGTAAAAGCATATTTCCATATATTGTACTTTGCACCAAGGTGACTCACATTCAAGAAGAAAAGTGAAAGACACCACTCAAGAAATGTATTATGGGAAGAGGTGGAGTGGCAAAAGGGAGGAATAACAGATGGACATCCCAAATGCTGAACAAGTATCCTGAAAATATTTTTTTAAGTCCAGAAAAAGGATTCTTATAATTTTTGTGGCATTCTGGGTAAGCCTATGGATCCCTTCTCAGCATAATGGCTTAAAAAAAAACAATACCTCTTTTATCTTTTCCCTTAGAATCAACACTATGTATTGTTTTTAAGGCAGAAGAGTGGTAAAGGCCAGGCAATGGGGGGTTAAGTGACTTGCCTAGGATTGCACAGCTAGGAAGTGTCTGAGGTCAGATTTGAACCCAGGACCTCCCATCTCTAAACCTGATTCCCAATCTACTGAGCCACCTACCTGCCCCCCATATTTAAAACAATTTTTAAAAATAAGCAACTGTTTGTTGATAATGATGATAGTAATAATAATAGCTAGCTTTTCTCTAATGCCTTATTGTCTGGAAAATACTTTCTATGTGTCAACCCATTTGATGATGATCATAGTAAAAGGATCCGAATGATTGGAGGGAATTATTAAATCCATTGGTTGAATAAATCCCTTCTTCCAAATAGTTGGTCATCTGTGGTTGAGGCCTGAAGCAAAGTCAACTTAATAGATCAGAAAAATTTAGCATCTTAAGAGGATTCCCTGCTCGTAGGTGAATGGGGAACAGCCTTCACAAAGGCTTCCATTCAGTTTAGACACAGGGCATCAAGGTGGTGCAATGGATGGCGTTCTGGCCCTGGAGTCAGGAAAATTCATCTTCCCTAATCCAAATCCAACCTCAGACACTCGTTGGGTGATCCTGGGCAAGTCATTTAACCCTGTTTGCCCCACTTTCTTCATCTGTCAAAGGAAAACTACTCTCTGCCAAGAACCCCCCAATGGGGCAATGAAGAGTTGGCCACCATCAGACAACAACCTTTGGGATGAGATCATTCTTATCCTTAGTCCTGGGAGGCCAGGAGTGTTTTCTATGCCAAGCCTGTAATTTCCCTCCATCTTCCTCCCCCATCTGTAGTCAACTATGCCACATCCATCCCTTGAGGCCCTGCTTAGGTCTTCCTTCTTCAGGGATTCCTTCCTCCTTGGGGATCTCTTCCTTTCCTGCACTTAATAGACATACTATTACTCTGTACCTGCTCATTAAATGCTTCCTTCCTTCCATTAGATGAGACCTGAGTGATTCTATCTTATTGAACTCCAAAATCATCCCAGTGCTGCCGGGGTGAGGAAATGCAGGTAAACAATCAACGTTTACTGAGTTGCATCACTGCCTCCAATACTGTCATTTATTGCTTTCTAATTATTTCAAGTGTTGCTTGGGCTCTCCAGCTAGTGAGCTCCTTGGATGGAATTTGACAACAAAGTTAATAAATGCTTTGGGAGTGTTGGTTGAGCACCCCCATCTATCTCTGAACTCTCCTCCCCCCTTCCCTCCTGGGCTTGTTGATCTCATTCCCTCTCTGGGTTTCCATGATTGCTTCTAGGTGAATCAGTCCTTTTCCTGGACCTCCTCTACAACTTTAACCTCGATAGCCCCTCAGGCTACAATCCTGACTCTGCCTCTTGGATGGAAGTTTAGATGTGGAGCCTCCGACATTTTGAACGTCAAACAGCCCAAATGGAATGAAATCCCCCCCACCCACCCAAAAGGACCTCCCTGATCATCTTCCCTCCTTCTGCTGTGGAAAACCTTGGAGCTATTGGTGGCTCTTTCTTCCCTCTTCCTTACTTCCCACATCCAATTAAAAGCCAAAATCTAGGGGGCAGCTGGGTGGTTCAGTGGATTGTGAGCTGAACACAGAGATGGGAGGTCCTGGGTTCAAATCCAGCCTCAGACACTTCCTAACTGGGTGACCCTGGGCAAGTCACTTGACCCCCATTGACTAGCCTTTACCACTCTTCTGCCTTGGAACCAGAAGGTAAAGGTTTAAAAAATAAATAAATAAAAGCCAAGACCTATCCATTCCAGCTCTACAATTCCTCTCATCTAAACTTTCCCCTTTACTTACACTGTTATCACCCTAAGTTCAGGTTCTCATTAATTTCTATCCTAGACTATTGTTTTAGTTGTTTGTGAATATATATATATATGTATATATATACATATATATATATATATATTTATAACCCTTACCTTCCATCTTAGAATCAATACTGTGTATTGGTTCTAAGGCAGAAGAGCAGTATGGGCTAGGCAATTTGGGTGAAGTGATTTGCTCAGGGTCATACAACTAGGAAGAGGCTGAGGTCATATTTGAACCCAGGACCTCCTGTTTCTAGGCCTGGCTCTCAGTCTCCTGAGCCCCAGTTGGTCCCAGGGGCTAGATTTTTTTTTTAAGTAGAAAGATTTTTATTCAAAGCTATTTTATTTTCCTATTCAAATGTAATAATTTTTAACATGTTTTCTGAAGTTATAAGATCCAAGTTGCCTCCTTCCCCCCTTCTCAGAGATGGCAAGCAATTTAATTTGGATTATACATGTATTGTCATGCAAAATATACTTCCCCGTTGGTCATTGTTGTAAGAGAATACCCCTATAAAACCAAAACCCCCAAATAAAACTATAAATAAATTAATGTGAAAGATTGTAGGCTTTGCTCTCCACCTGACTCCCACAGCTCTTTCTCTGGAGGTGGAGAGCATCTTTGTCTTAGTCCCTCAGAACTGCCCTGGAGCACTGTGTCACTGAGAGTAGCTGGGTCTTTCCCAGTGGATCATCCCACACTATTGCTGTTACTCTCTACAATGGTCTCCTGGTTCTGCTTGTTTCCCTCTGCATCAGTTCCTGCAGATCTTTCCAGCTTTCTCTGACGTCATCTTGTCTATCCTTTCTTATAGCACATTAGTATTCCATCACCACTGTGTACCACAGTCTGTTCAGCCATTCCCCATGGATGGACATCCCCTTCATTTCCAATTCTTTGCCATCATAAAAAGAGCTGCTTAAATATTTTTCTCAAATAGGCCCTTTCCCCTTTTTTATGATCCCCTTGGTGGCATTCCTGGATCAAAGGGGACAGCCAGTTTTGTCTCCCTTTGGGCATAGGTCCCCAAGGGGCTAGCTCTCTTGAAACGGCATGGATAACGATGGAAGGCTGTGCCTCAGTTAACCATTGTTCTTGCTTTGACATGACTGATTCTGCTTCTTCACGTAGAAGGCTAAGATAGCTTGTTTACACCATTTCTCCTGCATCATTTTTTGGTTGGTCAGTTGCAGAAGCCAGTCTGACTCAGCCATCATCTGCCTCTCTTTTGCCCTTTGGGTGACCTGCAAATTTCCTTCTTTGGAGGCTATGATATTCTATGACTCACAGTCATTTAGCATCACCAGAAGAAAATGCTTACATTAAAAAAAAAATAGGCCTTCATTTCAGGAACAAATTTGAGGTTTCTAAAAGGACCACATAATTTCCCAGATCTCTCCCTCAAAGCTGCCAACATAATTTTCCTAATGCACAGGACCATCAATCAATTAAGAAGATTTTATTAAAAGCTTACTATATGCTTGGCATATAGCAATGGATGAGAATGCAAACACAAACAGTTCCAGCTCTCAACATAACAAATATATTTAATCTAATATATGTTATATAGAAACATAATAAAATGTAAACATAAATTAATATAACACACAAACATATAAAATAGAATATAATGTATTTATACAAGTAAAATATATTGTAATATGTAATATATTCATATACATAAAATTCATAAAATAGATATATTTATATATTATATAAAATTAATATTATGCACAATAAATACATGATATAGAAATAGGATAAACATATACATTAATATTATACATAAACACATAAAGCATAATATATCAGATAGAAAATATTTACATAAGTAAAATTTATTATACTATGTAATATACTTACATACATAAAATTTATAAAATATATTTATATGTTGTACATTATATAAAATTAATCTTATACACACAAAATATAATATATAATATAGAAAGATAATATGTAAACACATAAATTAATATTATACATAAATACATAAGTATATAATATAAACAGAAAATATAATGTATTTACATAAGTAAAATTTATTATATGTAATATATTTCTATATTGTATATTATATAAAATTAATATTATACATAAAATATAATATATAATATAGAAAGATAATATATAAATGCATAAATTAATATTATACATAAACATATAAGTTTATAACGTAAGCAGAAAATATAATACATTTATATAAGTACAATTTATTATATGTAATGTAGTTATGTGTTGTGTATTATGTAAAATTAATATTATGCACAACAAATATATTATACAGAAATATAATAATATATAAACATACAAATATAATGCAAACAGAAAATATAATATATTTACAGGAGTAAAATTTATTATATGCTGTGAATCCTAAAAATTCTCAGACCCTACTTCATAAGATTTGGTTAAGAGTTCCCCATTTTAAACAATGAAGGGACTTAGATCAGGAATGTGAGACCTCTACTCCACTCCTACTTAAGCATACTTTAGGGGAAGATAAAGTTGTAAACTCCTTGCTGAACAATGAAAAATACTTAAACCCATACTTACAGAAAGGCAAAAGTTCTTAAGCTGTGCCTGTTTTTAGATCTAATAGAAAAGGGTGCTAAGTACCTATAAAGATCAGGCAACTTGTGAACTTGCAAAGGACAAAGAGGTGAGAACTTACTCAGATTTTAGTCTACTCAGGTGTGAATTACTCAAAAGTTTATTCTACTCAGGTGTGAATTCAGAATGGTCTGTCCTTTGGAAAACATCTACTGTGATTGGTAGATGTGAGAACTTAGGGGAGGTGACATAGGAGAAAATTCCCTTTAAAAGGAGGTAAAAAAGAGGTCTCTGGAGATTCAGCTGGGAAAAGCTGAATTGGAGGAGGCAGCTGGTGTCTCTCTGAACACTAGAATCTTGCTTGGACAAATCTTGTGGTGAGTGGATAAAAGACTGACTGATCTCTCGATTAGGGTTTTCAGCCTAGGCTGGTCTAGCCCTTTTTTCTCATTATTTCCTTTCTTTCTCTCTCTCTCCCTCTCATTAATTCCTCATTTGTATTAATTAAAATCTCTATAAAACCCAGCTGACTTGGGTATATTTAATATTTGGGAAAATTTCCCTGGTGACCACCTTATATTTGATTTAAAACAAGACACTGTCTTGAAACCATATTTTCTGTGGTCACAATTTAAGCCAACCACTCTTTTATCTGTGACAGTTTATGACTCCCACTATTTTAACCATCACAATGCAATATATGAATACAAATAAAATTTATAAAATAAATATTTATATGTTGTATGCTATATATACATAATATAACATATAAATATAACAGTGAAGTACAGTTGTATATATATTTTTGTTTATTTTTTACAATTTTGATTGGTTCCTTTATTGATAATGGAAAGAAATAACTGAAAGTTAAAACAAGACACAGAAAAGGCTGGCCTAAGTCTTTCAACAACAATAACAACAACAACAACAATTATAGTTAACATTTACAGTGTTTTAATATTTGCAAAGCACTTTACAGATGTAGCAAGCACACACTGACCTCACTCTCTCAGAGTGGGCTGGCCACATTTTCCCCAGCTTCTCTGGGGTACCAGAGGAGGTTTGGGGATTCTCTTCTGTCATTGGTTTAAGACTCCACCAATTGTGTTCCCCTCACTGTCGGCCATCAGTGACTAGCACCCCCATTCCATTTAATCAGTTTATCTTTTACAAGGCAAATAACCAGTTTTTCAGGGATATTTATTTCAAAGATACAGCGAAGGCAGAAGTAAAACTATTTCCCCCAGTACTTCCGGGATATGCTCTCCCCTCTCCTACCTTGGTCTCTGGGAAGAATAGGCTTAAACTGAGTTCATTGCCTACAGAATGTGGCTTCTAACAAGTTCATGCCCAGATGCAGCATGATGGCCCAGGCTCAGCTCCTTCTGGCCTGGAGGCTAAGCTTGTGGAAAAACCTGGATGCACACTCTCCTGATCTTTTTTTGAAACCCTTATTTTCTGCCTTAGAATTGACATTAAGTATTGGTGCCAAGGCAGAAAAGCAGTCAGGGCTAGGCAATGGGGGTTAAGTGACTTGCCCAGGGTCACACACCTAGGAAGTATCTGAGATCTCATTTGAACCGAAGACTTCCTGGCTCCAAGTCTGACTCTCAATCCACTGAGCCACTTACCTAAAAAAATTATTATTAGTAGTAGTACTATGTATGGGTTATAGATGGATAGGAAATTATAAGCAGTAAAGAGGGCTGGGGCTGAACCCCTGATATACTGAGTTGCGACAGCCAGTCTTGAGGAAAACAACAGTAAAGGAAGGAGATTCACCCCTGTGGAGACATTCAGCATGGTGGTCAACACAATACCCCGGTTCCTAAAGGCACTGCCATTTATTAGCCTGATTTATTAAGAAAAAGATAGTTAATATCCTCTATTTTTAAAGTGCATAAATGAATTTCAGAAATATTTTTAACCATCGAAATGATTAAAACATTTTAAAGTTTTACCTCTCAAAAGGTAAGTTTTGATCATTTGAAAGACTGACTTATGTGGCATATCTTCTTTGCTAAGGATGCTGAATATGAGATGTCACTCTATATAAAAAAGGACAACAATCGATTCCCAATACGACATACCATATACATGTATGTATATAGCATAATCCTCCTCCTCCTATTACTACTACTACTATTACTGATTTAAAAATTTTTATTTAAATATTTTCCCATGATTCCATGATTTGTGTTCTCTCCCTCCCCTTTTCTCTTCCCCCCTCACAGAGCTGACAAGCAATTCCACTGGGTCATATATATTATCACCTGATACCCATTTCTGTATTATTCATTTTTGTAATAATCTTTAATAAACCCAAGTGTTTTTAAATAAATAAATAAATGAACAAACAAATGAATGAATAAAAAAATGAATGAATGAATGAACAAAAAAAGAAAGAAAAGAAAAAGAAATATCCTGGATCACTGCACTGCTGCTAGTGAAGAAATCCTTTACGTTTGATTGTGCCACAGTGTATCAATCTCTGTGTACGATGTTCTCCTGGTTCTGCTCCTTTCGCTCTGCATCAGTTCCTGGAGGTTGTTCCAGTCTCCATGGAACTTCTCCACTTTATTATTCCTTTTAGCACAATAGTATTCCATCACCAACATATACCACAATGTGTTCAGCCATTCCCCAATTGAAGGGCATCCCCTCATTTTCTAATTTTTTTGCCATCACAAAGAGCGCAGCTATGGATATTCTTGTACAAGGCTTTTTCCTTATTATTTTTTTTGGGTACAAACCCAGCTACTACCACCACCACCACCACCACCTACATGGGACATCTTGGAGTCAGGAAGACCTACATTCAAATCCCACCTCAGACACGTTCTAGCTGTGAGGCCCTGGGCAAGTTGCGTCACCCAGTAGCCCGAGTTCCTCATGCGTCCAATGAGCCAGAGAAGGACAGGGCAAACCACTCCAGTCTCGTTGCCAAGAAGAGCCCAAATGGGGTCATGCAGAGCTGGACACGACTGAAAGGACAGGCAACAAGACGATGGGCCAGAGAGACCCTGGGCCAGCCCGAGGGATACAGATACACAGAGCGAAAGAAGCAAACTCCGCTGTCCAGCAGCTACCATCCCGCAGGGAGAGAACGCAGGTACATACGGATGCGTCTAAACTATAAATGCCAAACAAATATAAGTTGGTTAAACACAAGCTCATCGGGGACACGGGAGGGAACTCGGAGGGTCAGGAAGGGATTTGCTCAGGCGACGCTTCTGGAAGGAAAGGAGGGATTCTCCGAGGCGCCCCTTGGTATGGAGGCAGGAGATGAAGTCTGGTGTGGGAAAGGGGGCGAGTGTCCAAGGCCGAAGATGCCGGGAAGGAGAATACTCTATAATGAGGCTGGAAACGGTCAGGCTGTGAGAGGTCTGAACTCAGGAAACCAAGTAATTCGTTTGCAGTAGATGGCCCCGTGGATGAGTGCCAGGCTCAGAGTCAGGAAGACTCTTCTTTCTGAGTTCAAATCTGGCCTCAGACTTACTAGCTGGGGGACAGCTAGCCGAGTGACTCAGCTGTGGGCAACTCACTTAACTTTGCCTCATTTCCTCATCTGTAAAATGAGCTGAAGAAGGACACGGCAAACCATGCCAGGATCTATTGCCAAGAAATCTTCAAACGGAGCCATGAGGTGTAAGACAGGACTGGATGATGACAAACCTTTCTTTGAAAATAAAAAAAAAGTTCATGGACTCCCAATGAAGACCCCCTGGATGTCCAGTTCTAAGGGCTTTTCCATGGTCACGAAATGAGGAGGGAGAGAGTAAAAAAACACCCAGATGTCCTTGATAAATTCAAGCCACCGTGCTCAGATGAATGACACCTCAGGGAACAGAAAGAACTGGTAGATTATATTGCTGAACTACTGTAAGTGATATTTGGAGAAGATGGTGGACAATAGAAGAGGGAGAGAAAAACAGAAAAGGGAGACAGTGGAGCCTGCGAATTATGGACTATTAAGGTTAACGTCTATTTGTGGAAAAATTCTAAATCGTGGTTCTCTGAGTAGTGTTTGAGGACTCCTGGGGATTCCTGAGGACCCCTTCAGGGTGTCCACTATCATAATACTAAGTATGTTTTAAATTTTAGTACATAAATTTAATTTAATATAAAATTATTTAATTATTATAATACAAAATAATTTAATAAAAAACATTTTAAATATAGATATGATCCACATAAACTAAACTTATGGGGGAAGTCTTCAGTTTTTGAGAATGTAAGGGGTCATGAAACCTAAAAGTGGGAGAACCATTTTTCTAGAGCATATTATTAAAAGAATGGTGAATAAATATCCAGAAAAGGAAGCTGTGATTATAATAACTGATCAAGAATAGGTCATACCACATCTACTCTTTTTTTTTTTAAGACTTTTACCATCTAGTTTTTATTTTTAAAACCCTTACCTTCCATCATAGAATCAATACTATTTATTCGTTCTAAGGTGAAGGGCTAGGCAATGGGGGGTTAAGTGACTTGCCCAGGGTCACCCTGCTCCAAAGTATCTGAGACCAGATTTTAACCCAGGACCTTCTGTCTGTAGGCCTGCTGTCCCCCCCCCCCCCATATAGTCTTAGAATAAATGTTAAGTATCTGTTCCAAGTCAGAAGAGCAGTAACGGCTAGGAAATTGGGGTGAAGTGACTTGCCCAAGGTCACACAGTTAGGAAGTGTCTGGAGCCAGATTTGAACCTGAGACTTCTCATCTCCAGACCTGGCTCTCTTTTCATTGAGCCACCTAGCACCTCATCACTTAAATTTTTTTAATCTGTGGCTAATGAAGGAATTCCTTTTGCTTTACTCTGAATATTAGTTACAGGAGTTTTATTCATTCATTTATTTTTAAAAGGAGAGCAAGGAAAGGGGCAAAGGTAGAAAAAAAAGAGAGATTTTTAATTTAAATAAAATTAAAGAAGTGAAAAACAGGTCATGCCTGACTAACTTCATTTCCCTTTTGGACTGGAAATAGAGCAGTAGGTCAGGGAATGACACAGAGTCTACTGAGATTTTGAGCAATATTTGACAGCATCTCTCACGCCCTTCTTATGGACAGGCTAGAGAAATGTGGCCCGGATGATGCTCTAATCAGGAAGATCTGAATGGCTGGTGTCGGAGTAGTTGTCAATGGTCTCCCATCCATGCAGCTGTTAGGTTCAGGTAGAGAATATTCGCCTGGGATAGTTGCTTCATATTTTTATCAATGGTTCTAATAAAGGTATGCCTGTCTTAGAATGACTACTAAGTATCAGTTCAAGGCAGAACAGCAATACAAGCTAGGCTGTTGGGGGGAAGTGACTTGCCTAGGGTCACCCAGCGAATTAGTGTCTGAGGTCACATTTGAAACGGGGATCTCCCAGCTCAGGATAGAGATCCTGGTTCTCTATCCACTGAACCACCTGGCCACTCCATCTGCTTTCGTTCTTCAGCAACATTTGCAGGTTGTATGGGCAAGTTTAGAGACAACGAAATCTAGATTGCACTTGGACTTTGGGCAACATAGACAAAATGGAGAGGAGACAGAGACAATAGAGGCTGCATTTGGACTCAGTAGAGGGTGAGACCCTGGGGGTGGAGGGTGATTCCCCACCCTGTAAAGCCTAATAGGGGGAAGATAGAGCTTTGGGCTGCAAGTCAGGAAAATTCATCTTCCTGAATTAAAATCCTGTCAAGGCAAATCACTTCCTCCTCTTTCCCCATTTCCTCATCTGTCAAAGGAGCTGGAGAAGGTGATGGCAAACATGCCAGGAGCTTTGCCAAGAAAACCCCAAATGGGATCCTGAAGAGTTTGACAGGACAACAAAGGATAACAGGCTTCGTGTGGCTCCAGTGACAATTTTCTCCCAGCATGCAGGTGTAAAAATGGAGATTTGAACCCTGGACTTCAATTCCCAGAAGTCCTTGGAACTTTTTGCTAGCTCCCAGAATTCCCTCTAATCTCCCTGAGTCCTCACCTGGGCCGAGAACAAAATGGGTATTAAAAAACTGACTGTACACGCAGCTCTGGCTCTCGGCTTCTGCTTCTAGGGACACGCGGCCCTCTACCTAGTCGGCAAGATGTAGGTTGCATGTGCTTTCTTATTTTGTATTTTCTGTATTTTCTTTATTTCTTAATCTTTAATAAACCTCATAAAAATATAATACTTTTAATTTTAAGCAGAGAAACTAATTTTAATTATAACACAGGTGATTTGTTTTTTCCTCCCAACCACTCCTTTGCATTGAACTCGCAGTCTGAGGCTTAGAGTCAGTACCTCACAACCATCATCCTTGCTGGCCCCACAGACCCACGGGCAGCGGGGCTGGCCCAGTGGAGGGAGGGAGGGAGGGAAGGAGAGAGACACAGACAGACAGAGACAGAGACAGAGAGACACAGAGAGACAGAGACAGAGACAGAGAGACACAGAGAGAGAAACAGAGACAGACAGAGACAGAGAGAGGGACAGAGAGAGACAGACAGGCAGAGAGAGACAGAGAGACACAGAGAGAGAAACAGAGACAGACAGAGACAGAGAGAAAGAGACAGAGATAGAGAGACACAGAGAAAGAAACAGAGAGAGAAAGAGAGGCAGAGAGATAGACAGAGACAGAAACAGAGAGAGAGAGGGAGAGACAGACAGAGGCAGAGAGATAGAGACAGAGAGAGAGAGAGAAACATAGAGAGACAGAGACAGAGAGAGGGACAGAGAGAGAGACAGAGACAGATAGAGAAAGAGACAGAGAGAGAGACAGAGAGTGAGAGACAGACAGAGACTGAGAGTGAGACAGAGACAGAGAGACACAGAGGGAGACCACACCCTCCACATTAAAAGCTCCTAAAATATTAAACCTGCAGGTGACCCATGAAAGGCTGTATAGCATGTTACTAATGAAAAATTACCTTGAAGAAGTGCTATAGTATAGATGAATAATATTATACATTTATATGGCATATGTTATATGGTATATATAGTATAACATATAGCACATATACCCTATATGGCATGTACCCTATAATATATAATATATTCTATATATGTTCCTTCTATACATACTCTATATTGTATGCTATATGCTTTTTCTAGAATGTATTATCTATAATATATACCTGCTTATATACAATATAGTCACTATATAATATATATTCTATTATATAACATACCCTATAAAATATATTCTAAATTCTATATCATGGACTTTATAATATATTCTATATTCTATATAATATACTATCATATATAATATACCTTTTCTAGAATATATATGTTCTCCAAATAATTTATATATTATATACTTTATAATATATACATGCTATATTATATATAATATTTCTATTAGATGTACTCTGTATTACATATAATATATTCTACAATATATAATATGCTCTATATTTACTTCCATACATAAAAATACTATATTCTATAATATATACTCTACATATTATATATACACGCATATATGTATGTGTGTGTGCATAGAGAGAGAGGGAGAGAAGACAGAGATAGACCCAGACACAGAGATGGGAGAGAGAGATGGGGAAGGGAGGAGAGGGAGGGAGAGGGGGGGAAAGAGAGAAAGAGAGAGAAGTTTGGTGGGTGGGAAGTGTGAACGGGAGACAACAATGAGTTTAGTTTTCCCTGTTGAGTTTAAGATGTCTCTAAGACATCCAACTGGAGACAGCTAATTGGCAGTTGTAGAGTTTAGGGCTGGATGTGTAGATTTGAGGAGCTTCTGCTTTGAGATAATTAATTCATGGTCACCAAGTGAAATCGTATAGGAGGAGAAGAGAAGAGGGCCCAGGACCAGCTCTGAGATTAAATTAAATCCAGTTCTATTTCCAGCTGGTAGCCTCACTGTCCCCTGGCATGTCAAGCCATATTTGGAGTATTATATCTGATTCTATATGTTACCCTTTTCCAGTTCTTTCTTTACTCAGTTGAAAACTAAATGATTCTTAGTTTCTTTGAGTCAAAGGATTTTTTTTTCTCAAATGGAAGATACGTATGGTCTAGGTTTGTCTTAGTTCCTCCCCTGTAAAATGAGCTAGAGAAGGAAATGGCAAAAGCACTCCAGTGCCTCTGCCAAGAAAACTCTAAATGTGGGTTGATGAGGGGCAGTGAGGTGGCTCAGTGGCTAGAACATAAGGCCTGGAATTTGGAGGACCTGGGTTCAAATGTGATCTCAGACTTGCTAGCTGTGTGTCATTTAATCCTACCCTTTTGTCTTAAAGTTACTAGGACCGAAAGTAAGGGTTTAAACAAAACAAAACAAAACAAAACCTGAAAACAAACCCCAAATGAGGTCACAAAGAGTTAGACACAATGAAAAAATGACTGAACAGCTCATTTTACAGATGAGGAAACTGAGGCAAACAGAGGGCAAATGGTTTGCCCAGGGTTATACAGCTAGGAAGTGTCTGAGGCTAAATTTAAACCCAGGACCTCCCATCTCCTGGTCTGGCTCTTTAACCACAGAGCCACCCCTCTGCCCCTAAAATAAGGAGTTCTGAGGGAGAAAACTCGGGGCTGGGATTTGGCTTAAGCATGGCTTCAGGGAAGAAGTGTTTGATTTAGGATTTAAGAGATGGGTAGACAGCTTCTCCCCTCTCAGTTTCCATTATCCCTTTCTCTTGGGCTGGGCTGCCTCCCAAGGCAAGGGTATAAATAATACACACCACCAGTCAATAAAGATAAATTACAAAATAATTTGTTTTATTTGTTTTCCTTCCCTCTAGGGACTGCCAGTAATAGCCTTTAAAAAAAAAAGCTTTATTTGCATAATTCTCCTCGGAAATCCGAGGTTATATCCGTGGTTTCACCATGATTTAAATAATAATAATCACCTAAACCTCAAGCTAGACGTCTAACCTCTAGCATACCTAAATGTAATGCATGTAAACAAGGCAGTCTTTCTCCTCCCGAGGTACAGGGATCATTAAATATTCTCCCTTCTCTTCCTATGGGTTTAAAAGAGAAGTTTGGAAGGAACTCAAATTCAGAAGGAAGCCTTGCAAATAGGCACCATTTACCAGCCCCCCCTAACACTCCCTCCCCATCCCCTCCTTTAATCCGGCTGGGAATAAACAAAACCAGACCTCCGTTAACGATATAATTTCTAGTCTCAGGTGAACAGTCTCTTATGTGGGTACCACTCCTGGGCAAAGCCAAAAGACCTGAGAAATAGGAATTCCCCATGGCTTGTCACCTTTAAGGTTGAGGATAGGAATAAAGTGAAGACAGATACGGGCCGGAGTTCAAATCCGACCTCAGATGTCTGTTTACTAGCGGGCAAATCACTTAATCTGTTTGCCTCAGTTTCTTTATCTGTAAAACGGGGCTAATCACAGCACCTATCTCCCAAGATTGCGGGGGAGGATCAAATGATGCTAAAACTTGAAAAACGTTTAGCACAGCGCTTGGCACACAGTAAGCACCGTATGAATGTTACCTATTATTACTAGTCATAGATCTCTCCAAGGAGGGCTTCCTTCATCTCATCAGCTGCCTTCCCCCGCCCTGTTTTCTAATTGGCCACGCAGATTCTTTTATGTATTTTTGTTGCCAGTACATTTATGGGGGGGGGGGGTTGTTATCTTGAAAGTCCCCGTTAAAACAAGCATGGAATCGGGGTATCTGGGCTTTTAGGTGATGTGGGAGTGTGCTCTGACCACGATGACCACCGTCGAAGTGGTTTTGCGTGATAAAATCCCATCCCCCCCCCCCCCCCCCCGCCCCCAGGAGGCTCCGTGCCCTTCCTCCCCGCTTTCCTTCCTGGAAGACGGACCCGCGTCCCGGCTCTTCGGTGTCTCCGCCTCCGGGGCTGCCCTTATCTGTCCTTCCCAGACTTCCCCGACCACGTCTGGGCCGGCTCTAACACTGATTCCTTTCTTTTCTCTCCCGAGTGTTTGCAGCACATCCATTGTGGACTGCACTGGTTGCATTTTTCCGGAGAGATAATCTGCCCAGGCTCTCCGGCCGCCTCCGCACAACCATCCTTTCTCTTCTCGACCCCTTCCTCGCCAGCTTCGTCGGTCTGGGCGAGGCGGCCAGGGCAGAGCTCCCCAGGCTAGAGACAGGGCAAGGGAGGGCAAGGTCGGCGCCCCGAAGGCCCCCGGAACGCTTCCCGTCCCGATAAAGCTCCATCTCACAGGGTTGAGTCGGAAAGAAAAACTCTAGAAACGTTTTCAGCGTCTCCCGTGGGCAGACAGGGGCTCCGCGGCTGGCACTTTGTCCAGCTCCTCGGGTTTAGATTGTGAACTGCAGGAGGGCAGGGACGAGGCCCCTTTATTCCGCTCCCGCTTCCTTCCCGGCTTCATCACAGCCAGAGCCCATGCTACGCCCTGCTCTAGGCTTCCGTCGTCCCTCCAGAGGGCAGTTCTCCCAGGCCTTTGGGGATTGGCCTCGCCTGGGAAATGGATGGTGCCGCAGTCACCGAGGGAGGAGCCTCTCCCGACTTCTCGAGGCCGTGCTTATCACCCAGCCCTGGGCAAGGGAAACTTTTTAAAGGGCCTTTAGCTTTCCGGGAAGGTTTCCTCTGGCCTTTGGAGAGGGTAGGCAATACTTGAGGGATATAAGCCAGGCGGCCTAGTGGATAGAGCACTAGACCTGGGGTCTGGGAGACCCGAGTTCATCCGGTGCCCGAGTTATTTACTGCCTTAGTTTCCCTATCTGTAAAACGGGGGTAATGATAGTGAAAGTAGATGCTAGCTATGAAGGTTGATTTTTTTTTAACCCTTACCTTCCATCCCAGAATCAATACTGTGTATTGGTCCTGAGGCAGAAGAGTGGAAAGGGCTAGGCAAAGGGGTTAAGTGACTTACCAAAGGTCACATATTTTTCTCTTTTAAACACTTATCTTCCATCTTAGTTCCAAGGCAGAGGAGTGGTAAGCCCTGGGCAGTAGGGGTTAAGTGACTTGACCAGGGTCACACAGCTAGGAATAGTCTGAGATTAGAATCCAGGCCTTCCCGTCTCCTGGCAGGGCTCTCTAGCCATTGAGCCACCCAGCTACCCAGGGGTGATCACTGTTAGATGAAAATCTATGAGGTTGAAGGGCAAACCTTACTCCCAGAGGCCCAGTCATTCTAAGCTCTGGGCCTGAAATCAAGGTCAGTGCCAAAGGGGGCAGTCTTGGTAACCTGGCTTCACTACAGAGAGCTCCGATCTCTTGGAAGATAGAAAGTTCATGTGGGCTTCAGAGAAAAGCAGAAGGTGAGGCTTCTTTGGAAGACTAGATGGTGGGGAAGAAATTCGGCTTGATTGGGGGGTGGGGGTGGCGCCTGAGATGCCTCATGTAAAAGCAAGGCAGTTGGGGCATCATCCTTGTTACAGTCGGGGTCTCTCCTGGCACTAAATGAATTCCTCAGGTCTGGTTCCTTTGCTCTCTGGCAATGACCCAAGGTCTGTGGTGACCATCAGGTGGGTGGGGATTGCTTCTAAGGGCTCACTGTGGGTCCCTTCCTCAGGATAGGGCAGTCACTATGTGTACACAGGAGGAAGTTTCTGCCTTACTACTGTTGGGTAAATGCGTCCTTCCTCTAAAAGATGATACGAGGACAAATGAGATGATGAATGGCCACGACAGCAATCAGAGTCTAAATTAGGAGAAGCACTGCCATCAAGTTTATTTGCCATTGAGTGTCACAATATTTACAAAACATGCTTTGCACAATCAAGTCATGATTGCCTGGGTATGGTGGAGTTGGAGGGAAAAACAGGTCCTTCCAATAGCTATAAATGGTCTTGGATAATGAGTTTATGGAAACACTTTCTCTTTCTCCAGCAAGGAAAACTATTTATAAAACAATATGATTCAGCATCAAACCTCAAGGAAAGCAATATTGTTCCTCTTGTTGGGATCTGTCGTTCCACAGACATGAAATATTTATATCAAAGATCTTAAAGTTAATGTTATCTATCAGAGTTATGGTAATATCTTTTTTATTACCAGTGATACATAGCAGTGCTAAGTTTCTTTAGGAATTAACGGACTAGAGGACAGATTTTGGAGTTCTTCTGCACGTTGCACCTCTAAATACCATTTCTGTCCCTGTAATTTCCCTGGAAAATGATTCACTAGGACACTTAGGAAACAAAGAGCCACCTCCACACCACTCCGAATTACCCAGTGATGTCACCAATCCCTAGGAAGCCTCCAAGCCCTTCCTTGTCCACATTTTGTATCAGCTAAACCAGGGAGACAGCAACCCTCAGGAGGCTGAGCAAACCCAAACCTTAAGCCCCAAGCCCTGGTGTCGTTTTCATAAATGACTGTGTTTCTAAGCTCCCCTGGAGTAAATATGCAGGGACATGGCTGTCGTGGTAAATAATGAATCAGCATCTTGCTCTCTTCTCTCTCTCTTTGTGAAGAATCTGCTTTTAAATTCTTTTGCAGGTGACAAATCACCACATTTTGTGCTCAAGGCAGACTTCAAAAGGGAGACTTTGAAGCAGAAAGTCTTTTAAAAAGGCATACACACATATATCCAGAAGTCCTTTCCAGGCTCACTGATACAAAATGTTTCATAATCAGGACTGAAGGCCAGGACAAGAAAGGAACTATCTGTGCCTGGAAAGCTGGTTCCCTAGGCTGGCCTTCTAGAGACCAAGCCACCTCCTGCTGCCAGGGAGGCAGGATCAGCAGAGGCTTGGGGAGGTCTGGGATATCAAGTAGGTGTCCAGCTCCTGGCGCTGATAACAGGCAACGCTGTCCAGCACCCACTCCCGGGTCACTACAGGTGCTTCACATACCAGCCCGATTTCTGGGGAGGACACAAAGCACAAACCAGAGATCAGCATCTGATGCCCAGACTTTAGGGTCTGGCCTATACCCTCCCACAGAGCAAATTCTTTAGCCTAAAGCTCTTTTACCAGGAACCCACCCAGCAAATCACAGGGTTATGCTGACACTTCCAAGACTTTGTATACAAGCTTGAAGACCCTGAGTGTAAAGTCTTATTTCTTTGTTATTAATCAAGCATTTAGTACCCAAGTGTCTACTATGTGCCAGGGACTATGATAGAAACAGCTTTTTTAAACTAACAAGATGCTCTGCTATATTAGTGTAAGGACAGATTGTATTTGGAGTCAGAGGATATGGGTTAAAATTGTGGCTTTTCACGTTTCTTTGAAAGAAGATGGAGGCAGTGTGTTACAGAGGAAAGAAAGATGAGAGAGAGAGAGAGAGAGAGAGAGAGAGAGAGACAGACAGACAGACAGACAGAGACGGAGACAGAGAGAGTCAGAGAGAGAGACAGAGAGAATAACATTTTGCCTCAAATGTTGACCACTTGGGTGACCTGGGGCAAAGTGCCTCACTTGCTTCCCCAAATCTGGATCAGAGACCCTATGACTATGGTGTGTGCACATGAACAACCACACACAAGGGCAGGCCTTACCTTGAAAACTGCTGTCATCTTCCCAAGCATCAGGTTGCACCACCACAACCGGAGAAGAACCCTATAAACCAAGAGAGAAAAAAATATGAAAGGAGAGGGGAGAGAGATAATGTCCCATCATGCCCCTCTCTGGTCTACCAGCTGGGAAATAGTTTGTGGATGGCAAAGGCACGAGTAAGAGGAAACTTCTCTTTTGGAAAAGGAAATAACTTGTAGACAAGTTGAACAGACCCTGCTCAAGAGACCTGATTTCTATAGTCTTGGCCCTCACTAATTAGCTGTGTGATCATTTGCTCCCACTTTGGACCCCAGTTTCCTTCTCTATCCAAAGAGGAGGCATGACTTGCTAACTTCCAAGGCTCTTTTCCCACCTCCTTGTTTCGAAAGGTTTTAGAGGTCTAATGGTTCTTTATTAGAACTCTAAAAAAATGGTTCTTCATAGAACTCTAAAGAATTCTAATATTCTTCAAGCTCAGAGTCAAGGTTAAATTCAGAAAATCCTGGGAGGAGAGGGAAGGGATGCATCTGAGCCAAGCAGGGGCTCCAGGAGAACACAGAACAGGAGTGATCCCAGCCTCACTCCTGTCATGAAAGGGAAGGATATTGTTTGTGTTCCAGGCCACACAATACTCACCACCCTGAACCTCAAAGAGGAAGGTTTCTTCACTACCGAGGCCCCACACAGTTGCACCATCCACTCCAGCTGATCTGCATGGATCACAAACCATGAGCTAATGATGTTCTCATTTATTAGTCATTATTAGTCTCATAATTAGTCTTATCTATTAGTACTCATTTATTATATTATTATAAAGACTTCCCACAAGTCTTTTTCTTTTAACCCTATTTCTGCTCTTGTTGTCAAGGAAGAAGCCCTTCACAGAAGGAGGCTGACCTCCTTCATTTAAGAAGAACTAGTATTAGGAGACAAAGCTTTTTAGAGGCCCAGAACACTTTGGAAAATCACCATCCCAAATTCTTATGAGTTATGAAACTGCTGGCAGATTCTCTTCTGGTGAAGGACTGTCTACTGTACATGCCACATCAATCTACCTCATAATGCTGGTTCATTAATGTTAGTCACCCAATCTAGGAGTAAACAGTCCAGTGAGGCCGGTTGGAATTATATACTTAGAATCTGTTCCCCAGGACTCTAAGTCCCAGCATCCTGTTTACTTGTTTACCTGCATCCTGTTTACTTGTTTACCTTCATCCTTAAGTAGGGAGGATATATTTTGATGTAGCCTCACTTCTTGCTCTCTTTTCCCGATTGGCAGCTAGGAAAGCGGGCTTTATGCCAGGCAGGAGAATCTACACACGTGGTTTACTTTTTGTTAGATAATTAGGTTTGAACTTCTATTTCTTTTATTTTCTTTCTACTTCAAGTGATTATTTATAAACATTATAAAATATAATACTTGGAGTTATTGGATATTAATTTTAATCTTACAGAATGCACTTCATCTCTCATCTCCCAGCCTATTCTTACCCATTTTGCTTATAACCCATTCCATTGTATCCCAGAGAACCCCACCACCTGCTTCCCTTTTACCTAATATTTCATTTGTACTCCATCTACTTTTTGTCCTTATTTTGATCTCAAGTCCTTTGACCCATGTCTATTCTTTTAGTCCATTGCAGCTCATTTTGGCTTCATTTGTCTCTAATCCCAGAACCCTGGTTCTGACCACACAGTCCACTATTTTTATGTTTCACCATTTCTTATCTGGAATCTCATGGGCTCTTGATCTTTCACCATCATAAACCACTCTCCTTCCCTTTGCCATAGAGGCCAATCCTTTGACCTCATTCCCTATAGCATTATCTGTGTGCATTCTATTAGTCATTTCCTCTCTCTCACACATTTTCCATCTTTGATTTTTTAGTTCTTAGAAACATTCTCAGGTTCCCCCAACCCTTGCCAAATACCTCCTCAATTCCATTCAGCTGTCATACCATCTCTTTTTTTCCCCCTTTACCACTAAATATCTTGCCAAGGTTGTCCACAACTGGTGCCTTCATCTCGTAACTATTAATCTCTTCAACCCTTTGCAATCTGGCCTCCACTTCCTCTGAAACTGCTCTCTCAAAAGGTCATGAATGATATACTAATTGTCAGCTCTCTGAAAGCCTTTTTTCATTCCTCATCTTACTTGACCTTTATGTTGCTTTTGACAGAGTTGAAGGTATCCTTCTAGATTCTCTTCTTTGCTCCCTTCCCTTTATATCTCCTTTACTGGCTCCTCAGCTTTATGGCTTGCTGGTTTCTTTCTTTCTTTTTTAAACCCTTACTTAGAACCTTCTTAGAATCAATACTGTATATTGGCTCCAAGGCAGAAGAGCAGTAAGGGCTGGGCAATGGGGATTAATTGACTTGCCCAGGGTCACACAGCTAGGAAGTTTCCAAGGCCAGATTTGAACCCAGGACTTCCTGTCTCTAGGTGTAGTTCTCCATCCACTGATACACCTAGCTGCTTCCAACTTGCTAATTTTTTAAGATGGAGCTATCTCAGGTCCTCTCTCTTATCTATCATGGCAACATCATTTTATCCAAGGTTCCACCCACCATCTCCAGGGTGATGTCTCTAGGTCTTGGAGTCTGTTCTGTTCTTGACTTGCTTTGGATGTTAATAATGCGATATGCCTCTAAGTTATTATCCCAATTGCTATCTCCAGCTATCTGTCTATAACTCCAGGACATCTGTGTTAAGATGTTCCACCAGCACTTCAAATTCTGCACAGCCAAAGCATGCTTCTGTATAAGGATTCTTGTTCTTTGGGCCAGATTACTTTTGTGCTACCATCATTCAAAGAGCCAACTGTCTGCATAGCTTTGGCACTTCTCATTCCCCATCACCTTTCACAGATAGAGCAAGTGAGGCTCTGCCAATTCTACCTCTGAAACATCCATCACCTTCTCTTTGGTCTCACTGGCTTCCAGAGTCTGGACTATAACTGCAAGAGCCTCCTCTGCACTCTTTCCCCCCCTCCAATCCATTCCATCCATCATACTGTGCTGAAAGAATAATCTTTATTAAGCCTTGGATCTGGGCATTCTTCCTTTCTCTGTTCATCTTTTCTGGGACTCCCTAGGGTTTTCAGAGGAAGGCTTGAACTTTTCTGTGTGGTATTCAAAGTTCTTCACCATCTGGTGCCGCATTACCTTTCTACCCTTTGATCATAAACCTCATTGTACTAATCTATAGCCAGGCTAGTTTACTCTCTATTCTTTGAACACAGTGTATACCTTATACCTTCCCTACTCTATTCCTTTTGATTACACTGTGCCTTGTCCCTGGGATGCACCCACTTCTCCTTGATGCCTGCTGAATTCCTACCCATCCTGTAAAGCCCAATTAAATGCCATTTTCACTATGAAGCCTTTCTTGATCTTCCCTTTCAAGAATAGCCTTCCTATCTGTGTGGCACGTTTTGCAACTCTCTGGTGCACTGATAATGCATCATTGCATACACATCATGGCCCTCTGCTTGTCTTGGGTCCCCTGCCAGTCTCTAAGTTGAATGAAAGTGTATGGGATGAAATCGTGCATTATTCCCCATTATACATTAATTAGTATTAGTAATCTTAGACTGGCAACCTCCTATAGAAAATTAGGTGCCCTTCTTTAAAAGACTGTCTGCCCTTTGATCCAATCATACCTCTGCTGGGTTTAAGAGATAATAAGGAAAAAGCCTTGTACAAAAATAATTATAGTTACTCTCTTTGTGGTGGCAAAAAATTGGAAAATGAGGGGGTGTCTGTTCATTGGGGAATGGCTGAACAAATTGTGGTAAATGTTGGTGATGTAATACTATTGTGCTGTAAGGAATGATGAACTGGAGGAATTCCATGTGAACTGGAAAGACCTCCAGGAAGTGATGCAGAGTGAGAGGAGCAGAACCAGAAGAACATTGTACACAGAGACCGATACACTGTGGCACAATCGAATGTAATGGACTTCTCTACTAGCAGTAATACAATGATTCAGGACAATCCTAAGAAAGAATGCTATCTACATCCAGAGAAAGAACTGTGGGAGCAGAAACACAGAAGAAAAACACATGATCAATCACATAGTTTGATGGGGATATGATTAGGGTTTTGATGTTAAAAGATCACTCTACTAAAAAAAAACACAGAAATAGGTTTTGAACAATGATACATGTATAATCCAGTGGAATTGCTTGCCAGCTCTGGGAGGTGGGAAGGGAAGAACTGGAAGGGGAAAGGATCATGAATTATGTAGCCATGGGAAAATATTCTAAAAAAATACATATTTTAAAAAAAGTTAGGTACCCTTCAGAAGGGAGATGCCAATCTTTCCTTATGAAGAGTAGAGAAATCCCCCTCCCCAACCAGCTTTATATATTATACATAAATATACAGTTTCAATTCACTGTTTTCTAATGTGGCCAACCTCCCCCCTTCCCCCTAATTCCCATTGGAAGTGTCTTAAAATTTACAGATATAAGCTTGACTTCCTGCCCCAAATGTTTCAGCTTGAAAGGTCTTGGACATGTCTAAATTCTGATTCAACTTAGAAACTGCAAACTTAAGGAATGCTTCCATGAGTTTGAGAGTGCTGGGAAACTTAAGGAGGGTAGGATAAGATAAAGAAAATATAACGTACACATATAAAATATAACACTATATTACATACAGGGGGTGGGCAATAACAACAGGAGCATTGTGTTAAATTCCTATAAATTCTGAATTCACATGAATATGTTTGGACACTTGCTTTGGATCAACCAACTCAGAGCAGTGCCCCACCCTCTCCCCTTCCTAATAAAAGCTGCATTTTCTTGGCAAGCATCTATCTATCTAAGCCTTCTGAGTGATTTTTGGGAGTGCAAGCTCCCCCCCAATTCCACTCCACACAGAAAGGCCTGATCTAAACCATGTGGCTTTTCTTTTTTCCTCTGTGCTTTTTCTAATACCTAGTCTAGTGATCTCTAAACAGTAGGTGCTTATTGAATTAAATAAATGAGAGCATTTCAGTGAAAGAATTCCCATATCTCCTTTCTGAGTGGAGGGACAGAACAGCCCTGAGCTGAACAGGTTATATAGAATGTAAAGCTGCTTTGCCTCTGAGGTGCTCTATGACCCAGGGCAATCTCTCTAGGCCTTAATTGCCCCCCTTGGGATGATCACTAGGACTCACTCACTGAAATGTAGATTGCTAGCCAAAAGCAGGAGTTTCTTTGGAAAGAAAAAGGAACTCAACTGGAAACTCTACCTACAAAGCTAGTAAGGCCTACTTTTAAAAGGTAGAGTATGTGATGAATGTAGACATGGGAGCCAAGAGATACCAGACTTGACAATCTTATGAATGAGATACTTAAGAAGAAAAAAACACAACTAAGATAATTTCTATTAATTTGCTACTGATTTAGCCACTGATTTGTGGCTAAGAAACTATGGAGATGAAAAAAGGCAACCTTTCCTCCTAAGGCTCAGTCAGTAATTGATAATCATAGCAGTAGAGAGCACCACACTCAGTGGTAATTACTATAAATGTCAAGAGACAGAAGGATAATTCATTCAGTCAAAAAAGTAAACACCGCCCTGGACAGAATCTCATCATGTTAAGAAGGAAAGAGCTAAGAGGAGTTAGAATTTACATGCTAATGGCATAGCAGCAGCCAGAACAGTTTTTTGAGGCCTGGGTCATTTGCAGAAGTGATTCAATGCACAACTCTTACAATAAGAGTGAGAACCATCAAATGAGACTGCTAACATCTTACATATATTCTTAAAAAAAAAAAACAACCAAAAAAACCCTTTATCCTTTGTCTTAGAATCAATACTTATTATCAGTTCCAAGGCAGAAGAGTGGTAAGGGCTAGGCAATAGAGGTCAAATGACTTGCCCAGGGTCACACAGCTAGGAAGTGTCTGAGATGACATTGAACCCAAGACTTCTTGTCTCCAGGCCTAGCTTTCTATCCACTGTGCTACCTAACTGCCCCTCAGCTGCATATATTCTTGCATGAAGTTGTACATAGGCTTCCCTTCTTCACTAGCCTACATTTTCCAAATTATTAAGAAATTTAAGTGACAGGAGTGAGGGTAGGAGGTGGGGTGTTCTAAGCCTCCGGTATCTCTCTGAATGGAGTAGCTGAGTCTAGGCCAATAGGATTTCCAACAAAACTCTCCTGCAAGAAGTGTGGTGGGCCTGCTCTGGGCAGGTTTTCATTATATGAAAGTTAACAAATTCATCTCGAATGCCTTGGGGAGAATATGTCTGGAAATTTCATAAAGGCCAATCAATAGCCAATAAGAAGGGAAACAAAAGACAAAAGAAAAATAATGAGCATCCCCTGGCTGGCCTCCCTGGGTGCTGGCTCAGGGCACCACTGATCTAGTACTTAAGCCTTCCCAGCCTCCCCCCTAGGATGAGGGAGAAGATGTCAGCTCTATGGGAGGCAGATGGAATCTGACCAGGGACATGGTGTGTGTGTCTGTGTGGTAAAGTGAGAGTATTTGGTGAGAAGAAGAATCATTACATCTGATATGCACATAATGATGTGGATGAAATTTCAATGAGAGAATGTTCGTCAAAAGCATTCTCTCCAATATTGTTGCTCTGGGCCCACATAGGACCCTTGCCCCACAGGCTCAAGCTAGAGCCATGCATTCTTCCCTGTTAATAATATATCAGGAAGAATGTGTGGGAGAATGGAGCAATCTGATTCTCAATTATTACAAACATCTAAGTCATCTTCCTCTTCATTTATTAATTTGCCTTTGTCTTAAAGCAAGAATTGAAAAAAAAAAAACCCTTACGACTTCTGACTTCTATCCAAGTATCGGGATGGGAAAATCTCTGTTCTCATACCCAGAAAGCCTCATCAATCTTAGGAGGGCTTTGGGAAATCAGCCACAAACAGCGATTAGCTGATCCTACTTCTTGACTTGGGTTTGGTGGATGCAAAGGCACAACTGTTTCTCTTACCTGTTGACATGTCTGTAAATGGTCCATAGCAACAGATTTCCAGGCCCCTGAAGATCTGGGAAAGACAAATGAAAATCATCATGGGGAACAGAATTCTTTAGTCATTGAATGAAGCTCTTGGGAAACACTTCTCTTCCTTTAAATTTGATGGCTTCTACTGTTATTTCTTAGGAACAATAAACATCAATCCAATGCCCAGAACTCTGTCACAGGTCAGAAAACCTTTGTGCTCCGTATATGTGTTTTCTTTCTGTCTATGGTCACCCTAGGGCAGTTTCATACAGTGGAAGTGTCTGGTCAAGCATCAGAAGACCTAGGTTCTTTTTCTGTCATTTTCTAGCTGTGAGACTGTAGACAAGTCATTTAATTATGCAGGTTTCTCATTTGTAAAATGGAGACAATTTTGCCTGCTTTGTCTGTTTTACGGGCTTAGAAAGATTAAAGACAAAGTGTTTTAAGATGCTTTGTACCCTCTATAGCTCTCTGCATTAAATGGCAGGCTCCCTCAGGATGGAGGTTATTATGTCTATCTAGGTAGACCCATGAGTAATTTGTAGAGCTGGTCTTTACATGAGTCCTATGTATCTAATTTGGTCTACTGTTCTATATTTAACTAGTACTAAATAGCTTTGATGATTATTGCTTTGTCATATAGTCTAAGGTCAGATAGTGCTAAGCCTCCTGTACTAATTAAAAGCTTCCTTGACACACCCCTTTCTCTAAAATCTTTTTTTCCTTAGAGATTCTCTACCTTGTGTTCCTCTAGATCAGTGATAGAAAACCTTTTAGAGACCTGCTATGCACCACCCCCCATCCCATACAGGGGAGGGAGGAAGTGTTCTCATTGGGCTGCTGGGCAGAGGCTTGGGGGAAATGAGGAATGTCCTCAGCCCAGGGAGGAAGAGGGTGAGGGAATACTTCCCCTGAGTCCCTCTGCCTTTCTAGTAATGACCTCTGTTGGGGGACAATGTGCATGCCCAGAGAGCTCTCTGTGTGTCTTCTTTGGCACCTGTTCCATAGGTTTGTCATCATGGCTCTAGAAGAATTTTATTTCTTCCCCCAAGTTCTCTAAAGTAACCTTTTGGTCATTTGATTGGTATGACATTGAATCTGTAAATTAATATAAACGGTATTATCATTTTTGTTACATTGTTAAGGTTCAAACATGAGTCTCTCTTTAGAGTTTGTTATGGCTGCCTTTATATAATTCCTGTCTTAGTAGCTAGACTCCAGAACTAGACTCTAGCTGAAGAAAATATTATCAGCCTCTAAAGGAAAGAGCCTAGTAAGTCGTCATCTTCTTTTAAAAAAATTTATTAGTTTTTCAAACCCTTACCTTCTGTCTTAGAATCAATACTAAGTATTGGTTCCAAGGCAGAAAAGCAATAAGGGCTAGGCAATGGGGGTTAAGTCACTTGCCCAGGCTTCACCCTGCTAGGAAGTGTCTGAGACCACACTTGAATCCAGGACCTCCTCTCTCTAGGCCTGGCTCTCTATAGCAAGTCATTCTCTTCATGTGTGGTTTGATTGCTTCCTCTCCAACGGAAGGAGCCCATATCATATAACACAAGTGATTTCCCTTTATAATTACCCCAAATTCTTGTTACAGAGCAAAGACTCTTTGGAAAATATTCATTTTTGAAAGTTGAGTATGTTACATGTGATACGATGCTTGATGTTTCTGAATGTTGAAATGAATGATTTTTGAAAGTTTGAAGGTAATTAATAACATGTCAGGACAGAATGTGGATAGTATTTAGAAATGACAATCCTATTCTTTTTTGTCAAAAGAAAGTCTTCAAGGTGAAGATGGTGTTATGCTTCTCATATCATTCTATAATGTATCTCCATAGCTTAAAAGGAATAATTATGAAAATGGTCTATACCTCTACTCCTTCCTTCTTTCCCTCCAATCTGGAAAGAGCTAAAAACCCAGCAGGAGGCAAAAATGAGTTGTACTTTAGGCTATTTATTCAGTGCCCCTTTATAGCTTATCAAATAAAAAGGGAGCAACTCTACTCTCATTATAGGCGATGGATTCTATTTATACCAACTGTGCCACCTGGCCACCTGTGTGAGTGAAATGCATCTCTTAACACCACTGCCCCTAATACCACTAGCAGTGATTATTATGGGCTCTAGCTACTCAAAATGCTCAAGTTCCATTTAGGTGACTCATCTGAGCCAAATGCTATGTAAAAGTATAACTGATTTGATATTTTCAAATCTTATGCTTGGTTGACACTTACTGACAAGGGCCTCTAATGAGAAGATAAGAGATTTGCAGTTTGAGCTCCTCAACAAATACATTTCTCCCTGCCAAGGAGAAACCACTTTGACATTTAGTGTCTTCACAGTTTTATCACTTAGACTAGTTACTTTCCATCATCGCCACCCAAAGGTCCTTGCCCATGGAAAAACCCAACCAGGCAGCAACAAGAGCAGTAATTCAGGTAAGGCTGGAGAGGGACCTGGGCCTAACTCGACCTTACATACAATGTAGTTAAAACAAAACAAAATACAATTAACCATTTTGTGCTGTAACTCTCTGGGGATATGGCATGATAGGAAGAAAATGACATCAGCATCTTTTCAGCATTGGAATATAAAGGCCTAAAGAAATGAACTGCCAGGGCTGAGTAAGTGGAAGTGGTTATTTCTGAGCTAGATTGACCCTTGGATTCAATGCTTCAGGCCTGACAACCAGTGCTCATTACCTTGATCACTTCTTTGTTCGGAGCCCTCTGTCATTGCCATTGCTTGTGTCTAGAAAAGACTAAGATATGCTCTGGCAGAAATGGGGGTCTATTCTGAAGTGTTAGGTTGTGCTCCCTTAAAAGAGACAGCTAAGACATCAGGGTGGAAAAGCATGAGCCAGGCAATTCCAAAAGAGCAGGTGCCTTCGATATGATAGGCAGCATGGGAGAAAAACCATCAGGCAGTCACCATGGCAAAGAAAAGTCTTGTAGGAAAGATTGCCCCAGGAAAGTCTTGGGAATTCTGTCTTCTTCCTGTGTAATGGAGGTGAGGTCATGGTGCCTTTCTTGGAGAGGGCTCTTATCCACTGGGCTTACCTTCATCCCCTGAGATTCTCTTGCTCTTTCTGGGCCTCGGTGGTTTCTCCCATTGATGACATCTCCTCTGACTTCAAAGTCACACTGTAAGAAATAAAAGAACAGAGAAAAAGATGGTTTTTCCATTTTCAGGTGGAAGTTATGCCACTTTCTTGGGCTTCTGTTTTGTCCAAAAAATTCACTAAATTTGGCAGGCTGGATGAAATGACTGGCAAGATCTCAGCTGCTGTAGTTGGTTCACAGAGGCAAATCTGTTGGAAAAAACTAACCAATTGGCTTTCCTCCTTATTAGGCCATAATGTTTTTAAATTTTCAGCTTCTATCTCTTCTTGAAACATTGCTTAGCATTTAGATTAAACTGATAATACTTTGCTGTGTAATGGTAATGAAAATATCCCCCATTTTAAAATCAAATTGTATAGTGCCATTCTAAAGAGAAAAGGGGCTTTCAGATTCCAACTGAGAAATTTCCATGGTTAATGAAACCTGGAAGACAAAATGTGCTTCTTATAGTAAGGAGAATAGGAAGTTTTTATCCACTATCAATTTGGGTCAGAGAAGGGAGAAAGAGTGAAGGAGGGGGTGAAGGGTCTTTGGTTATAGTCAAAACAAAAAAAATGGTGCTAACCAGTACTGGGAGAAAGATGGAATGCCAGATATCCTTTGCATTTATTTTTCTATCAAAGGAGGCATTTTGACATTGAAAAGGACACTGGTACTTATATCAGAAGACCCGAGTTCAGGTCCTACCTATGATGTTTATTTCCTGTGTGATCCTAGGCAAGTCACTGAATCTTCCTCGATTACATTTTCTAATTTGAAAGATGAAGAGGAGCAACCACGGAGTAGAGTGGATAGAACGCCAGGCTTGGAGTCAGGAGGACCTGGGTTCAAATGTGAACCTAGACATTTCCTAGCTGTGTGACCCTGGGTAAGTTACTTAATCCCAAGTGCATCCCTTGGCATTCTTCTGTCTTACAACTGATACTGTCAGAAGGTAAAAAATAAAAATGACAGGGTTGGATTGGATGGACTAGACTCCAATGTCATTTTTTAGCTTTAGGGCTGTTATTCCTATATTATTAAAACACCAACATGGGAAAATTCTTTGGCCACTTTAAAAAAATTTTAAATTAAATTAAAAAAAATTTTTTTCCATAGTTACATGATTCATGCTGTCTCCCTCCTCTTTCCTGCCCCTTCCCAGGGTTGACAAGCAATACCACTGTGTTATATGTATGTTATCATTCAAAACCTAACTTTGGTCACTTTCATGTGCAGTCACGGAGCCACTTGAATGGAAAGCAGTGTGCAGGGTAGCAGCCAGCTGAAGCAACAAAATGAGACTAACGGAAGACATGCCTACTACATAGTCCTGTTCTAAAATTATTCTGCCACCTACATGCTATGTTATTTTCCTCTCATTTTTCTCAGGTCATCAATAGCAAATATTTTTTCTAAAGAATTTTATTTCTAGATAAATTCTATTTGTTTACTGAAAAGACAGATCTTGCTTCAACCATAGCAATAAAGAGCTACAATATAGGAAAATGTCCAGGTGTATGGTCCTACTATTTCGCTGTGACTGTCTAGTCCCTGTTGCTCTGTAATTCCTTAATGTTCTTCTCCCAATTAAAGAGTAATTCCTTTTGGAGCTCAAGAATGATCACAAATTTTCTGCTGTTAAAATAAAAGTTCCTTGAGGGCAGGGACTATTCACTTTCATCTTGTTGCCCAATACCTAGCAAAGAGTAAGTGCTCAATAAATGCTCACTTAATTTTTCTCTGTCTCAGTTCCAGGATTCTACTTGCCCACACGCTCTCCCTGTTATCAAAACTTTGGCATATAGACTATTTTTGATATTTTGGGACATCAAGGACCTACCTCAGGCAGCATCTTTCCTTCTTTAAAAGACTGCACCACCCCTGTAGAGAAGATCATTAAAAAAAAAAAGTTATATTATCAGAGGAAAAACACTGACAATGATTTGGTCAAGAAGATTTTGTGGAATACTCATGGAAGGTATAGTATATAACCTTAAAAAGCCAGAGAGGGGGCATTTGGGTGGCTCAGTGGATTGAGAGCCAGGCCCAGAGATGGGAGGTCCTGGGTTCAAATCTAGCCTCAGACACTTCCTAGCTGTATGACCTTGGGCAAGTTACTTGACCCCCAATGCCTAGCCGTTACCATTCTTCTGCCTTAGAACCAATACCCAGTATTGATTCTAAGACAGAAGGGTAAGGGTTAAAAAAAAAAAAGCCAGATACATGTGGGGTTTGTAACAAAGATTCTTTCCTCAGGCATGAGGCTGCTTAATTCAAATGTTAGAAATTGCCTAATGCACATTGATTTTAGCCCAGTAGCTAAAGAAAGCCTCCTTCACAGACTAAAATTGCTAAGAACAGATTAGATTCTATTAGTTATGAAAAGAAACCCATTTCTCCAACACTGCCTGCCTATCTGAACAAAGCAATATACATTAAAGATAAAACCAATTTAGTGTTATCATTAAAGGTTTTTTGAGTACTCTGATTCAGAACATGGAAATCTCAGGTATTAAGACATTAGCTATTAACCCCCTCCTCCCCCAAAGGCAGAGGAGAGTATGTTAAATTGTACTTACACAGAAAACTGACTACCCATTTCCCTCCTGCAATGCCCAAGAAGTACTTCAGGGTCCGCTCACACACAAACTCAGCATCTACAAAGCAAAAGTCACACAAGAAGTCAGTAGAAGTTGGTAACTAAGTCCAAAAGTCTGGCTTCTGTGGGCTTAGGCGGTCCTAGCCCACCAGATAAGAGCTGGTGATTCCACATAATCTGGAGAAGGAAGCAGAAGCTAGAAGAGGCTGGACCCTCGTAGAAATAAAGGGAAAATGTGGATCTCTACAATTTGGACCCCATGCAATACATCCCTAAACCATTTAGGAGGCTCCAAAGAAATATTCAAAGTATCCCATGGCTGATACTGCTAATATACCTGGGAAAAACAAATGTTTTAGTGGATGGCTATATAGAAGGAGAAATTACATAAATGAAAACTGTACTACTGAAATGCTCATCCAAGCAATATATGCCTATCCATAGGCCTTTGACCTGGAGACCCAACTGAATTCCTACAACAGGTACTTGGAAAATATGTTATTTGGGGACCAGCCAAGAAGCTCATGGTTCTTTCTTTTTTCTACATCAAAGTCTCAGAAAGCAACAACTAAAGAATAATTTGTTTATTTCCCAGTATTTCAAAGGCCTTTTTGAAGAACTAAGGAAGCTGTAGCAAAAACACTTAGGAGACATGCATTTAATTAAGCCTTAAGCCACAGGAGATAAACCATCATCAGCTATAGTCCCTCTTCATAAAATTCTTCACATTTTACTTTTGTCAGGTTTCTTAACTTATGCTGATGAGTCAATGGCATAGCAAACTTCAAACACAAATATTCTAGTGTATTGCTATTTGGAAACTGGATGGTGCTGCTCAAGCTCCTTTAGTCAGTCTGATATATTTCTACCTTTTAACAAATTCATAGTGTTAGAGATCCGGGCTAGGAAGGCACTTTGGAGGCCAGCTAGTCCAACCACCTCATTTTACATTTTGGGAAACTGGGAGGTCCAGAAAACAAAGTGACAAGTCCAACATCACATGGGCATAAAGCAGCAGAACTGAAATTTTGATTATTTTCAAGATATCACAGATCAATTTTTAAAATCCCATTCTATCTTTAGTTTTCCTTCCTAGTATCTGAACCTATGCCAATAATTTTGTCTGGTAGAAAGGATAATAGAATCACTTTGTAAATAAAATTATAATTTGTCAGTGATTAGAATAGTAGGATTTGTTCCTTGGTTTATGAAAATTTATAATTATTCAAGGGAACAGCTTAAATCTCAGACCTTTCGAGCAAAATATCTGAGAACAGAAACAATTAAGAGTCCACACTTATTGTCAAAGTTGTCACGATAACAAACGTCTGCTTAGGTTCAATGGAGACGAGTCATAAGTAGCCAATGAGCAGGGAAAATGGATTTTTACTTTTTTTAAAAGACTTTTAAGACAAATCTCTGTTTTTGTTCCTTCCCATTGAATTCTGGGACAGGCGCTTCTCATCTGGAAGAGATTTAACATGTTTTGTCAGTTAATAAAGCTCTAGGTATACCTGTTTTCATTATGACATGAGTGGTCCCTTCAGTAATTTGATGAGATACAGTGCTGTGGGTTTTCCTGGCAAACTTCTGCACTAGCATCTGAAAGCAAGCAAAACACTGAATTATACCAAATTGCCTCCAATGTAATATTAGACAGCTTTGAGCATCAGAAATCCTGGCTTTGAATTTGTATCAGCTAAGGGATAAAAAGATTTGCTTTCTAACACAGCTGAAGTACCAAAATAAACATCAATTTAATAAAAAGTACAACTTAGAAGAAGAAATTCTGAAGTATTCCATGCTGGGAGACATGGAAAATACAACCAAGATTTCAAAATGGTATTGATTTTTGCCTTTAAATAGCAGAAATGACTTGGTTGCCTAAGACAGTTTCTTTGTATGGTGACACTACACTATACTATAAATCAGATTTATCAGCCTATAATTTATGAGCTGAAAGAAATCTCACTTTCACAGAAAGATGTATGGTAGTTACTCTTGGCATGAAACCAAGATTCAAGCCTCTGATGGTTACAAAATATTAAGAGTCACAGTGATGCTAAAGGTCAGTATCATGATCAATACATTTAAAGAAAAGGATTGAAGGAAGAATCTTTCTCCAAAAGAAAACTAGCACCTTCCAGCTATTTTCTACCAACTACATATAAAAGACAATAAACAGGCAGTTTAAGCAATTAACCAGATCCATTTTAAGCACAGTTGACATAACTGGTAACTCCTATTTGGTAAATAACTTTGTTCCATCAAGGGCCATTATTTGCTAGCCAGTGCCACAAAAACTAACATTGATGCACAGAATGATGTTGTGACTAAGATCAGGTTATCTTCCTCCATGCTGTCAGACCATCCCTACAGCCTCAGGGCTCAGAGAAAGACTGACTTACAGAAGCTAATGATATCCTCCCTCCCTTTACCATAGCCCTCTGCCAGAATCATTAGCAATTCTGAACTGATTATTTGCTGAAATCCCCACCAAGAAAGTATTCAGTTAGAGCAATAACTGCTGAAAAGATCATTTTAATGTGAGCTTCAGAATTAATCATGTGCAATACAGTCAGCTGCTTCATCATAAATTTACCACAATTCGGCAAGTACAAATAGCACTTAAAGTTTCCTTCTTTTCTCTTTTAAAGCCAACATGTACCCAAGCCACTTGTGCATGATCTGCGGCTCAGAGCTGCTAGTGGCAAGAAAAATTAGATAGTTAAAAAAAAATGTCGGAAATGCTGGGCACTTAAAGCAAACAGAACTTGGGTATTTATCCAATGAGTTCTGGGGTAGGGTGGGAAAGTGAGTGAGCACTAAACAAACACAAAGGCACAGGTATGAACTTTCAAAACAAATGGCTTATTGCTTATGTTTAAGGATATTCTGGTGTTTGATGCTAAGAAAGTCATCAGCCTGCTATTTAATTTATTATTGTACCTAGGGTAGAAGACAGTTTTAAAGCAGGGCTTTCTAGCCACATACAAAGCAGTATGCCAAGTCACTGGCCACCTCTAGAATTAGAAATGAGTCTTACCCTAGGGAAAGGACGATATTAAGACAGTAACAAATTACTGAGTATTAGGGCAGCTAGGTAGCACAGCAGATAGAGCCTGGGCCAGGTCTATAGACAGGAGGTCTTGGGTTCAAATGTGGTCTCAGACACTTCCTATGTGACCCTGGGCAAGTCACTTAACCCATACTGCCTAGCCTTTACTGCTTTTCTGGTAAGGGTTTAAAAGAAAATGGAAAAAAAAATACTGGGTATCTTCATTCAGTTTGCAATAAAAATTACACTTAGCCCTAAAGCTCATTAGACACTGTGTAGCTGTCATGGACTTAAAGAAATATTTACTAAGTTCTTTTAATTATATGCAGTGATACTGATTATGCTAAGTCATAGGGAAGATGCTAATATACTGTGTATGTCTGAATTTCATCTCCAGACCAAGCAGAAACAGGGTAACTGCATCCTTAATATTTCAGTGGGTATTTTTCCACAATAGGAAACCATTCTTGCCTTTGGCAAGATAAGCCAGAGGAGAGGCCAAATTCCTAATGGCAGGGGGTGTTTGCAGGGCAGAAATGACAGGGCAGGCTGCTGAATAACTGTGTTCCAAGGCAGAGGAAAGAAAAATAAACATTGGACAAATGCCACTGTCTGGCACTATGAACTGAGCTAGATTCAGTCAATTTATGCTGAGGAACACCAAGTACACTGAGATGTGGAGGAACAAAAAAGGGGAGCTGCCTACTAGAGAAAGAGACACACCTATTTTCTGTTTAAGATGAAAAGGAAAAAAAAAACCCAACCAAGTAACTTTTAATAAACCTGGATCATACCCATATAAAGTCTAGTTGTTTTCTGCTAGTATCTGAAAATGCCACTGTCATTGAATAATTAACATGGAAGCAAGACTCAGGAAAACATAGCTGTCTAGCTGCAATTTTTCAGAAATTAACAATAGAAATGACATTGTATGGACGTATAGTTGACTTCCAGGGCTATCCTGACAAAGGCTGCCCTTTACCCAGCGCCCCATTGTAACACACTGTGAGAAGAATGTAACAGCACCATTTACCAGGAAGGCCACAAAGCACCTGGTCAGACACACAGGGCCAGACTTACATTTTCTTTAGGAGTTAAACCCGATGACACAAGGGATATCTTTCGGTTTCCTGTCCCTCCTTTTTTAAGCCTCTCTGAGGCAGAATCCTCCTTCAGTTGGCCCCTCACATTGCAAGCAGGAGCACAAGGAGCAGTGGTGTTGGTGGCTTCTATGGTCTGAAGCTGGGATGACCTCAGTGCAGAAGTCGAGGTGGGCAGATTGAAGATATTTCTTAGGGCAGGGTCCTTATTTTGATGTGGATTGGATTTGATGTTCTTAAGGTTTACTTTGACTCCAGATTCTGGCTCAGTGGTTATTTCTAAAGGAGAGAGGAAAAAAACCCAAAACTAATCTGGGGAGGTCATTATAACTTGGAGTCTATGAACCTGTTTATTTTAAAAAAATATTTTGAAAATTATATTTCAACACAATTGGTTTCCTTTGTAATCCTATGCATTTTATTTTGTGTATTTAAAAACATTATTCTGAGAAGGGACCCATGGCTTAACTCAACTGCCCAAGGGGTACATAATACCAAAATGGTTAAGAACTTTTGGTCTAATCTATTCAACAATAAATCTTTAATTATATAGCCACTACAAAATTGGGACATTAATGCATTGCTGGTGGAGTTGTGAACTGATCCAAACATTCTGGAGGGCAATTTGGAACTATGCCCAAAGGGCAATAAAAGACTGTCTGCCCTTTGACCCAGCTATAGCACTGCTGGACTTGTACCCCAAAGAGATAATAAGGAAAAAGACTTGTACAAGAATATTCATAGCCGTGGTTTGTGGTGACAAAAAATTGGAAAATGAGGAGATGCCCTTCAATTGGGGAATGGCTGAACAAATTGTGGTATCTGTTGGTGATGGAATACTATTGTACTCAAAGGAATAATAAACTGGAGGAATTCCATGGGAACCGGAACGACCTCCAGGAATTGATGCAGAGTGAAAGGAACAGAACCAGGAGAATATGACACAAAGACCAATGCACTGTGGTAAATTCAAATGTAATGGACTTTTCTACTAGTAGCAATGCAATGATCCAGAACTATTTGAAGGGATATATGAGAAAGAACACTATCCACATCCAGAGGAAGAACTGTGGGAATAGAAACACAGAAGAAAAACAACCACTTGATCAAATGGGTTGGTGGAGCTGCTTGGGAAAGTGAACTCCAAAAGATCACCCTAGTGCAAATACTAATAATAAGGAAATGGGTCTTGATCGATGGCACATGTTAAACCCAGTGGAATTGTGCATCATATACGGGAGTGGGGGTTGAGGGAGGGGAGGGAAGGAACATGAGTCTTGTAACCATGGAAAATTATTCTAAATCATCTAATTAAATAAAATTTAAAAAATAATTATATAGCCACTATACATTTTGCCATAAAGTAAGAAAAAAGCCTACAAAGACAGATTATCTTATGTTAAGAGGACACTGCCATTTTCTCTCTCTCTTTTATTCACCAAAGAACAATTAGTTTGTGCATTAGAGTCATAAGGTCTCATTACCAAATTAAAAACAAAACAGACCATCTCTAAATCCTTTTAAGAAAATACTACTCCATCAGGAATTAAGCATAAACACAGGAAATTTATGATAGCCCTAAAAAGACACTAATGAACATGGCCAAATGTGTCATTTTTATGCCAAATTGCACCTTTTCTGCTAATGTGCTTTTTAGAATTAATTTAAAATTTTTTTGACTTATTAAAATTCTGATTTACAAGTTGTAAAACATGCACTCCATTAAGATGATTTAGAAGACATAAAACATGTAGTTCATTTAGTCCGTTCATCTACAGAATGCAATGAATTTGGTTTTTTGGCCAGCTTTTCCTGAGAGGATAGGGCTGTGCTAAACTGGGACAATCTGGCTCTCAGCAATTTTCCTGCCTAATGGTTAAAGTTGTAGCATTTATGCAGCTGACCCTACCTAAGGCTAAACCCACTACTCAGCGGAGTAGACAGCTAGACGTTAGACACATTCATATTATTTTCCTCTTTGGGCCCTTACTTGGTAGTACTCATTGCAGACAGACAGACAGACAGATAGAGAGAGAGAGAGAGAGAGAGAGAGAGAGAAAGAATCTGGTGCAGATTCCATCAGAGTTTAAATGGGAGCACCTCCGGTGATGGAGAGTATATTACCTAGGTTTTGTTTCAGCACACCCTGTTCGTTGGGTTGCCGCTTGTGTTCTTCCTTTCTGGTGGTCACTTTACCACTCTCTTCAGAAGGGGAGTCTCCTTCCCAAGGAGTCCTGGAGCGACTGAGTGGGCTCCAAACCCTATTCGGCATTTGGGACTTGGAAAAAGAAGACCTGGAAATAAGGATGGGGGGAAAACCATTACAACAGCTTCTGAAAAGGCTGATTATAGCTCCCTCTGGTCTCTCTAGCAGCTGTGGCAGAATCAAGCAAGAGCTGTTATTGTCAGTGTTTGGGAATGATTGGCAACAAGAGGGCTGGTGTGACGGCATGGAAGAAACATGCCTAGATTCATGTTGCGCACTGATGTGTCAAAGATGACACATGACATCTCCCTTTAGGGGCTTAGTTTAAGGCTCATTGCCTAACAATATGTCAGCAAATTTCACCAAATTAACCACCACTGCCACTCACTCAAATACCACAGACTCAGTTCAAGTCCGAATGGCTTTGCTGGAATCATATCCGGCAGGAGTGTGAAACGGAACTGATGAGTCCTCTCAAGCATTCTCTGCAACCACATTCATAGGCAACAGCCAAATTTACCCTCTAATTCCTGCTAGCCGCCTTTTGTTTGGGTCAGTCATTTCTGAGAAGGGCAGCCAGCTGTGGAAGGCCAATTAGAGAAGCCGGGTCTACCAGAAGGTTTTTCTTCTATTCTAGGCCTTTGGCCTGAATCAGGACTGGATGGCAATCAAGGCTGAAAAGGTTAATGGAACTCTGAAAGTGCTTCACTAACTTGAAAAGGTGACTTCCTCTACTCCCTGGGGGAAGGTTTAGGCCAATAATTCCAATAAAAAGCTGTTTTGGTTCCTGTGAATTAATCAGTCTCTAGCTAGCTAGTTCAACTGCTCAAGCAATGGTCCCCAATTCAGGCTCTCTGCCATGACCACAAGGCCTTTGTGCCCAGCTTTGAAAATGTGTGCCGCCAGTCATAGGGGTCTGAAGAGATGGTGAGGCTGGATCAAAACAAATCCATCCTTACTCTAAGATCCACGATGGAGAGCCCCAGCTTTGTACACACAGGATGGCACCTTATTACTGATTCAGTACAAATGACAAAAGACTGGGAGTCAAGATCACTGGCTCTGCCATGAACTAGGTGTGGCCTGAGTAAGCTGGGTGCCTCCATTTCCTCTCCACATAGGGATATGATTATGATTATACATTCTAACATGTAATTATTATCAGCACCATTAGAGAAAACACTATCTGTCCTATCTCAGAACAGTGTAAAAGTAAGATAAGAGCTGTGGATGTATTTACAGAGTATGAGGCACTAAAGAGTTTAAACAGAGCATGTTATTGTCATTATTGGTCTAGAGGTGATGTTCTGCAATTTCGCTCCAGTCTTGTCCCTAGGACTTTGCATGAATCCCTATGCAGAGGACAGTCTTCTCTGTGTATACAACTCCAAGCTTCCTTCTGAGGTTTATTCTTGAATCTGCTGGAGATCTCCATCTAAATGTTCCAATGAAACGCATGATAGCCAAATCTAAGCTCCCTTCCCTCTAACATGTGCTGCACCTCTCAACATCCCTCTGCATGCTGATGGTAATACCCTCCTCCTTCCAGGCATCTGGGGTTAAACTTCAGGTACCTCCTCTACATTTAATCGGGTCCCAAGTTCAATGGAGTCTAACTCTACGGTTTCTCAGGTCTGCTTCTACACTGCTACTGTTGCTGTTTGGGGCTCTATCATCTACTTTAGCTGATTTCTCTGCTTCTAACCCAATCTTTACACAGTGACTGAAATAGTCTTCCCATCTCATATGTCCAACGAAATCATTGTCCTGCTTGAAAACCTTTAGAAGCTGCCTATTGCCTCCAGGATAAACTACAAACTCATTCCTTTCCTTGGCCTTCAAGGTCCACTTGCCACAACCTACTCCAAGTGCTCTTTCCAATCTAATTTTTTTTTTTAAACCCTTACCTTCCGTCTTGGAGTCAATACTGTGTATTGGCTCCAAGGCAGAAGAGTGGTAAGGGCTAGGCAATGGGGGTCAAGTGACTTGCCCAGGGTCACACAGCTGGGAAGAGTCTGAGGCCAGATTTGAACCTAGGACCTCCCATCTCTAGGCCTGGCTCTCAATTCACTGAGCTACCCAGCTGCCCCCTCCAATCTAATTTTATACTACTCCCTTTCACATGCTTGATAGTCCAGTCAACTAGACTACTAAATTGTGCCCCCAACTCAACTTCTCCTCTCCTGATTGAAATAAACTCCTTCCACATCTATTCAAAACCTCTTCTTTTTTCAAGATTAATGTCATAAGAAAAGGGAGTAAGTATTTATAACTACCTACTATGTTGCTATACTATGCTAAGTGTTTTTTATGAAAATTATCTCATCTGATCCTCACAATGACCCTAGAAGGAAGATGATGTTATTACCCCCATTATATAGTTGAAAAAAAAACTGAGGCAAACAGAGGTTAAGTGACTTGCCCAGGGTCACCCACTTAGTAACTACCTGAGGCTAGATTTGAACTCGGGTCTTCCTGACTCCAGGTTCAGCCTTCTAACACTGGGCCACCAGCTGCCTCACAAGTGCTCTTTTCTTGGATTTCACATCTCTGGATGGCCAAAGAGGTTTACTTCCTCCTCTAATTTTTCTAGAACCCTCGGGATAAGATCTCTCCTTTACCTTAATCATATTCTCTCTCCTATCGAGCTTATTTGTGTATAGAACACATTGCATTGTCCACCAGTCACTGTCCATCTCCTATCCCTTCTTCCATTAAACTGAAAGTTTCTTGAGGATGGGGACTATTTCTTTTTTAATTTTTGTTGCTTTCTCTGAGACCTAGCACATAGGAGGCACTTAATGAATAAAAATTGCTAGATTGAATCCAGGGAAGTCAGCATCTAAACTTATTTCTGGAAAACAGAACTACAAATAGGGTGGGTGTGGGCTGATTTGTGAGGGGAACACCTTGTTACATCCAGCTACCAACCTCTAGTATTGTTCAAAGTTTTAGTTGTTATATTTTACTCTACTCTAGAAAAGGGACAGGTCATCCAAATACATCTGGCCCATGCTCTTGGGTACAGTTTAATATTCTTTCCTGTGCAGTGGTTTATATTATTTAAGATTAAAGCAAGAAGACTAAAGGTCTTTAGGTGATTAAATAAAATGGGACTCAAAACAAGAGGCCACACAAGTCTTTGTACATAAAGTTAGAGACTGCAAGGGGAAAAATAACAAATGCTCAATAACAAGACATGGAATTAAGAAATTGTCACTTTCTACTCCTCCCAGCATCTCTCTCAAAAACAAAATGCTTTTACCCTTCAACTCCTGCTTCTTCATTTTTGCTGTTGGAATCACTTGGAAATGCTCGGGACTTGTCTGCTGAAAAGCTTTGCACATTTTGACTTTTGTGATGGTCAACATTTTCCTCTGCTCCTTCAAAAGAGATGAAAAGAAAACACAACAATACTGTTTAGAAGCCTTGTTCTAGTAGTGATAATTCAGGTGAAGACACGGATTTTTTTTTTTTTTAAAGCAGCAGCTTGTGAAAATCAAATCAGTTTCTAAATAAGCATATCAGAAGGAGAAAATTAAAGTTTATAAACATTAACAAGTGATGGGACAGACAGATGCTAACACCAAATGGAGGAGAACAATTAAAAAAAATAATGATAATGGGCTTAGGCTGAGGCTAAGTAAAGACATCCAGCTGAGCTACAGCTACTTAACCCATCTTTTTCTCTCACCAGTAAGGAGGATGTGAGATTAGGGAAGTTTTTGATCGTTGTCTTGACCAAAGACCTAGCAATCATAGTAGCAGTAACATGAGTGAAACAGTTAACTTTATAAAAGTATAACAGCATCACCCTTTTCATTCTTAATCCTTTCCTACCATCAAAACTACACAGAAGGGGACAGTTAGGTAGCTCAGCAGATAGAGAATCAAGCCTGGAGATGGAAGGTTCTGGGTTCAACTCTGGTCTCAAACACTTCCTAGCTATGTTACCTTGGGCAAGTCACTTAATCCCAATTGCCTAGAGTTTTGATTCTAAGACAGAAGTTAGGGGTTTGTTCAAAACAAAACAAAAACTATACAGAATAAGGGTTTGAGAAAAATTGAAGGTAGATAAGGACTGGAGGAAACAGTGACATTTTTCACTTCAGTTGTTTAATTATTTAAAAATACATGGTTCCTTAGAGTAATGGAACTAAGGATGAAATAGCCAAGAAGAGAACAAATATAAAACAGTCCTAAGGGAAAGTTCTGGCATGTTAGGATATCCTTATTTACAAATTCTCAAAAGTATGAACATGCTACTGCCCTTTAAGAGGGACTTAAAGGTGGAAATACTTGGAAAGCAAAAATGAAAAACATAACTATCACAGACCCTTTCTCCATATCTAGTAGTAGGTCACTAATGATTAAGATAAATTTCAAGTTTTCATTAGGAAAACAGAAGATACTATATCATAAAAGAAAAATGTAAACAGAGGTTGCATTAATTACATTTTTTAAAGATACTGTGTAGCCTGAAGAAAAATAATCATTGATTTCTCAAATTAATCCTCAAATGCATTATTTATAGTTCCCCTTGCAGCTTAATTTCTCTGGATGTGCAAGTGTCTCAGGAACACAAGAAGAGCCCTGACTAGAGGCAGCAGCTGCTCACAACAGACTGGGCCCAAAGATGAACGAGCAGATTTTTTTCCTTTCAGTTGGGTATGGAAAACTTTAAATATAGTTGTCATTTTCCTAAAAATACAGGATGGTAATTGACAGAAAAATGTGTGGCCTCCTAAAGACCTACGTGAAGTAGAATGAATCACTCACTGAAAAAGAAAAAAATAAAGCCTCTTGAAAACCAGAAGCCAACTACTAACAAATCATTACATAACTAGAACATTTAGCTTATGAATTCCTCTTTTCATTACAATGGGCCTCAAGCCACAAAAGAACAAAAGCTAATCTAAGTTATGACATGATTCCACAGTGGTACCTTAAGAACACAGTAATGGGTTTTTTGGTTATCTTTTTGCCTCAATCTTCTGTCTCCTTCTGGAAAGAGAGACGACTTATTTTGGCCTTGTGGGAAGGCTGTTTCTTTCCAGACAAGGGAAACAGATTGGTGATCTAGAGAATGGTAATCTAGGGCCCACAGAGATTTTCTTCCAGCCATGGACCCTCCTTGTCTCCTAGAATCTTCTGATGTAGGGGAGCTGGGCCAAACAAGAGCTTCTAAAGATAAATAGATGATGACAATTTATACCAATTGGTTGTGTGGTTACTATACTCCATATAGGTATTGCTTAATGATCCTTGCAATAATTTTATAGGACAGGTTGTATAAGAACTATTATCTCCATTTTACAGATGAGGAAAACGAAGCTCAAAGCAGTTTAATGACTTGAAAAATTCATTTGGTTACTCAGTAGTAAGAGTTGAGCCTCAAAACTCTAAGTTCTAGCCTCTTTCCACTCTATAAGAAGATTTAGAGCTGGAAGGGAGCTTTAAAGATTGTCTAGGTTCAGCCCTACACTTTAGGAGGGAGGTGCTGAAGTCCAGAGAGATATGAAGGGAGTTGCCCAAGGTCACTGAGTAGTAAGTAACAAAATTAGAATTTAAACCTGAGCCTGTGATTTTTAGACCCAGCAATCTTTGCAACATAGTGTGTTGCTTTCTATGTAGGGAAGTGCCAAGTATACTCTCTTGTACACTTTCTCTCTCCCCCACCTCAGTATATGTCTCATGTCTGGCAATGGCTCCCAGGTAAAAGCTAGCAGAGGCTTCTGTGTTAAGGCCAGAACATTTGACTTCAAGAGAAAGGAAGAAAAGAGTGCAAGTCATCCTTATGAGCAAGCCTAAAAAGGGAACTGAGGGTGTGGCTTTATGGGACTTACACTAAGGAAAACAAGTCCATCTTTCCTATTGAGTGTGACGCTTGGCTGAGGATCAGCTAGGCTCACATGAACTTAAGGAGGAAAAAGAGCTCCTAATGAGAGTTGGCATTAAGTTGAAACCACAAACACTTAAGAAACAGAAGCACAAAGGAAACTGTTTTTCTGCAGACCTTCAGGAACACACAAAAACTAAGATGAGATAGTATATTACACAGACATTCAAAGTCAGACAATAACATTTTATTTCTTGCACACTTGGATTTTAAAAGTCTAGTCAGTGTTTAGACTGGAGACAGTAAAAGCACCCCAAAGAGAAGCATTGTGCCAGGGATCGTGACAGGACTTTGGGCTTCATTATTTGGGAGATGAACTAAATGGAGATACAGTTACAAAGAATGCATTTAAGGAAATACATTTTGAACCACTGCCATAGCAACAGAGTTCCCAGCTTCTCATGCATGAGCTACTGTTCCCTCTAAACACAAAAATATTGAGGAGGGACCAGGCCCTCAGGTTTGAATAGCTAATGGACTTGGGTTCCTAGAAAGACCCAAAGGAGAAAAGAAAGTCCCAGCATCCTAAAGAAACAACAGTATATGAGAAGAAAAATGACAGTTTGGGAAAAGGATTAAAGTAGTAGAAAATCTGGATCCCTAATTCATCTGGATCAAGCAGATCCGCATGGACAGGGCAGTGAAAAGAACTTTGGGAGAGCTTAGGAGGAATGGGTCACAGAAATACCAAGGCCACAAGTGGAAGTTGGCTCAACATCCTAGCATCCCCTTCCCCCCAAGGAAAAAACTCCTTGTTTGGGCTCACCCATTTGTGGCACTTTGTTGGATTGAACTCTAATCTTTCATGGAGTTTTTTTTCCCAGTTAAAAATCTAACATCTTTGCCTTACCTTCCTCCATCTATTTATTTTTGTCAACATATAGGTGCAAATTATTCCCAGGATTATCTTTTAAAACAGCTCAAAATTCCTTCTTGAATAGCCCCATTTAGCTCCAATGTACCTTTCAGACTGCATTCCTTTGGCACTCATGCACTCGGGTTATGCTCTAATTAATCTGGCCTTGCCAATACAGAAAAACCCTGCCATAAAGCACTGTCCAATATAGCACAGATTTCATTATGCCAAGAGTCAACTCGTGACTCCTAAACACTATGTGTCTTTCAGGCTAACACAGAAAGCCTGTTACTTTGGAGAGTTCCTCCTCTCTTTCTAATGTTAAAGGAGTGGAATTATACAATCTCAGTCAGAAAGGATTTGAGATGCCTAGTCTGACCTTTACATATTGCATGAAACCCTCTAAACCAAGAGGTGTTAAACTCACAGGCAATCCACAATTCTGAGCAAGGTATAAACCAGATTAAAATATAGTTGATGGGGCAGCTAGATTGGATTGCACAGTGGATAGAGTACCAGGTCTGGAGTCAGGAGATCTGGGTTTATATCTAGCCTCATATACTTCCTAGCTCTATGAACCTGGGCAAGTTTTTTAACCCTGATTGCCAAGCCTTTGCCACTCTTCTTTCTTAAAATTGATACTAAGACAGAAGGTAAAGGTTTTAAAAAACAAAACAAAAACACTGAAATATTATCTCATTTGATACTCACATCAACCCTGGGAGGTAGGTGTTTTTGTTTTCTCCATTTTATAGATCAGGAAATTGAGGCAGATAGAGGTTAAGTGACTGGCACAGGTTACACATCTGGGGAGTCTGAGGCTGGATTTGAATTCAGATCATCCTGACTTCAGGGCCCTTGCTCTGCTATACCACATAGTTGCCCTGTTGAATATTCTACTGTCCAGAATTAAAACATAATCACTTTTCCACATGAAGACAGTTATCAGGGCAGCTGGGTTGCTCAGTGGATAGAGTCAGACCTAGAGAGGGGAGGTCCTGGGTTCAAATATGGCCTCAGACACTTCCGAGCTGTTTGACCCTGGGTAAGTCATTTAACTCCCATTGCCTATCCCTTACTGTTCTTCTGCCTTGGAACCAATACACAGTATTGAGTCTGTTATCACATAGCTCTAAAGTCTTGTCTTTAGTGGGTGAAACATTCCCAGTTCCTTTCACCATATCTCACCAGGAAGGTTTCAGGTCTCCCTGCCTTGCCTAGCTGCTTCTCTCAGAAGGAGCGCCAGCTCATCAAGTCCCTCCTTAATGCAGGGTGCTCAGAAGAGAATATATTAATATATATATCACTGCATACTGCTTCCAAGTGTTATCATTTATTTTCATGTAGAGACTCTGTCTTTCCTTTCTTAGATTCCTAGCCGTACACAGACAGGATCCTCCCCCCCCTTTAAACCTCTGCATACTGCATATTATTCAATACATAGAGAGTGACACCACAGTGGCCCTGGATGACCCTTTCTCTTGGATCCTCTCTGGAAAGCCTTTTGAGGGCAAGTATCTTACTTGATTTATGCTTGAAATTCCCCATCACACCTCACAAAGGGCCCAGCACCAAATGACTCAGTAAATGTCAGCTGACCAAAATGTCTTTACCTCTTTCTGAATTGGTCTGTTTCAAGTCTGGCTGGTCCATGGAGGGGCATAGCCCAGGTTCCTGAGAACTGGAGTTGTTGGTGACCTGACTACTATGTTGCTCCAAAACAGCCTCTAGGACAGCCATTTCCTGTTGGAGTTTTTTCAGGTTGTCTTGCATGGTATCCCTTTGCTACAACAAAGGAATGATCCTGTGTCAAAAGATTATGTTTCTCTCAAAGGAAAAAAAAGGCCAGCATTAAAGTTAATTACAAAGACATATTTCATGAAGAGAACACAAATTGTCTAGTATTGAATGACTAAATCTGGTCAAACACCTATAATCTAACTGGGTTCACATAATCATACCCACAAAATTGTTCTAGGCAGAAACAGGGGAGAGAAAATGAAAAACCAATTACCTGTTACAAGGTGTCATTTTAATTTAAAGATCGTGGAAAGAGAAGAAAAACCTGGGAAATCTGATAACTTTAAGATATTCAATTAACTTGATTTTAATAGTTTATATAGGCTTTGTCTTTGTTCAACTTCTTTTTTAAAGATATAAGAAAGAATTAACTTTCCTCTGTAAGTACAGAGAAGATTTAGGTTAGGTGGTAGAAAAGTTATCAAGGTGAATAAACACTTTGAAAGGCTCCTTAGGGGTCCTTAATCTTACTTGGAATCTGAAATTGACTTAGAGAATTCCTTTCTACCTCTAGGATTCCCTGATTCTTTGGCTTCAGTCAGAAGGAATAAGTTGCTAATGAGGTGCTTAGAGATCACTGAAGAAAAGGATCTGAAATATTAATAGACTAATGGGTTCCTATAGAAAGACTACTAAAAATAAGTGAAAGGTGGAAGAACAGCCATTGTTTTGACTATAAAGACATTCAACTAATGGGACCATAGGAGGTGATCTTTTAGAGTAGAAAGAATGCCAAGATTTAATCTTTATTTTTGATATTTATTACTTGTGAGACCATGGATAAATTACTTTATCTCTCTTGAGTCTCAGTTTCCTCAACTGTAAAATGGAGATAATAATACCTGTAGCACCCACTTCACAAAATTGCTGTGAATTTCAAATGTGAGAACATATGAAAAGCATTCTGCAAACTGTAGCAGGTTCTATAAATACCAGCTACCATGATTATACCTATGTTGTTTTCAGTTTACAAGTCGATACTACTCATTTCAATTCGAGAAAGGGCCAATTAAGACAAGGCTTTTGGAAGGCAAAAAATTAAGAGGTCATTACTGGATTCAAATTGGCAGTGAGGAGTTTTCTAAAATGTACACTTCTGGGGCAGATGGGTATCTCAGTGGATAGAGCACTAGTTCTAGAGACAGGAGGTCCTGCATTTAAACCTGACCTCAGACATTTCCTAGCTGTATGACTCTAGACAAGTCACTTAACCCCCACTGCCTAGCCCTTCTTTTGCCTTGGAACCAATACATGGTATTAGTTCTAAGATGGAAGATAAGGGTTTTAGAAAGAAAAAAACAAACAAATAAAATAAAATGTATACTTCTTAGGAAGATTTAAGATGCACTGTGGAGAGAGTCAGGTTGGAACCCAGGAGAATCTGGGTTCATGACTTCAGATTCTTCCTGTGTGACTATGGGCTAGTCACTTAACCCTAATTACCACTAGCCCTTACCACTCTTGTGACTTAGAACAGATACTTAGTATAGATTCTAAGATGGAAGAGTTAAAAAAATAAAATACACATTCACATATATCAGGAACTCTAACAAAAATATGGGGAGAAGAGTTGTTTCTCTTTTTTAAATTTTGAGGTCCAAAGTCTCTACCTTTCCCCCTCCCAATAAGCAATCTGACATAGATTTTACATGCAATGAACTTCTAATTCTTGAAAATGTCTTTGCCGTTCCCTAAAAACCGGTTATCTTCCTTCTCCTGCCACATGGAATTCATAGCTTTAGCTGGAGGTTTTTATGAGGAAAAAATGTATCCTGAGCTTGACAAAGGTTTTCCAGTGCCACCCTGGGATTGCACTGCTGCCAATTACTCTGGTAGCAACAGCAGTGCCACCATGTGGAGCTTGGTTGTGGTTACATCTATGAGCAGAGAATGGACGAGGTTTTCCCTCAGCATCCGCTAATATGGGACAATAAAAAGGCCTCTGATGAATGTTTTCAGAATTCTGTTCTGGTAGCTAGATCCTGTGATTACCACCCCTTGCTTCTACATGGCTAATAAGCAGCTTAGGAAGTCAGAAAGACTAGCAAGAGGAGAGCTATGACTGTGTAATTGTGCTCTGAGGGGTAAGGGTGCAGAGACCCTCCATTTTTACCAAGTAAATGTTCCAAGTACTGTTTTCTGATTGGATAGTTACTCAGCATCCTGTAGGGGTATGGCCAGTCACATTTTAGAGATCTCAGATCTGTGATGCCAGGATGTAGTTAAGATCTTAGTTAACCAGGGAACAGCTTAGATAAGGCATTAATTTCCACTGTTGCCAGATATCTTCCTTATGAATGCATCTGGCCAGAGTATTTCTCTTCCAATGGCTTAAAAAACAAAACAACAACAAAAATGCTTACCTTCTATCTCAGTATCGGTTCTAAGATAGAAGAACAGCAAGGGCTAGACCATTAAGGTTAAGTGACTTGCTCAGGGTCACACAGGTAGGAAATGTCTGAGGTGAGATTCAAACCCAGGACTTCCTGACTTCAGGCCTGGTATCTATCCACTGTGCTACTGAGCCACCTTGATCTGGGGATATCTGGAAGTGTGGTTCAATCAAACTAGACAAGTTGCTGTCTCTATACATGTCCTGTGGGTTCCTTCTTCAGTGTCTTTATTTGCATTATTTTTTATGCTGGAAATGCCAATTTTTCGACTTCCAATTTATGAATTAAGTTGTCCTGTGGTTATTTATAACCACAAATAGTCCCCATTAAGCTTTGTTCAAGTTAAATAAAAAAACTCCTGGTTCTTAGTTTCCATAGTTTATTAATATTATTTGAATAAAGAAAGCAGATTGATAGAGTTTAAAGTCTATTTCTAATCTAATTCTGAACATGCGTCTCTCCACATGTTCTATCTATCTCTCTCAGCCATGGTCCTCCACTGCCATCGTCCAAGGGAATAGAGAGTGAGCACCCCCTGGCACCCATCTTTCATCCTTTCTTTTGGCTTGGACCCATAACCTTTTGTTCCAGGTCCATGTTCCTAGGACTCTTTACCTGTGACATGTTTGAAGGGTTCATGTGACATCCAGTCCCACAGTGCAGGGACACAGGTCAGATACTCCTGGGAAGAGGGGGTTCCCTTTACAAAGCTATAAAGCACTATAAGGCAAGGACTACAACATTTAAATTTTGTATCATCCCCAGCATCTACCCTAGATTTCCACACATAGTAGGGGGCTTAATAAGAGTTTTGGTCAATTGTCTTTTTTATAATTCAATTTAATCTCCTATATAATCTCTTGTGCTAAAATATATTAAGTGTATTTGTAATCTCTGACATCGATACTTTGGGGTAAATGTTTACTATAACATTTTGTAAAAAAATCAAACAAGCCCCCAGATAAAAATAAATTAACAGGGGCAGCTGGGTAGCTCAGTGGATTGAGAGTAAGGCGTGGAGATGGGAAGTCCTAGGTTCAAATCTGGCCTCAGAACTTCCCAGCTGTGTGACCCTGGGCAAGTCACTTGACCCCCATTGCCTAGCCCTTACCACTCTTCTGCCTTGGATCCAATACACAGGATTGATTCCAAGATGGAAGGTAAGGGTTTTAAAAAAATAAAATAAAATAACCCAAAATTCTTTTGATGTATATTTAAAATATGTCTGAAACCAGGAATATAATCTTCAGCAGTGGAACCTGGATCAAATAATGGGGTGAGGATACTCATTCAAAGTCACAAACAATATGCAAGTACCAAGGATGACAGGATCAGAAATTAGACCCCCTCATATTCCCAATTCCAGAATATAAGGAGCAAAATGTTATTCTGAGATAGTAAAAGAATCTTCTTCTAACCTTCCCACATCTGGAAGGAATCATGAATCAGAGAAAGGAAAGGCCCTACAGGTCTCTTCATTTGTCTAGTCACCATGGCAATCCTGCATGAATGGAGAGAATGCTTTGTACCTGATCTTAGCTCAGGTACAAGACAGGCAGAAGCCATACAAACCCCCTCTATAGTCCACTAGGCCATAGGCTTTGGGAAACTTCCTTTCTACAGAAAATGAAAAGATGAGACTTTTAAAAAAACAGGAATAGAGGATCATTGATAGGGAACATTACATATACTATCAGACATGGTTGGTATTTGGTTAGTTTTGCTGAACTGCTTTTTAAAAAAATTCTTTGTAACAAGGAATGACTTGCTGGGAAGGGGAGGAAAGATGAATATATTTGACAGTGAAGGTAATGAAAGAACAGGTAACAATTAAAAAGTAAAAAAAAAATAAATTGAGGGTGGCAAGTCTCTCTCATAGTCCTCAGAACAGAGTGAGGGTTTGGGAAGTTGTTCTGACAAAAGCCAGACCAACATTCCATTCCTTGGGGTACCAGTGACTTCACTGAGCTGGTTATGGTTCCCACCACCATGAGAGAAAATAGCTTAATAGGTGTTTATCCTATGTTTTAGCTTGATATCAGACATTAATTTTTTAACTCATACCTTCTGTCTTAGAATTGATACTAAATTATCAGTTCTAAGGCAGAAGAGAGGTAAGGACTAGGCAATTGGAGTTAAGTGTCTTGCCCAATGTCATGCAATTAGGAAGACATTAGATTCTATATACCCTGCATGTCTTGGGTGTAACACTGCAACATAGAGAAGGAAAGTGAGGGCAACTGTGTAGCTCAGTGGATTGAGAGCCAGGTCTAATAGGAGGTCCTAGGTTCAAATCTGGTCTCAGACACTTCCTAGCTATGTGACCCTGGGTAAGTCACTTAACCCCCATTGTCTAGCCCATACCACTCTTCTGCCTTGGAACTAATACACTGTATTGATTCTAAGATTGAAGATAAGGAGAGCCACTTCTCCAGTGTCAAAATGATGAACAAATTCAACAGTAGATTCTAAGAATCATGAGTATACCTCGAATCTCAATGTCCTACATTAACCCTGAGACTTTATTTGCTTCTGGATCTGGAAGAGACTCATTAAATGCTCAATAATACAGTGTTATTACCTGCTACAATAGCTAAATAGGTTTTTCAAGGAAAGAATTCTAGGGTTGAAAAAACAGCAAGGAAAGCTATAACTCTTCCTGGTCGATGCTTAGTCTTTTACTGCAAAGAATTTTGAAAGGAAAAGAACAAGTCCCCATTGGTTTTTGCTTCTTACTTGCTTGAAACCTTAGGGTAAGTAATAGGGGGGAAAAAAAGAAGGTCCTAGGGTAATTCACTTAGTGAATTAGATCTCATCAATAATGAAATTTATTGTGCCAAGGTTTTTTCTTTGAGAGTTTGTAAAGTGAAAAGATAGCCAGGTTCGGTGTCAGGAAAGTCTCCCACCACCTCCTTGGTTTTTAGCAGTGTGACTGTGAAGAAGTCATATAATTCCTGAGTCTCAGGTTCCTTATTTGTAAAAGAGTAATAATCCTATCATATCTATCCTCACAGGATTGATGTCATGATCAAATGAATTCGGGTACATAAAGTGCTTTGCAAACTTTATAGCTTATGTATTAAAAAAAAGGTTAGTTCTAATTTTTATTCTCCAGTGGGCTTTTCTACCACAAGGTCTAGGGACATGCACCCCAACAGATTCTTTTAATTGATAAAGATTTTTCAATACTATCTATGCCAAATATTTCTGGGATTGACCCACTGGGATTTGAAACAAAACAAAACAAAATTGCCATTGCCTATGAAACAAGAAAAACACAGGCCCTGGAAGGAACAGTGAAGGTTTTAAAAACTGAAGGCAAGATGCTTACAGGCCCCCCCCCCTCCCCCCCAATAAATCACATAGGTTTCAGTTTGGTATCATGAGCTGATCACTGCCTCTGCACAGAAGTGTCTGAACAAGGGCAAGATTTAAATGATTCTTTTAATTTAATTCCTTTAAATGATTCCCCAGGCTGGTCCTCCTTCCTTGGGGAGGGTGTACCTTTCTCATCTTTGGCACAAGCACCACCTCCTGGATGAAACCTTCCCTGATCCTCCAGCTCAAAGGGTTCTCTTTGTCCTTATATTTCCCTGGAACATGGTCTGGAATTCTATTCTTTGATGTCTCCACACTTTATCTGGAATTCTATTTATGTGGGAACATTTTATATTTGTCCCAGTAGGAGTAAACTCCTTAAAGGTTGGGATATAGTCCTTTCTTTTGTCTCTATTACCTGAACAACTTTTCTTGATCATTTCTTTGTGTCCTGATCATCCAGCAGAGTACCTTGCACATATTAGATGCTTAACAAATGCTTGTTAAATTAGTTTGTGATAGAATTTCACACAATCCACCACAAAGGACAATGATAAGACTTAATTAATGCTTAAAGAATGAATGGACAAAGTGTCTGCTACAGGCCTAGCAGGTTTTATCAAGGAAAACAAAAGATATGTTCAAAACTCCTGCTAATTAAAACTTCTCCATACGTTAGAACAGAAATTCTTAATCTTTTTTTATGTGCCAGGGGCCACTTTGGCAGTCTGGTGAAGACAAGGGAGCCCTTCTCAGATTTTTTAAAAACATAAAATCAAATATGTAGGATTATAAAGGAAACAAATTATATTGAAATAAAGTTATCAAAATATTCTTTAAAAAACAAGTTCATAGATCTCAGGTTAAGAGCTACAACTTTAAAAGATGGCCTAAAATGTGGTCTCAAGATGGTTTTAGCTGTGACCCTGGGCAAGTCACATAACTTCCATTGCCTAGCCCTTATCACTTTTCTCCCTTAGAACCAATACAGTACTGATTCAAAGATGGAAAGTAAGGGTTTAAAAAAAAGAAGGAAGACAGGGGATAAGAAATGATGCAGATTGGGAACTCAATTCTAATGCAGAAGGCATCTGGGGAAAGGGAATAGGATAAAGAAACTTTATTGAACTTTGATCCAGACTGATGTCTTCACACTATATCTGGAATTCTATTTATGTGGAAACATTTTATATTTGTGGATAGAATGCCAGGCCTAGAGGCTCTGGGCTCAAATCTGGCTCCAGATGCATTCTAACTGTATGACCCTGGGCAAGTTACTTAACCCTATTTGCCTAGCTCTTACCCTCTTGTGCCTAGGAATTGATATGTAGTATTCATTCTAAGACAGAAGGTAAGGGTTAAAAAAAAAAAAGATGGTCTACATGAACTACACATTGTGGAAAACAAACAAACGAACAAACAAACAAACCTCAATCACCTAGTGGTCAACCCTCTGAGTAAGACTAGATCTTGGAAGGCAGCTATATGCTACAATGAGATATTAGGACTGGAGGATTTCATACATAGGAGAAATGATTAAAAACCTACTTTCTTTGTTCCTGGACTGGAATCTGAATCAGCTAGCGAAAAGGAAGTTAATCATTGAGGTAGTCTTCAGGTTTCTCAAGAAAGGATGAACAGTATGTAAGTGTGAAATGTGGGGCAAAGATCATGTAGATGACTGCTTAAGTAATGTGTGCACTCACACAAATACAACACAAATACACATATTGGTTTTCGTACCTGAGTGGTTAAAATATCACTCTGAAACGAGAGCTGTGAAGTGTCTCCAGGATGGCTTGTTTCACTGTCATACCCAGATCCTTCAACAACTTTTTGAAAAAAGAAAACAGATGCAAATTGTAAAACGAGAGAGCAACATAGTAATTCTTAAGATTCCTAAGTTTTGGACTGTTGATATTATGGATTTTTAACCTTGTATAGTGAAACCAGTTAGAATTACATTTAAAACTAAACTTTAAAAGGTATAGTTACCATCACCAAACAGGTATTTCTTCTCATTGACATAATTTATGCACATGCACACACACAAAAGCCCTTTTTTCTTTTTAGAATTTAAAGTAGGCACCTAAAAGATTCTTTTAGAAAAATAAGTCATTACCTCAAGAAATTCTATTATGTCTCATTCAAACAAAGATCTGTCATCTAACTCCACAGTCATTCATTCAAAGTTTCTTTCTTGAAGGAAAACCACCTCAGGAGAAAACAGGGCTGAAAGTTTGAAGTTGAGGTGCTTTTCATTTCTCTTTAAGCATGCCTACCCAAACGCATTTTAAAAACCCACAAAAATATTTAGCTCAATAATATAAGAGACTTCAGCAAACACAAAAGCTTGTCACCAATACCTAAATTTGAATCCACACCCTGGTCCTTGGGGTGATGGTCTTCATCTAGGTCAGTTTCCCTTTCTTCCTTATCTTGGGAAGCCTTGGGCATTTCACTCCCACTCTGGATTTCTTGGGTCCGGGAATGACTTGATTCTTGATGGGAAGAGCCAAACACCAAAGTAGAATCCTTGTCATTTGCTTTCCCAGCTAAGTCTTCTAATGAATTAGAGTGCGAAGAAAATAAGCTACCAGAACATTCCGATTCTTGGCTGGAATCATGATCTTGGGATGCCTCCCCAGATGGTATCTGAAGATTGTTAACACTCATATTATTTCTGTTTAGGAAGGCTAGATTCTCTTTTGCCTCATTTGCTGAAAACTCTTTGGCAATGGTTTTATTTTTGGTAGGCTGAAAGGGTGTACTTGCTGCTTTACCAAATATTAAGTCTTGAAAACTTGGAAGCTCTCCCTCCTCACTGGAGGCTTCTTCTTCTGAGGACTCTAGTTTCCGGGCTTGTCTTCGGGATTTCCAACTCAAACTGGGATTTTTATGTACTAAAGGGCTGAGGTTTTTTCTAGATTTTCTTACTTGAGAACTTTTACCATTTTTGCCAAAAACAGCAGATTGTTCTTTGATATCACTTTCAGCAAAGCTGGTGTTTTCTTTAAGTTCACCATCACTGTCCAATAAGTCAGGAGTCTCAGACCAAACCTGAGTAAAATGTGTATTCTCTTTAGTTTGTTCTAAACATGGAGATGAATCTGCACTAATAGCCGGAGTTAATTTTACATTTTCTTCTTTCTCTTCTCTTTCAGGTTCCTTGCTAAAGTTATCCTGAGGAAAGCTTTGTTGACAAACTTGAGGTTGCACAAGCTTTAATTTAGGTAGTGTATTTAATTCAGATTCTTTGTTTTTATGTTTTTCTGCTTGACTGCCTTCTCCATTAGACCCTATGCCAATAAATCTGTTTAAGTCAGCTACTTTAGAGACACAGTCTCTGCTGTTACTTGGGCTAACTAGACTTAAGCTACTTTGGGCTAAGATTTCATTTCCCACAGCTGTTTCAGGGGATATTTCATCAAGGTTTTCCTCCAAGAGGTTTTTTGTATATATAATTTTACTAGTAGATGATCCTGCTGGAGAAACTGATTGCTTTTGATTAGGAACTTGTGAAATTTCCTCGTTATTTCCAGCAATGAATTCACAGTCATTGCCACCATGCAATGGATCTATGTGACAAATCCTGGAGACACTAGCACAATCACTTGGCTTCCTCTCTATCTGACAAACTACAGCTAAGTTCATGACTGCAGACTTTGCTTGCACGGGCTTGTTGGATTCTCTGTTTCCCAGCTTTTCTTTTTCATGGTCCCCACAATCTGTGGCATTATGTAGACCCCGCTGATGTAAAGCCTGAGAAATAGCACAGGGTTTCATACATTCCTGCCTTGGACTGGAACCCAGAGCAAATGTCTGGCGTTTTGAACGTTTGAAGGTATTCTGTAAATACTGGGTGTCGAGTTCACTATCCTCCATTTCTGTGGTTGTCTCTGAGGCATTTTTAACTCCCTGTCTCATCAGGCCCCTCAAATCTTCTGTGGTGCTTCCAGTGTTTTCAGATGAACAACCATCTAAGAGTTCCTTGGGGGTTTCCATTATTTCACATTGACTTCTGTGAGGATTGGGTCCTGCTTTTGAATTTTGCGGAGTATTAGCTGGAAACAATGAGGTACTGTCCTGAGTGTCCCAATCAGTATCAGGAACCTCCAAGGCCTCCAGGTTTCCTTTGGCTCTCTGGCCTTGTGATCCCTCCCCTCCACTTATTGCCAGATCCTCTTGATCTTGGCTGCTCTGGACTGCTTCCAGGCTCTTTTCATGTCCTTCTTCAGTGACACTGCAGCTAGCTAACATTTGATCACTCTCAGTAGTGAGACTGACAGTATCACAGGCAGGTATATTTCCCATTTTTAGATCTGGGAAAACTTCATTGACACAACTTTTTTCTGCTTGTTCATCTGGCTCATAGGCCTTCTTGGTTTCCATTGCAATTTCTTCTGACAACAGCTGAAGCCTTCTGCTGCGTCTGATTTGCTTCTGTTCAGAATTATTTCCCTTCCTTATCTCTTCACTGCTGGGATAGCTATCGATCTGTAGTTCAGTTTCATTAGAAGAGCTTGGGTTTTTATCAACTATGAGCTCAAGCTCATGGACAATCCTGGCTGAAGACTTCTTCCTCAGCTTGTCCTTTTTTGTCATTTTGGCATTTCTACCATTTAATTTGAGTCCCCCGTGGTTTATGCTGCCAGCTGCGGAGTCTGTTCCAGTTCTGAAAGTGGATTCTTTCTCCACAGGGAGCAGTTCTGATGCCAGAGCATCATTCACTTCCTCTACATGACCATCTACTAATGCTTTCTGTTCGAGATGGCCATTAACTGTGTTCATCACTTGGCCATTTTGTTCTTGTTCTAGAATTTGGTCAACAGCATGAATTTTCTTTTCAGGGGATTTGTGAATAAATTCAGTGTCTGTCTTCTTGATGAAATCCTCAGGCTGTAGGTCAGAGATGGTCTTCCTTTTACGCTTTAACCTGGTTTGTTTGACATGCTCTGGAGGGATCAAACAATCAGAAGCAACAGCTCCAACAATCAAGTTTTCAGTTACGTAATTCAAATTAGTGTGAACTGACTTTCTATGGTAGGTTTTTCCAAATATTTTGTCTTCAATATTGTTGTTCTCTGCCTGCCTGGGGCAGCTTCTTTCAGACATATGTAGCCAGGCACCATCAGTGGAGTCAGCCACCAAGTCAGTCTTCCCAGAAATGCTAGAATTTCCATCTGTGGTATCTGGATGCCCAATTTCTAAGACACTAGCCATCTCTGCATTCTGTTCATGGATCCTAACAGAGGAATAATCAGAGACTAAAATGTCATTACTTCTGGATAACCAGTCATTAACTTTCTGAATACTGCTTTTCAGTTTGGTTCCAGACAAGCAGTTTTGAGGATTTCCTCTGGGGTACTTGGGGCACTCTGGCTGTTCCTCTAGTTCTTGCCTCTCATACAGATGATGGGGGTTCAGCTCATGCGGCACCTCTGCATATGAGGTCTTCCCAGCACTACATTTTTCCTTACTATTATCCTGACTTATCTGCTGGCTCCTTGCTAAACCAGGCCTTTTACTTTTATCACAGAGTTCAGCCTTTTCTATGTTCATGCTGACTGTGTTAGTCAATACACTGGTGATCTCAGGTGGTAATGAGCTAGCATGAATGTCTGTGTTCCATGGCTTCATATTCAAGTCTGAGGAAGAAACACCCCGAGACTCCTCTGAATGCCCTTCAGTGGCATTCTCATTGATGACATGCACATCAACAGTGTTAGATTGATGTTGTTGTAGGCTCTTTATGGCCCTCTCAGAAAACTCATATTCAGCTGAAAAAAACAAAAAAACAACAAAGTACTTATAGGACTATGCTTCATTTAAAATACATTTTAACAGAACTTATGACTATCTTCATGGAAAATGGCCTAGAAAGATTCATAAGTATAATGGAATATAAGCTTGTGTAGGGCTTCATTTATTCTCTACTTATTAACATTTTTCATTCCTTTCATTTAAAAATAGTTAAAATTTAATTCCAGAACTTCTTCATTCCTAAATTTGTACCTCTCCCCTCCCAGCTTAGGTAAGCTCCATCCAGCTAAAGTTATGCTCTACTTGCAGAACAATGCTCCACACATTAAAAAAATAGAAAATGCAAGAGAAATTATAAATATCACAGTGAAAATTGAAAGGCAGTAGAATCTTAGAAAAAAAAACCAACCAACATTATGGTAGGGACAGTAATTTTCATAGAAATAAAATTATAGAGAGGAGTTATGTTCTCAAACTGCCAAAACTCTAAGATGCCTAATGATTGTCTTATCTAAGTTAATTTACTTATTCAGTGCTGAACCAATCAAACTATCAAAATTATTATTTTACGGAGCTGGTAAAAGGCAGTAACAACATTCATCCAGAACAAAAGGTGGAGAAAAAAAAGTTAAGGAAGGCAGCCTAGGGGTCCCAGATTTCATATTATATTTCAAAGAAGTAACTGTGAAAACAATCTGTTACTGGCTAAGAAATAAATTAGTAGATCAAAGAGTTAGATTATGGACACTATACACAGTAGTAGTAAATGACCACAGTAATCTAGTGTTTGATGAACCCAAAGATTCATTTTTTGGGGGTAAGAACTTGCTATTTGACAAAAATTTCTGGGAAACTTGGAAAGGAGTTTGGATGAAAGTAGGCAGAGACCAACATCTTAGACTTTATACTAAATAAGGTCAAAATGGATAAATGATTTAGACAAGTTAGGGAGCATGGAAAAATATAAGTCAGATCTATGGATAAAGGAAGAATTTGTGTCCAAACAAGAGAGCCAAATTTATAAAAATATGACCCATTGCCCAATTGAAAAACGATTAAAGGATATAAACAGGCAAATTTCAGAGAAGAAATTAAAGCTATCAGTAATCACATGAAGAAATGTTCTCTATTACTACTCATTAGAGAAATGCAAATAAAACAACTTTTAAGTTACTACTTCACACTTATCAGATCTTATCAGATGACAAGACAGAAAAGGAAAATGACAAATGCTAGAGGGAATGTAGAAACTGGGATACTAATGGACTATTGGTGGAGTTATGAACTAGTCTAAGCACTCTGGAGAAGAATTTGGAACTACACTCAAAGGGCTATAAAACTGCACATATCCTTTGACTCAGCAATACTACTAGTAGGTCTATATCCCAAAGAGAGAAAAGAGGAGAGGAGAGGAGAGGAGAGGAGAGGAGAGGAGAGGAGAGGAGAGGAGAGGAGAGGAGAGGAGAGGAGAGGAGAGGAAAGGATCCATTACAAAAATACAGCAGTTCTTTTTGTGATGGCAAAGAATTAGAAATTAAAGGAATCCTCATCAATTGAGAAATAGCTGAACAAGTTATGATATACAATTGTGATGGAATACTATTGTGCTGGAAGAAATGACAAAGTGGATGGATTCAGAAAAACTTGGGAAGATATAGATGAACTGATGCAAAGTGAAGTGAGAAGAACCCAAAGAACACCATACACGATAAAAACAATATTGTAAGGATGATCAACTGAAAAAGACTTAGCTTCTCTGATCAATGCAATAATCTAAGACAACGCCAAAGGATTCATGACAAAAAATGCCATCTACCTCCAGAGATAGAAATGATGAACTAAGTGCAGAACGAAGCATATTTTTGAAAACTTTCTGTTTCTTGTTTTTGTTTTCTTTTGCCACAGAGCTAAAATGGAAATATTTTTGCATGATTTCACATGTCTAAATAATATCATGCTATTTGCCTTTTTGAGGGGTAGGTGGGGATATATAGTGGGGGAAAGAATTTGGAACTCAAGATTTTACAAAAAGTTTAAAAGTTTTTACAAGTAATTGGGAAATAATTAGTAAAATAAATATATTTTTTTAAAAGAAAAGAAAAATCAGCACAGGACTGAGCATGATGATTACAAATAGAGAAAAATAAAGGGGCTGGATAGATAAGGCAGATAGATGAAAAGCCATTCCCATGGATGCACCAAACTGTCAAAACTGAAAGTCAGAAACAGTTGCATGTTTAGGGTAAGGCTTTAACTGTGAGTCCCCTACCAACCAACTTTGGCTTGGCAGGAAGGTAAGCTGGGCACTTTAGAGCAGTGGGCCACTGGAAAAATAATGGAGTCAAAAATCTTTGTAACCCTGTAATCATGGAGAGCATAGAAAGGATGCAAAAGACTGGAGAGTTAGGACAGCTCAAAAAATATCAGCAAGAAGAGGAAGAACAGAGATTAACTTGGGAACAAGGGTTAAGCCATGGTGCTTAATTTCCTGCCAAGATGCACTGAGGGGGGCTACCAGGATACTAGTGAGACATTCACTTGAAAAATTAAGGTAAGCAATCAAATACAAAGTATTAAAAAAATCTCACTAATGAGCAGCCTTCCATTGTTTCTAGCAATAAGGCTGCTTTATAGTTTTATGAAAATTGGGGTAGCGAGGTGGCTCAGTGGATAGTTAGGCCTAGAGTTAGGAGGTCTTGGGTTCAAATCTAATCTGAGACTTCCTAGCTGTGTGATCCTGGGCTAGTCACTTAACCTTCATTGGCTAGTCCTTACAGCTCTTCTGTCTTGGAAGAGAGAATCAATTCTAAGACAGAAAGTAAGGGTTTAAAAAATAACAACAGCAGGGGCAGCTGGATAGCTCAGTGAATTAAGAACCAGGCCTTGAGATGGGAGGTTCTGGGTTCAAATCTAGATGCAGACACTTTTAGCTGTGTGACTCTAGGCAAGTCACTTAACCTCCATTGCCTAGCCCTTACTGTTCTTCTTGGTTCTAAGATGGAAGGTAAAGGTTTTTTTTTTTAAAGCAACAACTTTATGGTAATTTACCACTCAATTTGCATTTGTTAATTAAATAAAATGTTATATTAATTCTGCCTCCTTCAAACTGCTCAAGTGACCCAAGACAACTCACTTAACTCTCAATGTTTTAGGCAACTCTGGAGGTTGTAAAAAAGGCACCAATCTGCATTGGTGGAAGGAGTTTACTTTACGGGAGCTCCCTACACTAAGAAAATCATAAGTCTGGTCAAAAAAATGAATGGTGATGCTAATATGATATTGAGTTATTTGGGGCAATTTCATGCAGAGTGTGGGTGAAAGATAAATGGTGTAGAAATTCCCCAATAAAACTAATAATGGAAAGTAAGGAGAAATAAAATGTACCAAATGATGCAGGGGCATGGTAAAGCAGATGGTCTCATGTACTGCTGCAACAACTATTTGTCCCTGAATAAAAGACACCTGCATCCTTGTCAAAATGGTTACCTCAACCCTGCAGTTTTGTCTAAAAATGTTTCTTTCATAAATTCAAAAGGACATGGTCAGCTCCCCTTGAATGGGAAATGTTTTCTTTTTCTGACAAGGAATCCTGCTAGCTGCATTACAAATACACTTCTTTTTTTCCCCCCCTGTCCACTTCCATTAAATGCTTTATTTAGCTCTCTTAAGTTGCCAAGGAATGCTGCTGATTGCCTATATACTCTAATTGGGGCTGAAAGTTTATAAAACCCAAACCTGAACCATAGGAAGCTGAAGGTGCTATAAGCAGTCTTCAGATTTCACTTCACTATATATCTCTGGCCTCATTCCTCTCAGTTAAGAAAATTCTCCAGCAAGGGGTATTATTACAAACACACTAGGCCATATTATGAGTCTGAGATGCCTATTCTATCCCAGGCAAAGGCTGCTGGGGATTACAGGATTACAAAAAGGTCTCTGTCGTTCTCTGAGACCATCTACCTATATTTTCTTCTGTATTCAACAAGTCAGGAAATATGAGCAAAGAATGTCATTACCCTTTTCCTTGGACTTTAATCTGGTTCCTTTTGGTGAGGTTTGGCACAATCCTTGGTCTTTGACACTATAGGAAAGAAGGCAGAGGTTATAACAAGAAAGGGAGCTATGCTTTCATAAAATTGAATAGCTATAAAATTAAATAAGTCTTCCCCTAGAATTTACAATTTAGAGAAGCCTTATAAATAATTTAGTATAATCCCTTCATATAAGGAAACTTAGATGCAAAGTTAAATAACTTGCCCAAACTCATCCAGGTAGTGAGTAGACAGCATTTGAATTAAGGTAATTAATGATAAGTATTATTGTATTTATATATTATTAATTTAATATATAATAGGTATTATATATAAAACAGATATTATATAGCACTTAGTATGTTCCAATTTTAAAGCAAAGTGCTTTATAATTATCTTGTTTGAGGCTTACAACAAACCTGGAGTTTGTTGGGGTAGGTGCTAATATTATCCCCATTGTACAGCTGAGGAAATGGCGCCAAAAAGGGGTGCCCTTTTATGCCCAGAGTCACACAGCTAGTAAATGTCTGAGGCTGGATTTGAACTCAGGTCGTCTCGACTCTAGGTCTTACATTCTATCTACTTGCACCCCCTAGCTGCCCATACTCTGCATCTGACTCCAGTGCTTTTTTTTCTATCACCCTACTGCTAAATTCCTGTTGCCGATTGCATAGTCAGATTAAGGTCAAATATCTCAAAATAAAAGCATCATTCAGAGAAAGATAGCAACACTCCCAAGAAGGCAGAGTAAAAAGTTCACACTAGACTGTGGAGGATGGAAAGCTGCAGGATATCCAAAAACACTCTGGCAGGATACAAGTTACTGCCTGGTGCCCCTGCTATTGTGTTCTGGAATCTCCCCCAAATTCCATCTCCCAGTTCTCCCACTAGGGAAAATGGATTAACTATTAAGTGCTTATTATATCAAGATTTGTTAGTGATGCCTTTACCCAACAAAGCCAGCCAGGAGTACAGAGAGGAATCTGGGAGATGTTTTCTCTAAAAACTTGTGGTCTCTTGCTTAACATTATAGTTTACGACAACAGATGAAAGTGGATTTCTTTTTTGAGAGAAGGGATAGCACCCTAAATGCTCACCAGTTCACAAAATTTATATGAGCTTCCTCTACATTTACAGTTTATACCAATGTCATCCCTTCTCATGCTCCTTAGCTAGAAAACACAAACCTCTCTCAGCCATCCTGGCTAACACTGATTGTTATGAAAGCCAATAATAAAAAAGATGCAAACCCTATTAAATCTTTTAGGCTCATTGCCTGATCTTTAGAATCAGAGCAGCTGCATTCAAACTAATCCATTAGTGAAATGAGAAGGTTGGCTTAGATTTTTTTTTTTTTAAACACTTACCTTCTGTCTTAGAATTGATACTAAGTATTGGTTCCAAGGCAGAAGAGCGGTAAGGACTAGGCAAAGGGGGTTAAGTGACTTGCTCATTGGCAGCCAGCTAGGAAGCATTTGAAGTCACCTTTGCTGGTTTAGATGATCTTGAAAGTCCCTTCCTGGCCTGATTCTAATCTATAGAAACTTTGAGTATCAATATTCCCTTAATATGAAAACACTGGCTCCTCTCTCATGTATATCATAAGCAGTGTGGTACAAGAGAAAAAACAACCAAAAAACCTGGACTTGGAGTCAGGAAGACCCAGATTTGAACCCCAACTTAAGTCCTTATTAGCTGAGTGACCTCGCATACGTACGTGGCTACTTCCAGCCTGTCTCCTTATGGGGATCATTAGAGCATCTGCCTCTCAGAAACAAAGAAATAATTTGCTTCGCATACCTGTCAGCTTATCTACAGAAAGGCTTTTCTCTTGTATTTGTATTCCCTGAACCTAGTCCATGATGAATGCTTCATAAATGCTTTTGGATTGATCTTCTTCAACCTACCTGTTACAGATTGCATTTTTCACACCATCTTCAGAAGAATCAGATCCTAAAAAACAGACATCCCAAAACACAAGTTAGAAGGTTTTCTTGTTGAAGTGAAAGGTGCTTACAAAACAATATTCTTTTCAAATCCTCCAATCTAGAGATAATATTAAATTATTAAATACCTATTCTGTGCCAGGCATTGTGTTTAGCACTTTACAAATATTATCTCATTTAATGATAAAGTACAGACTGGGTACTAAGCTTGCTTCTGCCATAAAGCTTTCCCAGATTAGCCCCATCTGTTCCTGAATCCTGGAAAATCACTAGTCTCACTCTCCCAGTTCAGTTCTCTCCAGGAATACTTATTCAGTCAGTGGGACAAACAAATAGTTCTGGTTCCATCACCGCCTCAGACTGTAAGCCTCTTAAGGCAGGAATTGTTTTACTTCTCTGTTCCTTCCTGCGGTATTTGTACAGTACCATGTGTCCAATAAGTACTACATTCTTATCACTTAATTGAGAAATCCTACTTATGGTATAGTATTTATGCAATATATATTATGTGCTTGAAGCTTGAAAATTATTGACCAACTACTGTGTTTTTTCTTTCTAAAGTCCTTTGCTATATATAAAATGTCAGTGAATTTAAGTAAAAACATTTTCTTTCCTCTTTCCAATTCCAATATACAACATATAACCTGCCTATGAGGCCCATTACCTAACTTGATGTAGACAGCATTATTTTTAATGCATTTCTTTTGCTTTCTCAGGGAACCTTTTCGGATGCCAAGGTCATAGAGCTGGACGCCAAGACTGGATTCCTGGCAACAAATGGAGAGAACAGTCATTTACTTTGGGGGGGGGGGGATTATCTCTTCAATCTATGCCATGGAATCTCTATTATTGGCTGAATTGGTGTACTATATTAGAAAAGAAACTTGTAGAAAATTCTCAGAACTGATTGATTATAATCAGTTAGTTAAAATTCAACCAGCTATGTTGTAGCCAACATTTTCAAGTGTAACAGAAAACAGAAATTTCATTCATTTTCCAATCTTTCGATAACCCAATGATATATTCCAGTTATTCCTGATAATTTCCTTTATAGTTACTTTTTGCTTTCTTGAACAAAAAAAAAAATTCTTGGGGCAAGTAAGTAAGTGGCTCAGTGGACTGAGATCCAGACCCAGAGATAGAAGGTCCAAGGTTCAAATCTGGCCTTAGACATTTTCTATCTGGGTGATCCTAGGTAAGTCACTTGACCACCATTGCCTAGCCCTTGCCACGTTTTTGTCTTGGAAACAAGAAAGAGTACTGATTCTAAAATAGAAGCTAAGGGTTTTAGAAACAAAAATAGAAAAAGCCTTATTTTCTGCCTTTGTACCAACTCTAATTCAGAAAGGCAAGAGCTAAGCAAACAAAGTTAAGTGACTTGTCCAGGGTCACACATCTTGGAAGTGGCTAAGGCCAGACTTGAACCCAGGTCCTCCTAATTCTAAGACTGGCACTCTATATAACTGAGCTACCTATATGTCCCTCTATATTTTCTATGAATTATGTGAAGAATAAGAGTATTAGACTGAAAGATCTATCAAAGACCATGTCCAATTTACTTTTGAATCTCCCCCACAGTATTCTGAATATAGTAGAAATTGAATAGATCTATGGAGCTACCTGATGAAAACTTTTCACTGCTCCGAGGATCAAAGATCCTCAAACGCACTTGAGCAAAGTGCAACAGGCACTAGAAAGATTCTACTACTACTTTTATCTAGTCCCCCCCCCCCTTGCTTCTCAGTCTTTCTGCACTAACTGAAAAACTGCTTCTGGTCACTGTTATATTTAACAGATTAATCTTTAAGTTCTCTATCATTATAGGACCAAAAAAAAAATCCTAATTTAATTCTACTATTTTCCCAAGAAAGCTGGGGAATAAAGAGTATTCAACTTCATGGGTGGTGAACTGAAATGAAATATTTATCTTTTAAACCAGCAATTGTTGTGGAACACCTACGACCCTGGGTTGTTTGAAGTAAGCTTACAAGAAAGGTAAAGTATTGTGAATCTTTTTTTTTTTTAAACCCTTACCTTCTGTCTTGGATTCAATACTGTGTATTGGCTCCAAGGCAGAAGAGTGGTAAGGGCTAGGCAATGGGGGTCAAGTGACTTGCCCAGGGTCACACAGCTGGGAAGTGTCTGAGGCCAGATTTGAACCTAGGACCTCCCGTCTCTAGGACTGGCTCTCAATCCACTGAGCTACCCAGCTGCCCCCAAGTATTGTGAATCTTAAAAACTGCTCAGACTGTACCTTAGAAGATTTGGTTAAGCTATTCCCCTATTTTAACAATGGAGGTACTTGATCAGGAATGTATTGAGAACTTTTAAAATTATTCCACCCTACTCAGACAGTGCCTTAGGGGAAGATAAAGTTGAAAACTCCTGATTGAACAATGAAAAGTCCCCAACTCCTATCTTATAGGAAAGCTAGAACCTTAAGCTAGGTCTATTTTTAGATCTAATACAAAAGGGTGCTAAGTACCTATAAAGGCTAAATTAGTACCTAAAAGGTCAAGCAACTTACAAAAGGCAAGCTTAACAAAAGAGGTATGAAGTACTCAGAGGATTTAATCTAACCGGGGAAAGTGAGAACAAAAGAAGATGAGAACTAAGAATGGGCAGTCCAGGGAAAAAGCATCTACTGTGATTGGTAGACATGAAAATTTAGGGGAGGTGACATAAGAAAAAATTTCTTTAAAAGAAGAAGTCAGTTCAGGTAATGCAGTTTTTTTGGATTGAGGAGTGGGCAGTTTTTTTGGATTGAGGAGTGGGTAGTGGGAGTTGGAGTTCAGAGTTGAAGTGAGGACTGGAGCTTGCTTGGTTATCTTGTGGTGAGCGATAAAGACTGACTCGCTCTCCCTTAGGCTCTCTCTCTCTCTCTCTCTCTCTCTCTCTCTCTCTCTCTCTCTCTCTCTCTCTCTCTCTCTCTCCTTCCCTTAATTCCTTCATTTATATTAATTAAAAGCTCCATAAAACCCAGCTGACTTGGGTATTTTCATATTTGGGAATTTTCCCATGGCGACCACTTATTTTTAGATTTTAAGTCAAGACACTAAAAATTATCTTTATAGTTTTGGCCAAACCCTTTACAGTTTGGTATTTATAGTTTTTAACATCCACAGTTTCAACATACAGGAAGGCTCAAGAGACCTTCCTTTGGCATCAGCCAATCCTTGTATAATCCTAGGGTTGAAAAGGATATCAGAAGCTGGTAGTCTTCTATAGGAGTAGCTACACCTTCTACAACATGCCTGAATGACTATCTACTCTCCACCTAAAGTCCTCCAGTGACAGAAGACTTATTACCTTCCCAAGAGCCTTTTGGGAAAGACTAAATTTTAAGCAATTGTCAACATGCTCCCCTCCCCCCCACCCCCCCAAACAGCTGAAATCTACCTCTCTAAAGCTTCTACTCATTCTCTCCTCTCTGGCCAAAATAAGACAAAGCTTGTTCTGTTTCCTTGTGGCAGCTTTCAAATACTCAAGACTGATCTCTTCCGGTCTATGGTACACTGTGCTTGGAATGAATGAGGGGACCTGGGGTTCAAATCCTACCCCAGAAAGCCAGTAGATATATGGCCTTGGGCAAGTCATGAATATCCTAGGGGCTTCCTTTTTCCCTCTTTAAAACAAGAGCTGGCTTTTGAGGTCCCTTCCAACTCTTAAGTCCACTTAGCAGCTACTTGAAGTTTTCTTTCTCTAGACCATTCCCACTGACTTCAGCTTATTCTGATCATTATTGCATGATTTCCTCATGCAATCAGCTCCCTTCACAAACAGGGTGGCTCTGGACCCACTGATGTGTGAACTGTACAGGTTCTACCAAACCAGAAAGACTTCACATTTAGGCCAATAAATTTTTCAGTCACAGCATCTTTCACAGAGTTGCATTTTGCACTGGAGAAGGAAAGAACTATACTGATGAAATCACAAGTCCCTTAAAGTATCTAAGTCTAAGATTGTCAGCTTCTTGGGTTAGAAGCAGAATCAGGGTCAGCTTCCTAAGATGTTTATTTCACCAACTGTTTCATATTGAATTCAGGAATGCAAACCACAAAACTAAAAAAGACAATTAGTAGATAAGAAAAAATTGAATGTGATAAAGAATCTCTCTAAAAAACAGCTGAAACACAAAACCAACAGAGAATAATCACATGAATTCTATACAAGACAAAGTGATTGAATTTATTTACTTATTTAAAATCCTTACTTTCTGTTTTAGTAACCACTCTAAGACCAAAGGGGCAAGAGATAGTGATAGTCAATCAGGGTCCAGTGACTTGCCAAGAGTCACACAGCAAGGAAATGTCTGAAGCTAGATTTGAAGCCAGGTCCTTCCAACTCCAGGACCAGTGCTCGATCCACTGAGCCCCTAGCTGCTCTTAAAATGATTGATTTTAAACATAGGATGGGCTAAGATGATTTAAGGTATTCCAGAAGAACACTTCAAATCCCCAAATCTGAATACTGTAATAAAGGACACAATGAGAAAACAGCCCAGAATTTTAAAAGTCCTCCTCTTTCTATCTCCTCTTCCCAATTGTTGCTTAGCATTTTTTGTACTTTCCCATGCTTAGGCAGTTGATTTTTTTAAACCCAAATGCAAAATTGCATATATAATCTATATTCAACTTCATCATATTAGATTTGACCCACTAATTGTTCTAGCCTATTTGGCATATTTTTGGACCTGGATTCTGTTATCTCATATATTAGCTATTCTTCTCTCAACTTTGTGTCATTCACAAACTTTATAAGAATGCTACTGACCCCATTACTTAAATGATTGAGAAAACATTAGAGGTCCACAATTGTCTGTTTTTGCCTTTAGGTCGGTCTTTCAACAACTTTTATAGCTCACAGGAGATTGCCCAGACTCCTTCTCTTATCCT